>NC_067167.1:2912840-3212840 GCF_903995435.1 Acomys russatus | reverse complement strand
TTTATGCCTTTGAAGATGAGTGAGACATGCATAGGCTTTTGCGCATTGATTACATATATAGGGTCTCTCTCCAGTATGACTTTTTTCATGTATTTGAAGATAACCCTTTCGTGCAAAGACTTTACCACACTGATTACATTCATAGGGTTTCTCTCCAGTATGAGTTTTTTCATGTCTTTTAAGATGACCTTTAGTTGAAAAAGCTTTACCACATTGATTACATGTATAAGGTTTCTCTCCCATATGAATTTTTTCATGCCTTTTAAGATTACCTTTAGTTGAAAAAGCTTTAAGACATTGACTACATTCATAGCGTTTCTCACAAGCATTGGTTCTTTCATGTCTTTGAAGAGAACTGGAAGAACTCAGCGCTTTCCCACACTGATGACACTCACAACCTTTTCCTGCAGACTGAGTCACACTACATGTGTGAAGTGAACCCGGAGACACAGATGAGTTCCCAAGTTCCTTGTGTTCGTAGAGCTTTTCCCCATTGTTGGCCTTCTGGTGTGTTCCCACGGGAGCTGGGAAACCAACGCCTTGTAAGCGTGTATCCCATCCACCTCGTCGTCTCACAGTGGGGATGACTACATGTCTCCTAATGGCTCTGGGAAAGAGAGAGGTGCACTGCTTCCTCCCATAGCCCTCAGGATCGCGTGGGATGTTTCCAGAGGGACAGTTGAAATACCTATTAAAGGAAAAGTAACAAATAAAAGATGTTGACACTGCATTCACACAGCTTAACTTGCTATTTTTCATAGAAATGTGGTACAGGGATTCAAATTTCTCCACAACATCCTTGTTGAGTCCAGAAAACTGCTCCTCTCAGTAAGTCACTACAAGTATATGAGCAACACTAACTTTCCTATGGATGACTTACTCACATCCTGGGCATCTACTACTATGCTAATCAACATGTATGCTTTTCATGACACCAGAGCAGCATAACACCAAGTGCATGGAGAGCTCTACAGCATGGTTCTCATGTGGCCATGGTTAAAACTGTGCTGGCTGTTAAGGTCCTGTCTGCTGTTCTTGTTTCTTTCTTTTTGCTTATTTTTTTTTTTTGAGACAGGCTTTCCCTGTGTAGCCTTGGCTGTCTTGGACTGAATTTGTAGACCAGGGTGACCTAGAACTCACAGAGATCTGCCTGCCTCTGCCTCCCTGAGTACAGGAATTACAGGTGCACCCTATAGCACCTGCCTTTTCTTATTTCTTAAAGGAATACTTTGTAAACACTAACCAGAAGCTTGACATTGAGGTATATGGGGTTGTGAGCATTTAATAATCCTCACAAAGCTGTGCTTGTTTATACTATTTTTTCATTAAAACATTGTTGTACGTTAAAACATCTTCAGAGGCGTTGCACATGAAAATTACCTTCCATGTCTTCTAGAACTTTGACAATATTCTTCAATATTCTGGTCTTCCCACCTGTAGCCTAAAATATAGCAAGGTAAAATATATGCTACTGAAATTTATGCAAAGTTTAAATTATTATCTTCCATAAACAATGCTTAATTTATTCACTACATTCTACCTCTTTCAGAATCAAAATTACAGAAGAGTAACAATCTCTAAGGCTTTTCCCCTTAAGCTATAAAGTGAAGGAAAATTCATGTCATTACCTACACATGTGAGGTTCCAGTAGGTTTCCAGCATCAGATCTTTGTAGAGATTCTTCTGAGAAGGATCCAGCAAAGCCCACTCTTCCCGAGAGAAGTTCACATGCACGTCCTCATAGGTCACTGTCTTCTAAAGTTAACCATATACATGTATAGATATATAGGGTATATGTAGGTAAACACATGAAGTATACATATGTAGGTAATAGAAGCAGTGAGGTTCACTGCATTGTAAATGTTCTTTATTGAATATATATTTACCTTATTACCTGTGTCAACATATTAATTCCATGTCACAGAATTTCAAATGCAATCACCAAGTTGTTTTAGAAGGGAAGAGAAAAGGAGAACCACGCCTCTCATTCCTGTGCACACTGGATAGGACACGGCACGGCAGGAGACACATACACATACACACTGGGTAGGACACGGCACGGCAGGTGACACATACACATACACACTGGATAGGACACTGCACGGCAGGAGACACATACACATACACAGAGACACACAAATACAGCAGCACTGCTGAGCAGATATCAGTAAAACTGTAGCAAAATTACTAACTTTCATCTGTTCCAGGGCATTGCATGCACAATATGTATATACATACATGTAAAAAACCCTATAAACATGAACAAAATTTTAGTTCTTAAGAAACACAAGGTCACTCCTGGATGCTTGGTGAAGAAACACAGATTCCCAACTCATTACAAGGCCTGCATAAGCTACAGAAGGAATTCTGGACATCTTCCCCCACTATTCCAAATTTTTGTTGTCATGTTTGTTGGGTAGGGGGGCATGTCCATAGCATGGTGCTTGTCAAAAGACAACTCTGTAGAGTCTCTCCTCACAACTTTTAAGCATTGAATTCTGGTGGTCTCATGCATAGTATACTGGAAAATACCTTTGCTCACAGAGCCATCTCCTTTGCCCAGCCTATCCAATTTATGCACCCATTTTTGTTGTTTGGTTTTGGTATTGAGACAATATCACACTATGTACTGTCACTGGCCTGAAACTTAGCATTAGAGCAGGGTAGCCCAGAACCCAGAGGAATCTGCCTGTCTCTGCCTCCAGAGTGCAGGAAAGAAGGGATGCTGTTGGAAATGCTGGTCTGGCTGCCTTAATGATGCTTTCCTAGATCTATCAGCACAGAGTCAGGCACAGTTACTCAGCTGTCCTGCAGCACGGGAGCAGAGAGCAAGGGGTTATTTCCACACTCAGCGTTCAGAAGTGAGTGAGCACTAAGAATGGTTTAGAGCCTGACATTTAAAGCCCATGGTGAGGTGGCACTATCGTTTGGTTTTGATGCTGTTGGACAGACCCCAAGGTCAGAACTCAAGGGCTCACCAAATGCCTGCTTGGTCAGCATTTTATCAAGATAGAGGTTGGAAGCCAGAGAGGGAGGAAACTGGGATTCCTAGGGGACATTCATAAAGGTCAGGAAATACAAGGAATCTATCCAAACTTTTTCATCTTCCAGATCCAGAAGCCAGAAAGAATAAGGCCTAGTTCTTGCCCACCTTGCTGAGGAGTAGAAGTGCAGATATAATTTAGGTCATGGCTTCAGGTATGGCCTCTGTAACCTTCCTGTGACCTGGATTACCACCCAAAGAAGCTTTGGGCCCCTCTGTACTTCTCAGGGTAGTCCACGGACTAAATTAGGAAGCACATGCATGTTGGCTGGTGTTTGATCATACTTCTAAGAATGTTGAGTTGAGGTCTCTAGTGCTGGCATTATGGCTGCAGGACCCTCTTAGACTGAACGTTTCCACTTTCCTAACTGTACATGGACTTAGACTTAACACCTACTTTTTAAATGACTTTATTAAGTCTAAATCAAAGGAAAAAATGATGTTTCTTTTTGTTGGCTCAGCCCTAGCACACACCTTTAACCCAAGAGCTTTCTGTATATATGAGCTACATGAAGTCAACTCCAGGTCAAGAGGCAGAGCAAGCAACCAGCAGAAAGGAGGGATATTGAGTTGAGGGTATTTAGCGCATTGTGGAGAAGGAGAAAGAGCTCGTTCCTTCTGGGATGATATTGGTGTAGGAAGGTCAGCTAGGTGCTTTCTCTGCCACTCTGACCTGGCAAGTTTTCACCCCAGCATCTGGTACCTGAGTCTTCTTTGGTCAATTCTAATTATTGGAATTTTCTTTATAAAACAACATTTTTTGTGCTCCACCTTGGGCCATGACCCTTCAGACAGAGATCACTCCATCTGAGAAGAAACTGAGAAACCAACAGATTTGATAAGTCTTCTTGGAATTCCTCAAGGACAGTGTTAAGGCCTTAGGACCCTGTATAGTGCTACTCTAGATGTAGAGGAAAAGGAGGAGGAGGAGGAGGAGGAGGAAGAGGAGGAGGAGGAAGAGAAGGCAGAAAATGAAAAGCTGAATGGCTTAGCTGCAATTATCCCACTAACAATTATAAATATTATCATTTGGGTATTTTATACTGTATTCTCCCATTTCTTTTTCTTTCTTTCTTTTTTTTCTTGGTTATTCATTACAGGAGTTCTCTGTGTAACAGCTCTAGCTGTTAGCTGTCCTGGAACTCACTCCATAAATCAGGCTGGCCTTCAACTCACAGAGATCCTCCTGCCTTTGCCTCCCAAGCGCTAGGAGTAAAGGCATGCGCCACCACTGCCCGGCTTTATGCTTTAATCTTAATAGCCTTCAGAGCTTTTTCTTGTCACTCAAAAAGTGGATAGGCGTCTTAGAAGCAAATTAGAGAGACTTATAAATATACTCAGACACAGACCAAGGGATTTAGACAAGCCTCAGAAAAACTTTAATTGAGAATAAGAAAAATGCTAAGACAAACACAGAGGAATTTAGACAAACTTTAGACCTATAAATGAGAATGAAACATTTTCTCAGACACAGACAGAGGATTTTAGACAAGAGCCTACCATGCCATTGAATAATGAAACTGAAAGGAAGTGGTGTAAGTTTGTTAGAAAACCAACCTTAATTTATCAAGTTATTATACAAAACCCACCAGAAGTGATTGGTGCCCCCAAGGTTATAATGAACAAATGGCTTCCTATAGACATGTTGGATTTGAGATTTCTTTATAAAGACTTACTTATTTATTGTATATGAGTACACTGTCTTCATGCACACCAGAAGAGGGCACAAGATCATATTACAGATAGTAATGAGCCACCCTGTGGTTGCCGGGAATTGAACTCAGGACCTCTGGAAGAGCAGTCAGTGCTCTTACCCTCTGAGCCATCTCTCCAGCCCCCAATTTGAGGATGTTTAAGGAGGTGGTTGTCTCCTAGTGTATGTGTTCACCCTATGTGAAACTGATTCTAAATTCAAGGGCAACTCTGAACAGGATTATCTCCCAAGACTGGAAATATTTGGCAACAGCAATATTGCAACCTGGTCCTCAGTTACAATTCCAATATCGGAGGAGAGAAGAAGTGAAGGCCAAAGATGAGCAAAATCAGGCCAGAACTATTGATTTTTCCCAGGATCAGTTGCTAGCTGACAGTCAATATACTGATTTACAAAGGCAGGTGGAATTTGATGATTACACCTTGGCACTATGTCTTCTACCAGCTTAAAATGCTTGAGTTATGTTTCAAGAATCAGAAAACAAGTCTGGGGGTGGGGGGCTTGGGGGGGGGGGGGGGGGGGGGGGGTTTCATATACTAAAATTATACAAGGCCCCAAAGAAGCCTTCACTGATTTTTTGCAAAGACTGACTTCAGCTGTAAATAAAATCATATCAGTTTCAGAATTCAGAAAAATACTAGTTGGATCTTTGGCTGTTGAAACTGTGAATTCAGAATGCAAAAGTGTAAGTAGACCTTTAAAGGCAAGATCAACACCAATAGAGAAATGGTTTAGAGGTATGCCTGGTATTGGACCTCAAGCTTATAAGGGTAATCTGATAAGATCATTTCTAAAAGTATTAAGATAAATAAAAGGGGAGCTGTATTAATTGGGTTAAGCAAGGTTGTTTGCAAAGGTATTCTAGGCAAGGCCTTCCTAGACACGATGGTTTTTTTCTCAAAATAATCCAAGAAGAAAGCTTCAGCCTTCTGGAGTAAACTAAAGGTGTGGTAAACTCTGACATTGGACAAATGATTGAAGATCAACCAGGGATAGCCAACATAACCTTATGCCAGTGGAAAATGCCCTGTAGCCCCTCTCACAGGCCCTGACATCAAATTCCATTCAACCATTCCCTGTCAGTATAGGAGAAACTATATCCCAAATTACTCAATGCCTGGAGATAGAGGAGAGGGAGGAGTAAACTCAACATTCCTCCCGGGTCATAACCTCTTTAACGTCTCCTCAATATACACATCTGTCACTTCATCTCCTACTTCAGACTCTGACTGCAGCCTACTGGCTCTTTAATATCACCTAACCCGGCTGCTCTGGGGATTGCTGGATGCTGTTCCTAATGGTACTAGCTCACAGATGCTGCTTACAGCTCTGGGCACAACCTTGGCAATATCCTTACTTCATAATTCACCAACTGTGCCAAGTTTCATGTTACCAAAATTCCTTTTGACATGGCAAACTGCTTCAAGGCACCCAAGACACATTTTGTAGGGGTGTTAAATTTCTTAGACTGCAACACAACCTTAATCCTAGACAACCCACCACATCACCATCCATAAGATGGTACTCAAGTCTATCATGAACTAGCTGCTAGTTGGTCAGCTGTTTGCCCACTTCCTCACCGTGGGAGTGATACATGGAGAGCCACATCTCCTAATTCCTGTTGTTGACTCAATAGCTACCTAACATAATAAAAGACAGTTCAAATCTGGCTCCTTCTGCCTGTGACAGCAATAACTGTGGTGTCACCACTGGTACAGCGGGCCTAACAACACCGCTAATATTGTATTATCATTTTTCTTTCCAGTTCATTGAGGACTTCCAACAGTTGTCCCAAACCATGCTCAGCCTACAAGGACAAAATGACATCTTGGCCACAGCAGCAGGACACGACTGACCTGGAATTAAATCTTCTCACAGGCTCATACTAACTGCACCCTGCTTTATCACTTAGTTTGCCACCATACGCCAATGGTAATTTCAAAACTTATCTAATCAAACAATTAATTAGCCATTGTTATAGGACAGTCAATTGCTAGCCAAACCTGGACACTCATGTCTGCCGAGTATGTCTTGATGATGAGGGCCAACAGTGCCCCTAAGACACTGCTGCCCCAGACAGCAGGAAGCCATCTAAAGGACACAGTTCCCCAACTTGTCTCTCACAAACCACTCCTAAATTTTACCACACTTTATAATAAATAAGAATGAGGAATTTTGCACATAGCTTCTTTCAATTTCACCTTCAGCAGCCCACCAACAGGAGAAATATCATCACCAGACACTGAAGTGCAACACTTGCCACCTTCACCACAAATAGCTTTTTCTCCCTATAAACATGCACTATCTTCCTTTGTAAAAGGCCAGTGCCTTCTTGGCAGCTATGCCTGTGCAACAGCCCATATCCATGGAGTCATTTATCAGGAAAGAGAGTTACTCACTGATGAAAGAAAAGCTATTAAAAATAATCAGGAATACTGATACTCTTCAAGCTACTCCACAAAAATAGAAATGGATAGAACATTACCAAACTCCTTATATGAAGCTACAGTCATCTTGATACCTAAATCTCAGAGACCCAAAAAAGAAAGAGAATTTCAGACCAATTTCTCTTATGAACATTGATGTAAAAATGCTCAATAAAATACTCGCAAACCGAATCCAAGAACACATCAAAGATATCATTCACCATGACCAGGTAGGCTTCATTCCAGGCATGCAGGGATGGTTCAATAAACAGAAATCCATCAGTGTGATCCACCATATAAACAAACTGAAAGAAAAAAAAAAACACATGCTCATCTCCTTAGATGCTGAAAAAGCATTTGACAAAACCCAACACCCATTCATGTTTAAAGTTTTGGAGAGACTATAGATACAAGGAACATACCTAAACACAATAAAGGCTATATACAGCAAGCCAATAGCCAACATCAAATTAAATGGAGGGAAACTCAAGGAAATTCCTCTAAAATCAGGGACCAGACAAGGTTGCCCACTTTCTCCATATCTCTTCAATATAGTTCTTGAAGTTCTAGCCAGAGCAATAAGACAACAAAAGGAGATGAAGGGGATCCAAATGGGAAAGGAAGAAGTCAAATGATCCCTATTCACAGATGATATAATAGTGTACATAAGTGACCCCCAAAAATCCACCCCAAAATTCCACCAGAGAATTCCTACAGCTGATAAACACTTTCAGCCAAGTGGCTGGATACAAAATTAACTAAAAAAAAAATCAGTAGCCTTCCTGTATACAAATGACAAATGTGCTCAGAAATGAAATTAGGAAAACTATACCCTTCACGATAGCCACAAGCAATAGAAAGTATGTAGGAATAATTCTAACCAAGCAAGTGAAAGACTTGTTTGAAAAAAACTTCAAATCTCTGAAGAAGGAGATTGAAGATGACATCAGAAGATGGAAAGATCTCCCTTGTTCATGGATTGGGAGAATTAACATAGTAAAAATGGCTATCTTACCAAAAGCAATTTACAGATTCAATGCAATCCTTATCAAAATACCTACACAACTTTTAAAGACATTGAAAGATCAAGTCTCAATTTCATATGGAAAAACAAAACAAAACAAAAACCCAGAATAGCTAAAACAATCCTGTACAATAAAAGATCCTCCAGAGGAATCTCCATACCTGACCTCAAGCTATACTATAGAGCAACAGTAATTAAAACAGCATGGTACTGGCATAGAAACAGGCTGGTTGACCAATGGAATTGAACAAAGACCCAGAAATAAATCCACACACATATGGTCACTTGATTTTTGACAAAGAAGCCAAATCTATTCAATGGAAAAAGGATAGCATCTTCAACAAATGGTGCTGGTCTAACTGGATGTCTACCTGTAGAAAGATGCAAGTAGATCCAATCTTATCACCCTGCACAAACTCAAGTCCAAGTGGATTAAAGACCTCAACATAAAACCAGAGACACTAAATTTGTTAGAAGAAAAAGTGGGGAAGAGCCTGGAACTCATCCGCACAGGAGAAAACTTCCTGAACAGCCCAGGCTCTAAGGTCAACAATTCATAAATGGGACCTCATGAGGCTGAGAAGCTTTTGTAAGGTGGAAGACACTGTCAACAGAACAAAGCGACAACCTACAGACTGGGAAAAGATCTTCACCAACTCTATATATGACAAAGGACTAATATCCAAAATATATAGAGAGCTCAAGAAATTAAACACCACCAAACCCAATAACACAATTAAGAAATGGGGCTCAGAACTAAACAGAATTCTCAACAGAGGAATATTGAATGGCCGAGAAACACTTAAAGAAATGCTCAGTGTCCTTAGTCATCAGAGAAATGCAAATCAAAACAACTCTGAGATTCCATCTTACATCCAGCAGAAGGGCTAAGATAAAAAACTCAAGTGACAGCATATGCTGGTGAGGATATGGAGAAAGGGGAACACTCCTACATTGCTGATGGGAGTGCAAACTTGTACAACCACTTTGGAAATCAATCTGGCTTTCTCAGAAAACTGGGAATAGGGCTACCTCAGGACCCAACCATTCCACTCCTTCGAATATACCCAAAAGATGCTCCACCACGCAACAAGGACATATGCTCAACCATGCGCATAACAGCCTTATTCGTAATAGCCAGAACCCAGAAACAACTTAGATGTCCCTCAGTCAAAGAGTGGATACAGAAACTGTGGTACATTTACACTATGGAATACTACTCAGTGATTAAAAACAAGGAAATCCCTAAATTTGCAGGCAAATGAATGGGCCTAGAAATGATCATCCTGAGTGAGTTAACCCAGAACCAGAAAGATACACATGGTATATACTCACTCATAATTGGACACTAGACCAACAGAGACGTCCCCTGAAAGTCTTCCCTTAGCTGGAAATCAGGATAGATACTGGGACTTACTATTGGGACTCTAGGTGAAAGAGGTAAGGAAAAATGGGGAAATAGAAGGATCCAGAGGGTCCTAGAAACTTACAAGTATATGGACCCAGGCATGTCAGCTCAAACTACTGTACCAACCAAGGACAATGCATGCAGTAAACCTAGAACCCCTATCCAGATCTATCCAATGGACACCACATTCTCCACAAGTGTGTAGAGAGCAGGGACTGACTCTGACATGAACTCTGGTGCCTCCTATGTAACCACTTCCCCTTTGTGGGAGACCTGGTGCCACTCAGAGGAAGAGTAAGCAGGCTACCAGGAAGAGACCTGATAGGCTGTGATCTAATAGTGAGGTACAAGGTCCCCTTTTGTCACAGACCTAGGGGAGGGGAATAGGAAGAAAGAGGGAGGGAGGGGAACAAGAAGATACAAGTTAGGGGATAACAAATGAGATGGAATCTGAACAAATTACTTAAATAAAAATAAATAAACAATTAAATAAACAGGTTATATTGGACTTACTGGAAGACTTAAGGCTACTACCTAAATTGGCCATTATTCATTGTTTCAGTCACCAAAAAGCAGACAGCCTGGTGGCTCAAGGAAATCAGAGGGCAGATAGGATAGAAAAGGAAGTGGCTAGTCCCACCTGAGCAACCAGAGTACTCTCCTGAGGATTTAAGACTCATTCACTACCTCCCAATGACCCAGATTCCAGGACACTGGTGGCTTGCAAGAGATGATGAGGTAATTCTCCCAGGAAAATTGGCAAACTAACTGGGATGCAGGGAAACCTGGGGCCTCCATGTCTATGAAAACTCTAGACTCGGCTTTAAACATAAAGGGCTCCTGTTTAATATTTGGTTGACCAGAAAGATCTTAAAAGTTCAAGGAGAAGAAAGGCCTCTAGGTTCTAAGTAAGTGCTCAATTGCTGCCCCCTCCCCTACCCATCCTAGTTCATCCCAGACCCTTAGGGCCATTATCAGCCCAGCTGAAGCCACCACAGCAGGAACCACATGCAGCCCACATTTCACCCCAATTCAGGTCCACTGGAGCTTCGAGAGGCAACTTACCATGTCCTGAATCCCTCCAGACCAGACCTCAGGAATACTCACTGGCTGTGTCTGGATACCAAGCCCCTTATTATGAAGGTATTGCCCTGTCAGGACACCTTTCACTAACAGCTCAGGTGTTAGTCTGCAGATGGCAGCAGTCAGGGAAAGGCAAAAGGGCCTTACAGGAGACACCAGGAAGACTCCCCAGAGCTACTCTCCTTTCTGCTACAGCCTTCAGGTCCCGGCCACCACCGGGTAGGTTGTTGCACCTGAGAACACCTGGTGAGCTTGTGTGTGGGGTGACTACTGTGTTCAGCGCTGCTCTCAATGACCGTGATGAATCCTGCATTTCAGCACCACTGGTCCCTAAAATAATTCACTGCCTCGAGGAAGAAATCTATTCTGAACTCAAGCCATCTACAGAAAGGGCAAAAAGAGAGGTTGTTACAGCCACACTTTTGTCATTCCTCCTAGGATTAAAAGTAGCAGGAGCCATGGGAACTGGACGTAGCAACATGGGAACTGGGGCTGCAGCAACTGGTAATTAAAGACTCTGTAATTCTGATCAGAAAGAAGCTCTAAGACAGGAAACTGGAACGCCAACGATCTCAGAGCTAGTGTGAGGCCATTTACAACTGGTCCCCAGTTGACAATGTGAGTCTGTGCTCTTGCAGGGCCACTTCTGATTTTGTTACTGCTGCTCACATCTGGTCCTGCATTATCAACAGGTTAACACTGTTGTCAGGAAAAGAATCAACACAGTACAACTGATGGTCCTTAGGTCCCAGTATCAACACTAGACCCATCTAGAGAGACGCTCCTTAGTGTCCAGCCCCGTGATTTGGCCTGAAGTAGTAATGAGAAAAGGGGATGTGGAACCGTCTCCATGGTGACTCCATCTTGTCCACAGACTCCATCTTAGGCCTGTCCTCATGTCCACCCCAGTTACTGGAAAAAACACAAACTGTTCCAGAAAAAGGACCACTCAAGGCCTGATTAGGGAACATTGGGAAAGTACCTAACTTCCCTAGAGGTTATCAATAGGGTACATAAGCCTTTATGACCAGCCTGTGCAATGCCATTGGACCCTGTTCTGGCTAACACTCCCTTTCCTTGCTGTAACCACAATAAGGACCCTGCGTCATGACGGTTTGGTGCTCTCACTACCAGTGTCCTGCTCTGGTGAGGTTCCAGGCCTGTTGGGCTGCAGCAATAGAGGCTCTTTGCTTTTGCATACACCCTGGACTCCTGGCGCTTTGGGGATTTCACGATCTGGGCATAACAATACTCACAGCTCCTCAAGGCATGGTTGACGCCAACCTTTGGGAAGCAGCAGCACACTGCCTGTCTAATGCCTGTGTGACTTGGTGCCAGGCCCTGCTCCTGGCCCATCTTCCAGTCTGGTGAGAGAAACTCACCTCCAACAACATGGCTTCCCTCTTGTCTGAGGACACATGTGCTAGCCCATGACTGTCAGGAGATGAAACATGACATGAGGTACACGGGAAGCTGCAGCAGTTGCTTTAACTGAAACAATTTGTCCCAAGCCAGGTACCTCAGCCCAGAGAGCAGGACTCAGTAATCTGACCCAAACTGTAGGGTGAGAAAAGTAAAGTTCACCACCAAATAAATGGATAGCCACTGTGAGTTTATGACCAGGCATGTCCACAGAGTGATCCACAGAAAAAGGGCTTCTCAGCCCTAGGTCAAAGGACTGAGCCAGGTGACATCTACTCCTGTCCAGTGATGGTCAAGTGAGTGGGCAAAGGGACAGTGTCACTCACCTGGCCAGAACCCTAGAAGGCAGTTCTCTCCACTGCTATGGCAGTGAAAGGAGCTGGCATCACACCATGGATCCACCACACACATCTAAAGGGGAGGCCACAAAAGCTGGCAAAGGACTCTCTCTGCATTATGAACCCATTAAAATCAAGGTTTCCTTGGGTCTCCAGCCCTTCCACTTCCTGCCCCTCCACCTCCAACTGAGTCTAAGGATTGGCATGAATACAGGATCAGAGTCCAACCCGCACTGCTGTCAGAACTAGACCTGGGAACTAAGGAAGACAGATACAGGAAGACATTACCTAATACAGACCAGCAACCCTGATGCCTTTTACCTTTCAACACAGATGCCCACTTTAGATGTCTGGTTCAATACAGAAAGGTATGATATCGTGGTTTATCTACTGAGATAGAAATAGAGACTTTACAATTCTATGCATGCCCAGAACCCTAGCCCCCTGGTTTCCAGAAACAAGGGGGTTTTCACTAAAATAATAGGGTTTGTCACACTAGGTTTCCTGGCCTTACGGAAACAGGGAAAACCTGGAGAAGCAGACACTATGCCACAGAAAAAACTATGGCTGTGGGTTTAAACATTCTGAGCCAGAATTACGCCAAGATTGCTGGTTATCCTCCCACACCTGCCACCTCAGAATAGCCCACTGACTAAGAAAACTCACTGTGTCTAGGGTCAGTCCAAATGAACGGCTTGCTCCGTGGGTCAATTCATCTGGAGAACAGCAATATTACCGAGTGGCCAAGACTACGATGTGGGCAAATAGTACTGATTTTACTAAATGTGCCTCATATAACTTGTATACTTTCCAAACTAAGCATACAAGTTAGTTAACATCTACTGGTATTACAAGTTTCTGATTCTGAATTAAAAGTCTTAGATTCCCTTACAAAAATTATTCTACAGAATTGAAAGGTTTCGACTTACTTCACTTGAAATTTAAAAAACTATGTCTGGCTTGGGGGAAAACACCTTGTTTCTATGCTAATTGATCAGGAATAATTAAAAATATCTTACATTGGTTGGAGAAATACTTGCTACTTGTCTCCTTACTCTTGGTCCCCTGGCTAACCACTCTGCTGTCAGCACTGTCTCTGGGTCTTTAATTTTCATCTGACTGGATTAACAGTGGGGCCTTGCATCTTAAACTAAAACAGGATGGGTCCAGGATTTGACTCATTCACAAAGATCAGTGGGGAATGTAACATGGCCCCAGACCTTCTCAGACCTGACTCCATGATGGCAGAACCGTTCAGGCTGTCAATCTCAGCACACACAGCACCAACTGCCAAAAATAAAAACAAAGGCTTAGTCGTCAAAGTCCATAGTGATGGGAGAGTCGCTGCATGTACTACCCTTGCTCTCTGGTTTCCATAGTTCCACTTGTGGCTTACTGTTCTTGTTAACTAAAGTTCATCAATCCACAACATGGCTTTTGTGCCTAAAGCTCCCACTGAAACAGGCCCAGAGCTACACTGGGCAGGGCTCCCCTTAGCAGTGGCTGAGCTAACCTGGAGTAGAAGGCAACCATGTGGTTCACTGCCATCTTGCCTATTGTGTCTATGTCATATTGAGACAATACAGAACTTGAACTATAGATTCAGCAAAAGTCTAATCACATATGCCACAACAACGGAAAACTGATGAGAAAGGTAATGTTGAATAAGAAATGATCAACGCAAGATTGTTTTGTTTTGTTCTGTTGGTTTCTCCAGACAGGGTTTCTCTGTGTAGGCAAGACTGAACAAATACTAAACACAGTGACATCCTCTGACTTCAGACTTCAACTATAACTGCAAATAAAGAGTGTACTGTAGCTGGGCAGTGGTGGCCCAGGCCTCGAATCCCGGCCCTGGGAAGGTAGAGGCAGGGGGATTACTGTGAGTTCCAGGCCACCCTAGTTACACAGAAAAACTTAGTTACACAGGTGACTGGACCCCCGCGGCATCCACGTGCAAATGTGTTAGTGACACAGACTTTCCACCTGCACAGAATTAACTGCAGATGGATCCTGCACCTGAGTGTCCAGTGCCCAGCGCAGAACTCCTAGAAGACTCTAGAGAAGCCAGGGCTCTGTCAGTCAGCAAGTCTGCCTTCCCCTGCGACAGTAAAAAGCAGCAGGGAGACCACTGCACGGTCATGTCACAACAGGGATGTTCCACACAGGGCTCTGCTCCCCATGCTCTGAGCGACCACAGCCAGAGCACCTAAGTCATCCCGAGGTCAGGCTTCCGCCTGGAGCTGCAGCGCCCTCTGGGGAACAGGAGGAATCACGCGGGAGACTCGCCGCTGGTTCCCGTGGCCCGGGCACTAAGTTCACACTGGCTCCCGCGGATCCTCCCTGCGTGGGGACAGCGATCCCCGCTCACCATGGCGGGGGTTCGGAGCTCTCCTCAAATCTCCCTGCAGAGGACCACAGCGCGGGAAGAACAACCACGTGCCTGTTTCTCCAACGGTCTTCGCAGGGGACAGCCTGGAGGACCGGAAGTGCCCTCCCCATTCTGACTGGTGGGTCCGTCTGGACGCCCTGATTGGCTAATGAGGCTTAACTGACAGGAGCTTCTTCCCTTAGGGACCAAGTACTCTGAAGGGACAAAACACAGTGATTCCAAGTCCTGGCTTCCACTCGAGGAAAAAAACAAAACAAAACAAAACACACCTGTCTCAGACTCGCGGAGTTTCGCATTGGAGTCGAACTTGCTCCTGGGCTGCAAGGTCATCCATGCACTGTTCTTGCACTCAGCAGACACGTCTCCTCGTAGGCGTAAGGTGTCCAGCGTACAGGGATCAATGCGCAGTGGAGTGATGCCCCTGCCTCAAAGCCAAACAACCAAAACAACTTGGTCTATGACACCAAGCACCAACAATTGTAGCTCCCTATAGGGTAGTGACCAGGGTAAGCACCTGGAATGAGAAGACAGAAATAGAAAGTCTGGCCAGACGTGGTGGCAGACCCCTTTAATCCCAGCATCTAGGGAGGCAGAGGCAGGCAGATGCCTGTGAGTTCGAGGCCAGCCTGGTGTACAAAGCAAGTCCAAGACAGCCAAGGCTACACAGAGAAACCCTGTCTCGAAAGGTCAAAAGGTCATGTTAAGGAAGGTTATTAAGATGCACAGCTCTGATGCACTTTTTGATGGAGAATGAGACAGTTATCAGAAAGATAATTTAGCAATGTTAGCAGAAGAACACAGGATACCTCAGAGTGAGCACACAGCAGCCATGAGACTGCAAACCACAGACTCTCAGGCTGAAGAGCCTGGTTCCTTGACTCCCTCAAGAAGCTTCGTCAAGTATCAGACCAGACCTCCTCAAGTCTCCCCATAGACAGAACCCAAAAGTAATGATCCCTTGATGGTTTTATCAGGGCATTGAGAACGTCTTGGATAAATTTGGTTCCCAAAAGGCTCACCTCCAACCTTAATGTGTTTTTACATATGTCCCTTAACATGTGACAATGGAAACAATAGTATCAATGCATGGAAAGAGAGTTGACAAAGAAAGACCAGAAGAGATTAGAGCTGAAATCTACCTAATAGAGAACAAGAATATATTAATGACACCAAATGGGCATAGTGGAAACACTGTGACCTAAATAACTTCTTCAAAGAAGACAGACACTTGTTGCTAATTTCCCTAATGCTAAGAGTGGTGGTTCAGTCCTGGAATCACCACAAGGAAGGCAGAGGCAGGAGCATGACAAGTTTAAGGCCTGTGATGACTACAGACTGTGTGGGCAAAATATTTGGGGAACTTAACCAGACCCTGGCTCCAAATATGTTTTTGTTTCAAGCTCAGTAGGCAGATGCTGGCCAAGAATTACTGCCAGCTATTCTTTACCTCCAAAAGGATTAAAGACACTACAATCAATAGAGTGAAAATGGGTGGATTAGAAGGGAGAGCTATGGGAGGAGCCAGCTAGTTGGCTGAGTGAGTAAAGACACTTGCAACCAAGTCTGAGGGCCTGAGATCTATAACCAGGAGAGATGCCACACCTCCAACTAGTCCTCTGACACCCACCCATGTGCTGTGGCATATGTCATTACAAATATCTCAATGGCACAAATCACAATGTTTAAAAATGTTTAAAGTAAAAACAATAGAAAAAAACAAAACTAGAACAACAAGCACAATAACAAAAACCCAGCACAAACAGCCTGCTGTGTTAGTACAACCACTGGCTAAAGGAAAACTCCTTTCATCACACTGTCAGGATGATTATAGGAAGCAAAGCACTGCTAACTTCTGAAGGAGAGAGAAACATGGTTTTTTTTTAGATCACAGGTGAGGGATGAGAAAAAGACTTGTGACAGAGCAGGTGATGTTTATTCCCATAGAAGTCAAACTACCATGTGGGAGAGATTGGTTATTAAGCAGCTGAAAAGCATCCTTGAACAAATTCTGAGATGAGCCAAAAACAGGAGGCGGGGCTTTTGGAGACTTGGGATAGTTTTGGCTGTTCATCGCTCCACTTCAAGATGCTCCTAGAGAGAACCACTTGAGGGAAGGCTTCGGGGCTCTGGGCTCTGGTTGAGGTTTCGAGTTCTGGTTGCTCAAAGTTCCAGCAGAAGAAATTCTGCTGATTATGCCAGGAGAATCGTTCCTTGCAACTAATATCCTTTCCATTTCATTATTGTATTCTTTAATCTTATTTTCCTATTGTTGAGGTTAGTCTGCTCTTAAATGAGGTACTCATGCTTAATAAGTTTGTAATAAAAATATATTTGCTAAGAAAATTGAGCCTACAAACTTCCCACTAAGTTATCAAGTTATTTCGTGGAAATACTTGTCTCCAGTGCATTTCTTTGGTTTGAACAACCAACTCTCCTCTGAATAGGCAAAGAAATGAAAACCAAAGAAAGAAAGAAATACAGAAAGCAAAAAATTGTAATAAAATGAGTAATACTCATAAATAGAGGATCTGTCTAATCACACCCATAGCAGCATGCACCAAGGTCTGTCTCTGTGGTGTGGACTTTGCCTCAGGCATGCTCAGGCAGTGACTACACAGCATCCGTAGTGAAGACTGAGTCTGGTCTATGACCATTAGCATTTAAGTGAGTTTGTTTTTTTTTTTTTTTTTTTTTTTTTTTTTTTCTTTTTAATTTATTTATTTATTTATTTATTTATTTTTTTTATTAATTTATTCTTGTTACATCTCAATGTTTATCCCATCCCTTGTATCCTCCCATTCCTCCCCCCCCCATTTTCCCATTATTCCCCTCCCCTATGACTGTTCCTGAGGGGGATTACGTCCCCCTATATATTCTCATAGGGTATCAAGTCTCTTCTTGGCTACTTGCTGTCCTTCCTCTGAGTGCCACCAGGTCTCCCCCTCCAGGGGACATGGTCAAATGTGAGGCACCAGAGTATGTGAGAAAGTCGTATCACACTCTCCACTCAACTGTGGAGAATATTCTGACCATTGGCTAGATCTGGGAAGGGGTTTAAAGTTTACCTCCTGTATTGTCCTTGGCTGGTGCCTTAGTTTGAGCGGGACCCCTGGGCCCAAATCTGCCTATCATATTGTTCTACTTGTAGATTTCTAGGACCCTCTGAATCCTTTTATTTTGCTGTTCTCCCATGCGTCTCTCATTTAGAGTCCCAATAGGATGCCTTCCCCTCTGTCCCAGTTTCCTGGTAAGTGAAGGCTTTCGTGGGACATGCCCCTTGGGCTAGTATGCAGATATAAGTGAGTATATACCATTTGATTCTTTCTGCTTCTGGGTTAACTCACTCATTATGATCATTTCTAGCTCAATCCATTTATCCACAAATTTCGGGAATTCCTTGTTTTTAATAGCTGAGTAGTATTCCATAGTGTATATGTACCACAGTTTCTTTATCCACTCTTCTACTGAGGGACACTTAGGCTGTTTCCATGTTCTGGCTATTATGCATAAGGCTGCTATGAACATGGTTGAGCAAATTTTCTTGTTGTGTGCTGGAGCATCTTCTGGGTATATTCCAAGGAGTGGAATAGCTGGGTCTTGAGGAAGCCCTATTCCCATTTTTCTGAGATAGCACCAGATAGATTTCCAAAGTGGCTGTACTAGTTTGCATTCCCACCAGCAATGAAGGAGTGTTCCTCTCTCCCCACATCCTCGCCAGCATGTGGTGTCGCTTGAATTTTTGATCTTAGCCATTCTGATGGGTGTAAGATGGAATCTCAGAGTTGTTTTGATTTGCATTTCCCTGATGACTAAGGAGGTTGAGCATTTCTTTAAGTGTTTCTCAGCCATTTGATACTCCTCTGTTGAGAATTCTCTGTTTAGTTCCAAGCCCCATTTCTCAATTGGGTTATTCGGTTTGGTGGTGTTTAATTTCTTGAGTTCTTTATATATTTTGGATATTAGACCTTTGTCAGATGTAGGGTTGGTGAAGATTTTTTCCCAGTCTGTAGGCTGTCGCTTTGTTCTCTTGACAGTGTCTCCTGCCTTACAGAAGCTTCTCAGCCTCATGAGGTCCCATTTATTAATGGTTGACATTAAGGCCTGGGCCGTTGGTGTTCTGTTCAGGAAGTTGTCTCCTGTGCCAATATGTTCCAGGCTCTTTCCCACTTTTTCTTCTAAGTGATTAAGTGAGTTTGTTAATCAGAACAGTTTATTGTGGGTCCTTCTCACATCGCTGGATCTGGGAACCCAAGAGAGGGTTGTTTGCCACACATCTGGGCACTGACTCCCCAAGGAGCCAAGGTGCTGGGTGTCACGTATGATGAGTCCTGCACACTGCTGTCCTGTGCCTGTGACACTTTTGCATGATACCAGGATCTCCACCCTGGCAACCACGCATTACAACCCTCATACTGCGGATATGGCACAGGCCCCAGGGTGCTTGCCTGCTCACCTTCCATCTGACAGACCCACTCTTGGTGATCACCCTCAACACCCAGCAGCAGCATCATGCTGCACTGTCTCACAGCCGCCATATTCTGGAATTGCAAAGCCCAGGACAGGCCACCCTTTCCTGAGGGCTGTGCACGCAAGTCACTCGAGGACTTTCTTGTCTATCAGGTGAAGTGGGATGTTTTTCCTTTATCCATGACTTCTGTGCTCCTAGGCGTCAGGGAGTGGTATGAGGATGTCCTTTGGTAACCTTTATTACACAAACATGGATATTTTGCCTACATTTGTGTCTGTCGTCATAGACTGTGAAGTGCATTTGCTGGTTAGAATAGGCTTACTGAATCTCCTGGGACTGGAATTATAGGAAGTTGGTGGCCATCACGTGGGTGCTGGGAACTGAACCCCAATCCTCTGGAGGATCAACTAGTGTTTTCAGCTGTTGTGACATCTCTTCCGCCCTGGTAGAAGATCTCAAATCAGCCTGCAGTGAAATGTTGTATCCTAACATTCCCTCTCATGTAGCTCCTGGGAATCAAAACACAACAGTAAGTGTCTGAATCAAGACGGAAGAGATGGTTCGTCAGGTTTAGAGCACTGGCTGTTCTTGCAGGAGACCAAGTATCAATTATTTGCAACCACACGGCAGCTCTAAACCCTCTGTAATTGCATCTCAGAGGACCTGAGACCCTCTTCAAGCATTTCAGGCCACTACATGCATGTGGCCCACTATGTACGCGCAGTAAAATACCTATAAAAATTAAAAATTAAGATCTTAAGTAAGACAGAATCACTTCCATATCTCTGGGGAGAGAAACATCCCAATTCATTACAAGGCCTCCTGAGTGGGAGAAGGAGTTCTAGGCCAGGCTTGCCACTTTTAAAAAAACCATTGTGGCAGAGCTGGGCGTGTGAGTAGGATGGTGCCTGTGAGGGTCAAAGGCATCTTTGAGGAGTCTCTCCTTACAGATTTAAGGTGGGTTTTGAGGTTTGACTTCAGGATGCCATGTGCACCATGTGCCTGAAAGAACCTTTGCCCACTTGGCCTGTTGTTGCTCAAGCACATCCAATACAACACACGTTTTTATTGTTTGTCGTTTGGTTGTGTTGTTGAGATAGTCCTACACTGTGTATTCTTGACGGCCTCAAAGTCAGCATTAGACCTGCCCAGCCCAGAACTCACATGAATCTGCGTGACTCTGCCTCCAGTGTGCTGGGATTAAAGGGGCTGTTGTTTAAAACACTGGGTTGTAAATAAATTAATTTACATGATACACTGGACATTCTGGAGTTCTTAACCAAAAGTGCCCCTTGTGAGGTTAGATGCTGGTCCCCACTGCCTTGTTTACTTGGGAGGCAGCAGAAGCTATTTTAAGATTGACATTTGGATGATGGGAGGATTAGATTTGTGTTTGGAGAGTTCCAGCCCCATAGAATTGATAAGGAGTTGGTAAGGCCAAACTCTGGATAAAATGATTAACACATATTTAGTTTACTCTTGAGATGGGAAAAAGAATCCACTGAGACTGAATTAGCCTGAATTTGTCGTGGTGACTGACCAGAAGAATCACTGGCATTGTGGGCAAGTGTGAGCCCAGTAAAGTCAGGAAACAGAAATGTGTGAAAAGATGCTTGAAGGACAATGGGCTTGGTGTCCTCAGATGGATGGCCCACTGGCATCCTGATGGCCATGAACTCATTTTCATTTGATGGCTTTCTCTGTGTGTCCTTGGCTGTTTTAGACTCAGTTTGTAGACCAGGGTGACCTAGAACTCACAGAGATCTGCCTGCCTGTTTCTCCCTGAGCACAGGAATTACAGGTGCGCCCTATAGCACCTGCCTTTTCTTGTTTCTTCTTCTTCTTTTTTTTTTCTTTTTTCGAGACTTTGAAGCTTGACATTGAGGTATATGCGGCTGTGAGCATTTAACAATCCTCACAAAGCTGTGCTTGTTAATACTATTTTTTCATTAAAACATTGCGGTTACATTAAAACATCTTCAGAGGCATGCATGTACTGGCTTACACATGAAAATTACCTTCCATGTCTTCTAGAACTTTGACAATATTCTTCAATATTCTGGTCTTCCCTTCTGTAGCCTAAAATATAGTAAGATAAATGTATGCTACTGAAATTTATCCAAAGTTTAAATTAAATTAAATTAAATTATTATTATTATTTATTATTATTATTAAACAATACTTGATTTATTCACTACATTCTACCTCTTTCAGAATCAAAATTACAGAAGAGTAACAATCTCTAAGGCTTTTTTCCCTTAAGCTATAAAGTGAAGGAAAATTTATGTCATTACCTATACAAGTGAGGTTCCAGTAGGTTTCCAGCATCACATCTTTGTAGAGATTTTTCTGAGAAGGATCCAGCAAAGCCCACTCTTCCTGAGAGAAGTTCACATGCACGTCCTCATAGGTCACTGTCTTCTAAAGTTAACCATATACATGTATAGATACATAGGGTATATGTAGGTAAACACATGAAGTATACATATGTAGGTAATAGAAGCAGTGAGATTCACTGCATTGTAAGTTTTCTCTATTGAATATATATTTACCTTATTACCTGTGTCAACATTAGTTCCATGTCACAGAATTTCAAATGCAATCACCAAGTTGTTTTAGAAGGGAAGAGAAAAGGAGAACCACGCCTCTCATTCCTGTGCACACTGGATAGGACACTGCACGGCAGGAGACACATACACATACACAGAGACACACAAATACAGCAGCACTGCTGAGCAGATATCAGTAAAACTGTAGCAAAATTACTAACTTTCTTCTTCTCGAGGGCATTGCATGCACAATGTGCATATACACATACGTTAAGAAACCCTATAAACATGAATAAAATTTAAATTCTTAAGAAACACAAGGTCACTCCTGGATGCTTGGTGAAGGGACACAGATTCCCAACTCTTTACAAGGCCTGCATAAGCTACAGAAGGATTTCTGGACATCTTCTCCCACTATTCCAAATTTTTGTTATCATGTTTGTTGGGTAGGGGGGCATGTCCATAGCATGGTGCTTGTCAAAAGACAACTTTGTGTAGTCTCTCCTCACAACTTTTGTTTTTGTTTTGAGAATGTATCTCTGGCTGTTCTGGAATCAATCTGTAGACCAGGCTGTCCTCAAACTCACAGAGATCCACCTGGCTCTGCCTCCTGAGTGCTGGGATAAAAGGTGTGCGCCACTACTGCCTCGGTCTTTTCACAACTTTTAAGTGGGCTATGGGGATTGAATTCTGGTGGTCTCATGCATAGTATACTGGAAAATACCTTTGCTCACAGAGCCATCTCCTTTGCCCAGCCTATCCAATTTATGCACCCATTTTTGTTGTTTGGTTTTGGTATTGAGACAATATCACACTATGTACTGTCACTGGCCTGAAACTTAGCATTAGAGCAGGGTAGCCCAGAACCCAGAGGAATCTGCCTGTCTCTGCCTCCAGAGTGCAGGAAAGAAGGGGTGCTGTTGGAAGTGCTGATCTGGCTGCCTTAATGATGCTTTCCTAGATCTATCAGCACAGAGTCAGGCACAGTTACTCAGCTGTCCTGCAGCACGGGAGCAGAGAGCAAGGGGCTATTTCCACACTCAGCGTTCAGAAGTGAGTGAGCACTAAGAATGGTTTAGAGCCTGACATTTAAAGCCCATGGTGAGGTGGCACTATCGTTTGGTTTTGATGCTGTTGGACAGACCCCAAGGTCAGAACTCAAGGGCTCACCAAATGCCTGCTTGGTCAGCATTTTATCAAGATAGAGGTTGGAAGCCAGAGAGGGAGGAAACTGGCATTCCTAGGGGACATTCATAAGGGCCAGGAAATACAAGGAATCTATCCAAACTTTTTCATCTTCCAGATCCAGAAGCCAGAAAGAATAAGGCCTAGTTCTTGCCCACCTTGCTGAGGAGTAGAAGTGCAGATATAATTTAGGCGATGGCTTCAGGTATGGCCTCTGTAACCTTCCCATGACCTGGATTACCACCCAAAGAAGCTTTGGGCCCCTCTGTACTTCTCATGGTAGCCCATGGACTAAATTAGGAAGCACATGCGTGTTGGCTGGTGTTTGATCATACTTCTAAGAATGTTGAGTTGAGGTTTCTGGTGCTGGCATTATGGCTGCAGGGCCCTCTTAGACTGAGCGTTTCCACCTTCCCAACTGCACATGGACTTAGAAGTGATAATTATGAAGGGAAGGAAAACTGGCTGCAGGTGCTGTATCACTTACTTGTTAAATGAACTTACTAAGTCTAAATCCAAAGAAAAATGATGTTTCTTTTTGTTGGCTCAGCTCTAGCACACACCTTTAACCCAAGAGCTCTTTTGTATATATGAGCTACATGAAGTCAACTCTAGGTCAAGAGGCAGAGAAAGCAGCCAGCAGAAAGGATGGATATTGAGTTGAGGGTATTTAGCGCATTGTGGAGAAGGAGAAAGAGCTCGTTCCTTCTGGGATGATATTGGTGTAGGAAGGTCAGCTAGGTGCTTTCTCTGCCACTCTGGCCTGTCAAGTTCTCACCCCAGCATCTGGCACCTGAGTCTTTTTTTTTTTTTCAATTCTAATGATTGGGATTTTCTTTATAAAACAACAATTTTATGCTCCACCTTGGGCCATGACCCTTCAGACAGAGAGATCACTCCCTCTGAGGAGAAACTGAGAAACCAACAAGCTTAGTAAGTCTTCTTGGAATTCCTCAAGGACAGTGTTAAGATCTTAGGACCCTGTATAGTGCTACTCTATATGGGGATGAGGGAAGGAGAAGGAGAGGAGGAGGAGGAGATGGAGGAGGAGCAGGAGGACGAGATGGAGGAGGAGGAGATGGATGAAGAGGAGTGGGGGAGTGACGGAGGAGGAAGCAGAAAATTAAAAGCTTAAGGGCTTTGCTGCAAGTGTCCCACTAACAATTATGACTATTACCATTTGTGTATTTTATACTGTATTCTCCCTTTTCTTTTTCTTTTTTCTTTTTTCTTTTTTTCCCCCCGTGTTTTGAGACAGGTGTTCTCCGTTTATCAGCTCTATCTGTCCTGGAAGTCACTCTGTAGTCCCTCAGGCTGGCCTTGAACTCACAGAGATCCTCCTGCCTTTGTCTCCCAAGCGCTAGGATTAAAGGCGCGCACCAACACTGCCCAGTGTCATGCTTTATTCTTAATAGCCTTCATGGCTTTCTCGAATCACTAAAAAAAAAAAAAAAAAGTGGATAGAAGCCTTAGAAGCAAATTAGAGAGACTTATAAATGGAATAAAAATACTCAGACACAGACCAAGGGATTTAGACAAGCCTCAGAAAAACTTGTAAGAATAAGAAAAATGCTAAGACACACACACACAGGACTTCAGACAAACCTTAGACCTATAAATGAGAATGAAAAAATTTCTCAGATGCAGAGGATTTTAGATAAGAGCCTATCATGCCATTGAAACTAAAAGGGGATGGTGGAAGTTTGTTAAAAAAAAAACCAACCTAATTAAATCTTGGGCTGTTGAAACTGTGAATTCAGACTGCAAAAGGGTGAGTAGACCTTTAAAGGCAAGATCAACACCAATAGGGAAATGGTTTAGAGGTATGCCTGGTATTGGACCTCAAGCTTGTAAGGGTAATCTGATAAGATCATTTCTAAAAGTATTAAGAAAAATCAAAATGGGAGCTCTTTTAATTGGGTTAAGCAAGGTTGCTTGCACAGGTATTGTAGGCAAGGCCTTCCTAGACACGATGGTTTTTCTCAAAGTAATCCAAGAAGAAAGCTGCAGGCTTCTGGAGTAAACTAAAGGTGTGGTAAACTCTGACACTGGACAAATGATTGAAGATGAACCAGGGATAGCCAACATAACCCTATGCCGGTGGAAAATGCCCTGTAGCCCCTCTCACAGGCCCTGACAGCAAATCCCATTCAGTCTTTCCCTGTCAGCATAGGAGAAACTCATCCACAGAGCAATTAGAAGATTTAATGCCTGCTGCTAAAAACAACACTGCTCTGCATGGAACAAGGACAGAACAGTCTCAGTACATAAAGCAGCTCAGGAGAGACCAGAAATTAACAATTTTGGCAAGCTGCTATCAATGATCAGAGACCTAAACTGAAAGTACAAATAAACGGCACTGAAATTCAAGATTTAGTAGATACAAGAGCAAGTCTAATAATAATTTCACCAAGAACTTGGAATCCAAAGTGCCATCTTTGGGCGGTAAGTATTCAGCTTCTAGGGATTGGAACTTCATTCAGATAAAACAAAATATAAGAAGGGTTATGTGTACAGGGCCAGAAGGAAAAATAGGAAAATTAAAGCCCTATCTGGGAATGTGACATGTTTCAGCAATTGAAAACGCTGATTAACATTCCTCCAATCTCAGAAACAAACCATTAAGTACAGAATTCTTCTGAGAAAAATATTAAAAGGTATTATGAAGACAGTCAGAGAGTGTCTAAGTTGTCCATAAGTAGGACATGACAGGTGCTGGTCTTTCAAAGGTACCAACTGCCCTACCTTTGAAAATGATTAACTAGGCATGAAAATTAAAAAAAAAACATAGTATTTTTGAATGACAATTTGTGAAAGACACAGTTGCCTCATAGGCATAAGATGGAAACTGGGATTTCTTATACAACGTGTCTTAACTCTACTTTAGAACATAAAATAGACTGTGCGCTGCCTAATGGCCCATACGTCATGGATCTCAGGATCTCAGCTTTTGAGTTTCCTTATTGAATAAACAGGATATTTTGTTGTTTGGTATTTTTAAAAAAAACACAGATAGGAGATTTTAAAATATAAATTCAAAGAGGTACAGTGGTTCAAACTTGTTTTCTAAAGAGCTAATAAAATAATTTGAGGCTTACATAAAATAATTCAGCAGGGTGGTGGTGGCCCATGCTGGAAAGCAGAGACAAGCAACTCACTATGAAGTTAGCTGTTTCCTCAATTCTAGAGTCACGACGAATAGGGCATTGTGCTACGTGACACGCAGCAGCTTCCTCTGAGATAATTTTTTGTCTTCTTTGGGTTTTATTTTTTTGTTTTTGTTTTTGTTTATGGAGTGTGTGCACAAGGGCAGAAAGCAGATATGGAAAGACAGGGAGATGGGTGGGGTTATGGTGCACATTAGGAAATTCATAATGACCCAATAACACTTTCTGGAAAGCACAGCGGGACTTTCCACTTGGTGCATGTCTCCAGCTAGTTAGTTCTTCAGTGGTGCCGCTCTCCCCTGTTGCAGCTAACCTTACACACTCCTTCCCACTCTCCACCTAAGGACCTCCCGTTTCTCAGTCCTGAACCTCACGGTTGCCTTCTTCTCTGTCCTCGGTGACATTGAGTCACAAAAAGTCTTTGCTTTCATCTGGACTGTATTACCACAGGGGTTCCAGGACAACCCACACCTATTGGGCAGGCTCTGGCTTCATATCTAGTCTCTTTGTCATTCCCGATAGAAACTTATACACAATGTGGATGAACTTCTCTGCAATCAGTGTCACACGTTAGCAAACTAACATCTCTACTCTTCTAAATTTATTGTCCGGCTGGGGCTAGAGTCTCACTGTCTAAGGTTCAACTATCCACCCCTCAGACCATCTACTTGGGATTACCTACTACTCCAACCCACAAGTCCAACACCTTGGATAGAAAACACCTAATCCAGTCCCATCTCCCAAACAGGAGATTTTAAAAATCAGTCCTAGGAATGCCTGAGTTCTTACCCTGCAAGATCCCCTCCTGTTCCCTCCTTGTCGCCCTCTATATGAACCAGCCCTTGGCCCCTCACATCACCCCTTCTCAAGCCTGTGACCAACCTCCCTCAGAAGCCCCCAAAGGCCCTTCTTCAGCCTCAGGTCTACACCTACCAGACCTAAGCCATTCCTTCACCCCCCTGTGCAACCAAGAAAGAGGGATGTGCCCTTGGGATCCTAGGACCCTGACCTTTCTTTGGACCCAAGGTATACCCGCCAAAGAAATAAGACCTGGTGGTGAGCACCCTGAATACATGATTTAGCAACTGCCAAGCTTCTTATTCACAATCTCCTCCCTCCCCCCAAAATTTTATGTCACTATCTTCTCTTTTCAATACTTGTCCCACCTCTTGATATATAAAGGCTTATAAACTCTGTCTCCCCTGCTTGACGCTCTCTCTCTCCCTCTCTCTCTCTCTCTCTCTTTCCCTCTCTCTCCCTCTCTCTCTCCCTCTCTCTCTCTCTCTCTCTCTCTCTCTCTCTCTCTCTCTCTCTCTCTCTCCAGATAGCAGTAGGTAACACAAATCACCACACTAGCTTTCCAATCATGCCAACCCCTCAACATCTCAATAGTTCTTCCTCGACGATACACAAACCACTCTCCATCTTGTTCTTGCATTGAAACCTTAGAATAATTGACACATACAGGAAGGCTTGCTGCTTCAGAACATCTATACCTTGTACATAGACAGGCCATCTATACATCGCACACAGACAGTAACTCCTTTTTAAACCTCCAGCCCACTCCCAAGGATTTGTATTTCCTAAGGACTGTGACTGAGTCTTGCTAAATCTGTCAAATAATAGATGCCCAAGTTAAAATCATAGTCCCCATTTGTCCAAAGTCAAATGTGTTAGGTTCCTCTTGGTCTTGGTGGACACCTTCTCCGGGTGTGTGGAAGCACTGCAACCAGCAACAATAGGGCTCTAGACAGTCTCCGACCTTTTCCTCCGCGAGATCAATCCCCACCTCCCTCCAGTTGGAGGCCCTAAATTCTCCTCCCAGACTTCTCACACCCTATCCAGAGGCTTCAACGTCCCTTGACATTTCGAGATTCCATACCATGCACGGTCCTTGGTGAACTTAGAAAGAACTAACAGCTCCTAATCAAAACTGTTTGTAGAATTCTCGTAAGAACTTCATGTCAATCGTGTTAAACTCCTACGACTGGCGCTCCTCAGGCTAAGGGCTCTCCCCGAGTGACCTCTTTCCATCCCTCCATTTGAGCTCAGGTATGGACAATGGGTTCTGACCCTGTGTTTCACCCAAACCTTCGACTTTCCCTGATCTCTTACTCTTACTCCCTCCTGCACTCAGCCATATCTCCTCCCTCCTATGGAACTCACTGACCACTAGCTACCCGCTCTCAATCAAACTCCTGTCCATGCCCAATCATGCCTAAGAATCAGGTCCTTCTCTCCCCTCCAGAACAACATCTCTCACCCCTTGATTCTAAATGGAAGGGCTGGCCCAAGGCCATTTCTGTAATCCACACAGCTGCTAAGTTTGAGGGTCTCCCTCACCGGATTCATCTATCCCACATCAACCCCTTCACTCTTCTCCCTCAAGGTAACTCCCTTCCTACATATCAAACCCCAACAGGGCCCTGCTCTCTTAACTTTTAGAGAACACAACGATCAACCACCTTCTCAGTTCCAGAAGAATGAAGCTTCACCCCAGCAGCCACGCTGGACTCTACTGGGTTGCACATAGACTTTTCCTCCTCACCCTCTTGTCTGCTTCTGACCAGAGAAACTCTTACATGTGGAGATTTGAACTCAAGACATGCATCACTTGTAACAAACAGTCCCTCCAAATAGGAACTTGAGCACAGCAGGCTGACAGGAGCTAATTACAATCTCATGTCCCCAATGTCCACATCACCTTCAGTTACTGACTAGATTGTCTACTTCCTCTGTGAGCAGGCCTAAGACTTCTGTAAAGAGAGGACAGAGACACATGGAGGATGCCCACACTGCTCTTAGCAATGCCATCTGTCACATGTCCTTCCTCATTCTGACCCCCTCCACTAGGGACAAAATGAGCCCTTTACCTCGACGTGATGGCGCCATGGGGTCCCAGCTGGGAAGTGGGTGCTGTTGATTAGCTCCACCATTTCCTCAACACCTGGTACCTGTAAATCATGAGTAAAACCAAGAAAAAAATACCTCTTCAATTAGTCAACGCCTGGAGACAGAGGAGCTGGAGGAGGAAATTCAACATTCCTCCCAAGTCATAACTTCTTTAATGTCTCCTCTCCTAAATACACACACCTGCCACCTCATCTCCTCCCTCAGATTCTGACTACAGCCTACCTGGCTCTTTTATATCAGCTAGCCTGGCTGCTCTGGGGATTGCTGGGTGTTGTTCCTAATGGTACTGGCTCACAGATGCTGCTTACAGCTTTGAGTGTAACCTTGGCAATATCCTCATATAGGCTGTATTTTCTTAACAATAATATTTTATTACGAACTTATTAAATGAGAGTACCTCACTTACAACCCGACTAACTTAAACCATAGGAAAAGAAGATTAAAGAATACAATAATGAAACCGTAAGGATATCAGTTCCAAGGAACGATATTCAGCAGGATTTCTTCTGCTGGAACCTGGAGCAACTGGAATCTAGAGACTTAGCTGGAGCCCTGAAGCCTTCCCTCGAGCGGTTCTCTCTAGGAGTGTCTCGAAGTGGAGTGATGAAAAGCCAAAACTCTTCCAAGTCTCCAAAGGTCCAGCCTCCTGATTTTGGCTCACATTTATATCTCCTCTCAGAATCTGTTCAAAGATGTTTTTCAGCTGGTTAACAACCAATCTCCTCCACATGGTGGTCTTGCAAGTCTTTTTCTCACTCCACTAGTGATCTAAACAAAAAAACATGTTTATCTCTCCTTCATACTTACCTCATAATTCACCAATTGCACCAAGTGTCATGTTACCAAAATTCCTGTTGACATGGCAAACTGCTCTAAGACATCCAGGACAATTTTGCTAAATTTCTTAGACTGCAATGCAACCTTAATCCTTGGCAATCTGCCCTATCACCAAACCTAAGATGGTACTCAAGTCTACCATCTCCTACCTAACAGTTGGTCAGCTGCTTTCCCTCTTTCTCAACATGGGAGTGATACATGTTGAATCACAGCTACTGATTCCAGGTGTGGACTCAATAGCCACCCAACATAAGAAAAGGCAGTTCAAATCTTGTTCCTTCTGCCTGTGACAGCAATAACTGTGGAGTCGCCACTGGTACAGCGGGACTAACAACATGGCTAATTTTGTATTATCATTTTTTCTTCCCAGTTCGCCCAGGGCTTCCAACAGGTGTCCCAAACCATCCTCAGCCTTCATGGGGAAATTCACATCTTGGCCCCAGTGGTACTCAGCAAACAATCTGGAACTACATCTTTTTACAGCTGAAACTGGTGGCCCTTGCCTTTCCCCACAAGAAGAATACTGTTTCAATATCCACCAATTGGGTAAAGTAAATAACAAACTTCAGCAACTTCAGACCTCCATAAAACATAAGGAATGCCTCGAAGCCTCCAGCCCTGTGCCTCTGTGATCCCCACATGGAAGTGGATACTTCCCTTCCTCCCTTCTGCTCCTTTTTCTGCTCGTACTAACTGCACCCTGCTTTATCACTTAGTTCTCTCCCACACCCCAATGGTAGTTTCAAAACATATCCAATCAAACAATTAATTAGCCATAGTTACAGGATGGCCAATTGCTCGCCAGAGCTGGAGACCCATGTCTGCCAAATATGTCCTGATGATGAGGGCCAACAATGCCCCTAAGACACTGCTGCCCCAGACAGCCGGGAGCCGTCTAAAGGACGCAGTACCCCAAGTTCTCTCTCACAAACCACTCCCAAATATTTTAGCACACTTTATAATAAATAAGAAGGAGGAATTTTGGAAATAGCCTTTTCCAAGTTCACCTTCAGTAGCTCACCAACAGGAGAAATATCATCACCAGACACCCAAGTGCAACACTGGCCACCTTTACCACAAATAGCTTTTTCTACCCATGAGCTTGCACTATCCCCCACTGTAAAAGGCCAGTGCCTTCTTGGCCCACCCTCGCTTTTTCCCTTGCTCCTTAACTCAGAGACGGGCTCTGTATCCAACCACCAATAAACGTGTCCCATGAGGGTTGCGTCGTCAGGCTTCGTGGGGTCCTTGGCTCTAATCTGCCAAGACACTCTTCCTTCCACAGCAAAACTCCAACACCCGTGATATGCCCACTGACAGGGGGAAACAGGAGAACGGGGCGTCCTAGGTCAGCCTTACCCACTTCAGATCATATCTCAAAAAACAAAGCAGAGTCTCCCTGAGGTGGCGCGTAAAGGTGCAAAAAGATAAAACAAGCTCTCGGAGAAATGGAGAAATACTGCCGCATAAAAACAGTTTATGGGTTCTTTCCTAGGCGGCTGCCGAAGATGGCGGAGGGGCAGGTTTTGGTGCTGGATGGCCGAGGCTATCTTCTGGGCCACCTGGTGGCCATCGTGGCCAAGCAGGTGCTGCTGGGCCGCAAAGTGGTGGTTGTACGCTGTGAGGGCATCAACATTTCTGGTAATTTCTACCAAAACAAGTTAAAGTATTTGGCCTTTCTCCGAAAGCGGATGAACACCAACCCCTCTCGAGGGCCCTACCACTTCTGAGCCCCGAGCCGCAATTTTTGGCGCACTGTGCGAGGCATGCTGCCCCACAAGACCAAGAGATGCCAGGCTGCCCTGGAGCACCTCAAGGTGTTGGATGGGATCCCTTCACCCTATGACAAGAAAAAGCAGATGGTGGTCCCTGCTGCCCTCAAGGTTGTGCAGCTGACGCCTACCAGAAAGTTTGCTTACCTGGGTCGACTGGCTCATGAGGTCGGGGTGGAAGTACCAGGCAGTGACAGCCACTCTGGAAGATCCACTATCGGAAGAAGCAGCTCTTGAGGCTACGGGAACAGGCAGAGAAGAATGTGGAGAGCAAGTTCACAGAGGTCCTCAAGGCCAACGGACTCCTGCTGTGAGCCCAATAAAGACTGTTTGCCTCAAAAAAACAAAACAAAACAAAAAACAAAACAAAAACAAAAAAACAAAACAAAACAACACCTTATGGTCGTAGCCAGGATTCTCTATTTAATAATGCCTATAACTAAGTTGACATGACATTTAAATCCCATCACAATGGTTTAATATAATCCAAGACCAAAAAGTATTCCTTTGTCTCTATTCAGACAACTAAAAATTTCAGCACTACGTGGATGTGTGTGAGGTATGCGGGTGATCTGTGAGTCAGGACAGGCACAAGAGTGCCATGGGAGAGACTGAAGATCAGAGGCAGCCTTCAGCAGTTGGGTTCCCCTCCAGGAAGAGTCCCTCCTGTCAAACTCAAGCCATCAAGCTTGCATGCCAAGCACTTTTCCGACTGAGGCATCTCACCCGCCCCATTTGGTACAATTCCGACCTGAATCCATCCTACTGGCTCTGGCAGGTCACCCAGAAAAGCAAACAAACTAACAAACCAAACCAACTAAGCAAACAAACAAAAAGCAAGCCTGCCCCTATAGCACTCTAGCAGGAGGAGCACTTGCTTGGTTTGTTGTTTGGTTCCTGTTCACAGTCCCTTTTGGAGGTAGGGCAGGGCCAGGCCTGTCTTCCAGGCCACACTGTAGAGGGATTTTAATTTCTCATATGGCTTTTCTAACAGGAGACCTCACACAATGACCTTCTAGGTCTGCGTGATCTGGCTGGAATACAAACACTTCTCAGTCCAGGAGACAGAGGCAAGCCGACCTGAGTTCAAGGCCAGCCTGGCATAGTGCAAGTTTCAAATAAAGAAAAGCTTAGGTCCAGGAGTGGTAGTACGTGCCTGTAATCCCAAACAATGGAGGGAAATTTAGTTTGTAGAAGGAAGCACCCATAATTGAAACGGATGTCTAATTGAGTGGCAGAAAAGCGTGGTGAATCAGGGAAGGGTTTGACAGAATAGGAAAAAAAAGGGAAGCTACTTAAATGTGTAACGCAGAAAGAGAGGAGGTGGTTTTGCTGGGAGAATTTCACAGAGAGAAGTTTAATGAAAAAACACAATAGAATGATCCAGAAAATGTGGAGTCAGAACGTTAGAGAAGATCTGGAGTTAGTTTCAGGCCAAGCAGAGCCTGAATAGCTGAGGTGAACCAGCCAGCCCAGAGCTCCCTAAGAACAAGAAAGGCTGAGCTTATTAAGCAGTCTCTGAGGCTGAACACAGTCTAGGCCTAGTTTAGATTGTACGGAGCTAGAAGCTTCCAAAACTATGCCCACGTCAGCAAACAGAGGCAATAAGTCTGAGACAATAACTGTATCAGGTGAATAAAAGTCTCTTCTCTACCCTACTCATGCCAGCAAAGCGAACTGCACACGGGCAGGGAAAACAGTTCCCCCGGGTGAATGTTCCCTCCACTCCGTGTCTATGTTAAGCAGTCCTGGAAAAGGGAAGTATAACCCTGGACTGAGCCCAAAGGAAAATTCAAAGTTCTACCTTCCCTTCTCTTTCATAACGTAGGTCTCTTTTCAACCAGTGACACATAAAACCACCATGCTCTGAGAAAAGTAAAAACTATGGCCCTGGCCTGGGCAAGAAATTGCCTCTAGACAACACATCCAGGACAGAAGAGATGTTCCTTCTGTCCACAGGGACCAAGGAGAAGTCAAGCATTTTAAAAATATATTTTATTAATTTATTCATATTACATCTCAGTTGTTATCCCATCCCTTGTATCCTCCCATCCCTCCCTCCCTCCCATTTTCCCCCTTATTCCCCTCCCTTATGAAGATAAGCAATTTTATTACATTCTTTTTAGAAAGAGGACTTTTTAAAGACAGTGGCCAAAAAGGTTTTCTTTGCCACCCGACTGTCACCAGATATTAGAAAAGAGATTAACGAATTAAAAAAAATATATTAAACACAAGACAAAATGGGTTCTAACTCAAACTTTGTGGCCCTAGAAATGCCCTGTAATGTAAATTACTAAATGACTGGACCCTGTAGCCACAGGATGGCCCACGTGTCTAATGTGACTACCACAAGTTTAACGAAAGAAAACAAACAAGGTAACTCGGGCACAAGATGCTATACTCACAGCTCCACATGCCATGGTTGAAGCCAACCTTTGAGAAGCAGCAGCACACTGCCTGTCTAATGCCTGTGTGACCTGCTGCCAGGCCGTGCTCCTGGCCCAGCCTCCAGTCTGGTGAGAGAAACTCACCCCCAACAACATGGCTTCCCTCTTGTCTGATGATACAAGTGCTAGCCCATGACAGTCAGGAGATGCAACGTGACATGAGGTACCTGGGAGCTGCAGCAGTTGCTTTAACTGAAACAATCTGTCCCAAGCCAGGTACCTCAGCCCAGAGAGCAGGACTCAGAAACCTGACCCAAACTCTAGGATGAGAAAAGTAAAGTTCACCAACAAATAAATGGATAGCCACGGTGCTTTTATGACCAGCCATGTCCACAGAGTGATCTATAGAAAAAGGGTTTCTCAACACTAGGTCAAAGGACATTAGCAAAATCTTGGCCCTCCTAAAGACTATTTGGCTTCCCCTACAAATTGCTGTCTTCCATTGCTGGAATTCTGACCTGGCTGCCATACAAAGGGCCCTGAAAGGACTAGACTATTGATATTCTGATGACATACAAGGACCCTTCCTGTCTGACCTTCCGTGGTAAAAAAAAGAAACACACACCTAAAACCCACAGGTTGATGGAGGACACCTAAGGAAAAGATCATTTTCTCAAAGACAACGGACAGGACTGTTGGTAACTAACCTTCACCAGGCTACTCCTCTGGGCTCCACAAAACTTCCTGATTTCACAGACCAAGGAATGTTATGCCTAGACGGGACAGCCTGGCATGGATGTCTCAGGAAGCTGGCAGATATGGCTCAAGTGAATCTAGACCAGAGAGCCCTTACCCAGGGAAGGTTCTAAATGAGAACGCAAGATTCCCTAAGAACTCTGGGAAAACTGACTTCACCAAGATCTGGCCTCATTAGGGAGGATAAAAGCACTTGCTAGTTTTCAGACATACCTTTTCCAGGTCAGTAACAGCATTCCCCAACTGGATTAAAACTACTGAAATAGTAGCTTAAAAACTCCAGAAACTGGTCCCCTGATCTGGCCTTCCCCTAGCAATGGGTCCAACAGTGACCTGCCTTTCATAGCCAAATTTCCTCAATTAATAGCAAAAGCTTGAGACACAGATTGAAAACACCACTGTTCGTATAGATCCCACAGTTTGAGCATGTAAAAAGAACAGGACACCGAGAAAACAAAACAAAACAAAAACAACAACAAAAAAACAAAAAAAACCAAAGGACTTTAACATCTCTCATTAGAGTCTACCAAGGACTGGATAAGCTTCCTTCCTTTGTTTTGCTTTGGCAGCTGTGCCCTATATAGGGAGGGATGCATGCCCCTAGGAGACCATGTTTATAAAACCTTCTCCACTGTCTCACCGGCTGAGAGAGGAGAGCTGGCAGAACTCTCCACTGATTCCTTTCTTTGTCACTACAAGCACTCCAGTCCTGCATGAAGACTACTCATTGGACTATCTGACTGATCCAGGTGACATCCACTCCTGTCCAGTGCTGGTCAAGTGAGTGGGCAAAGGGACAGTGTCACTCACCTGGCCAGAACCCTAGAAGGCGGTTCTCTCCACTGCTATGGCAGACCAGCAACCCTGATGCCTTTTACCTTTCAACACAGATGCCCACTATAAACGTCTGATTCAATAACAGAAAGGTATGACATGGCAGTTTATCTATTGAGGTAGAAATATAGACTTTACAATTGTTTGCATGCCCTGCAGCCTAGCCCCCTGGTTTCCAGAAACAAGGTAGTTTCCACTAAAATAATGAGGTTTGTCACACTGAGGCTTCCTGAAATTTTCCTTTAAAACGATGCTGGCCTTGGGGAAACAGGAAAACTTGGAGAACCAGACACTCTGCAAAAAGAAGGAGCCCTGGGGATAGGGTTCCAGAACATTCTGAGCCAGAACGGGCCAAGATTGCTGGCTATCCTCAGACACCTACCTGCCCCTGTCCAGGTCCCCGGCCCCCTGTCCCCTCCTGACTATAAGTGGATAGGAACTAACCAGACTTTCAGGCCATTGACTGAAAAAGCTCACTGTGTCTAGGGACAGTCCAAATGAATGGCTTCTTCTATGGGTCAGTCCAGCTGGAAAACAGCAATATTACTGTTTTCTTTTAAAAATTTCTATGTAGCCTCGGCTGTCCTAGATTCGCTCTGTAGACCAGGCTTGGCTCAAACTCACAGCGGACAGACTGCCTTTGTCTCCCTCCGGAGTGCTGGGATTAAAGGCCTGGGGCACCAAGCCTGCCTCACTGAGACATTTCTCAGGCAGGCTTTTTCTGAGAAAAACTGTAACCAGGTTGCAACCAGAGAACCAGGTAAAGGAAGCAAGGGGAGGGCCGTTGTGCGCCATGTTGACTAGCTAAACAAAAGCAGCTTAAGATGATTGGCTAAGACAGAGGGTAGTGGAGCTCAGAACATTCCAGTTTCTGACCATTCCAGGAGAAACGAACATGGCAGGATAGTGTGGTTTTGTTTAAGCAGAACCTAGAACATTCATTCAAGCAGAACGTTCAAGTATTGACTTGTAAGTAAAAGGCTATTCAAGTTCTCAGGCAGTCAAAGCCTAAGAACTTGAACTACATTTAAGCTGAGGATAAATATGGAGACTTCAAAACACAATGGCTGTGGTTATGCTAAGCAGGAAGGCCTAGACATGTCTGGACATGGCTCAAAGTTGGTGTGCCTCAACACTCTCCGTGAGGACGGCCCACATCTCTTGGCAGTGTGTTCCTGATGATTTCTTTGGCTTCTTCCATTCTCGTGGCTATGAGTTTAGCATGTTCTGCAGCCTCCTCGTTATTACTACTCCTGTGCTGTTTCTTCAGGCGCTGTGTTGGTATTTGTGTGGCAGGACATGTGGAGTCACCCAGATGCTGAATCTTGGGTACTTTGTTTCTGAGCTTCCTACCTTCTTCATGAAAGGGCTTTCTGACAGCCCATCAACCATCTTCCTTAGAGCTATGGAAGAGCTTTAGGGTTCTGCAGGCTCTTTAGACCCTAATTCCCAGAGCATAAGACGATCTTCTGATCAAAAACTAGCATTCTCTCCCTCTCTCTGCACCATCATCCTTATCATCATGACCACCACCATCACCATCATTATCATTATTAGTTCTTGTTATTATTTGCAATAACCAAATTGTGAGTACTCAGATTGGGATTCACTGCTTTGGGTTTGTTTCTTTCTTGTTTCTTTGTTTTAAACCAAATCTCAATCATTCTATTCAACAATGAAGACTCAGGAGCCAGATGCTGGGGTGAAAGCCTGCCAGCTCTGAGAGGCAGAGAAAGTACCCAGTTGACCTTCCTCCTCCTCCAGGGTCTCTCCCCAAAACTTCCCCTTCTCTACGCCATCTCAAAAACGCATAAAACTGAATGTCCCTCCCTTTTACTTCCTGTGCATCTCTCAATCCTGTCCTCCTGACTTCCTCTTACTCCCTATGGTTTCTCCCATGTTCACTCACTGTCCACTGGATGCTTGCTCCACCTCTTACTCTAAGGCTTATTTTAGTTAATCCTGTTTGAAATATTCAGCAGAAAACTTTAGGATTAAAGGTGTGTGCCAAGGCTGACCACACCACACCTAGACACAGGTTTTTTCTTTGTTTGTTTGCTTGTTTGTTTGTTTTTTGGAGTAAATAACACAATCTCAGAATTCACAGAGTGATCTAATATCCTACAACATGTCCTCTTTCTTGTCTGAATAAAAAGGAAAGATTTTTTTAGCTTTGACACTGTACATCTCTTTACAATGAGAAAGCTATTTCTTCCAAGCTTTCCACAATGGCCAGCTTGGTCGTATTTCGAAGTATTAGTATTAGTGTTGTGCTCCTCTTGTGTGTCCTAGTGACGCCCCTACTCCTCCTGTGCAAGTTCTGATGGCCATGATGCTTTCTGGGGCAGTTTGAATGCAGGTGTGCAGGGTACCAAGGCCTCTTCCAGAAAAACCAACTAAAGCAACCCAGGGTTCTACCAAGAGAGGGTGATGGTTTGTGTAGAGTGGATATTTTCTCACAGTAATGAAGAAGACAAGCATGTGTGCCCAAATATTACAATATACAACCTGTGTTCCATCCTGGAAAGCCAGCATGAGCCACAGTGAACCTGTGCAGGAGGCAGCACATGCCGAGGCTCACGACACAAAAGCATCAACCCTTCACCTGCTGTAAAACCTGTCCTTCCACCAGGAACTCTAACTTCCCACAGGCTCTAAATTACACCAACAGAATCCTCATGTTCATGAGTCATGTTATAAGGGAGGCTCTCTGAATGCACACACACACACACACACACACACACACACACACACACACACACATACACACAGTGTGACTACGTAAAATATTCTCTTGTCTGGAGCTGGACTTTCTGCCTCCAAAGACAGAATCAGACTAATTCAAATTGAGGTTTCAAGCTTTTTACAATTCAACATGAAACTTTACAACACTCTGGGCCGCTACATAGAATGCATGGTGGCCCCACAGGCTGGGTGTCCAGCAATCCCCAGTGTTGGGTGTCTGTCATGTTTTCCATCTGCAGCCCCTTCATCAGAAAGAATGGCAACCTGGTGCTTGAGAGAGCGCAGCTTCAGCCCAGGGGAAGCATGGACTTGACAGAGTCTCTGGTCAGAGTAGGGCTAAGAAAGCCAGCCCAGCACTGCAAGGCCTGCAAGCGCATGGAGACGGAGGCTCTGAGCTAATCTGGGCAGCATGGCCAGTCACTCACACAGTTACTCTAGTGAACGGTCCCCTCAGGACGGACAAAAAAAGCAGATGCTCTCAGGAGTCTCTGCCCCTAACACACTGGGCTCTCCCTGCAGAGAGCTATATTGTGACTTATCCACACTCTTCACCTAAAAGTTTTGAACTGTTGCCTCCAAAACCAAGGGTCACAGACATTGAAGGCAAGTCCTCAGCTAAAACCACAAAATACCAACCCAAGCTAAAGGATTCATGGTGCACAGAGGTGAGATAGGAAACAAGGTACAGTTACTGTTGGAGCAGGCACAGGGGGCCAAGGAGGGCAACCTGCCCATTGTGATTCAGTGAGTGAAGTGAGGGCAGGCCTCTGTGACATCAGAGGGTTAACCCCTGCTCCACGGAGAGCAGCAGTCTTAGAGAGACAACAACTCAGTGTCCACCAACGAGAGCAGAGATTTACAGCAGTCCCATGTTCCTGCCTACCTTAGGACTTCTGGCATGAACCCTGAAGAGGCATGTGCCCTAAGAAGAGGAGGTGTTGGTCTGGGCCTATCCCTGAGAGGCCTGGGCCCTAAGAAGAAGCCGTGTGGGCCTGGGCCTATCCCCAACCCTGAAGAGGCCTGGGCTCTAAAAAGAGGATGTGTGGGCCTGGGCCTATCCCCTACCCTGAAGAGGCCTGGGCCCTAAGAAGAAGCCGTGTGGGCCTGGGCCTATCCCCAACCCTGAAGAGGCCTGGGCTCTAAAAAGAGGATGTGTGGGCCTGGGCCTATCCCCTATTATGAAGTGGCCTGGGCCCATAGAAAAAAAGGTGTGGGTCTGGGCCTGTCCCCAAACCTGAAGAGGCCTGGGCCCTCAGAAGAGGATGTGTGGGCCTAGGCCTGTCCCCTACCCTGAAGAGGCCTGGGCCCTAAGAAGAGGATGTGTGGGCCTGGGCCTATCCCCTACTATGAAGTGGCCTGGGCCCATAGAAAAAAAGGTGTGGGTCTGGGCCTGTCCCCAAACCTGAAGAGGCCTGGGCCCTCAGAAGAGGATGTGTGGGCCTAGGCCTGTCCCCTACCCTGAAGAGGCCTGGGCCCTAAGAAGAGGATGTGTGGGCCTGGGCCTATCCCCTACTATGAAGTGGCCTGGGCCCATAGAAAAAAAGGTGTGGGTCTGGGCCTGTCCCCAAACCTGAAGAGGCCTAGGCCCTAAGAAGAGGATGTGTGGGCCTGGGCCTATCCCCTACTATGAAGTGGCCTGGGCCCATAGAATAAAAGGTGTGGGTCTGGGCCTGTCCCCAAACCTGAAGAGGCCTGGGCCCTAAGAAGAGGATGTGTGGGCCTGGGCCTATCCCCTACTATGAAGTGGCCTGGGCCCATAGAATAAAAGGTGTGGGTCTGGGCCTGTCCCCAAACCTGAAGAGGCCTGGGCCCTAAGAAGAGGATGTGTGGGCCTCGGCCTATCCCCTACTATGAAGTGGCCTGGGCCCATAGAAAATAAGGTTTGGGCCTGGGCCTATCCCCAACCCTGAAGAGGCCTGGGTCCTAAGAAGAGGATATGTGGGCCTGGGCCTATCCCCAACGATGAAGTGGCCTGGACCCCTAGAAGAAAAGGTGTGGGCTCAGCTTGTCCCCAAGGCTGAAGAGGCCTGGGCCATAAGAAGAGAAGGTATGGGGCCCAGGCCTATCCCCATCCCTGAATAGGCCTTGGCTCTAAGAAAATGGGGTATCACACTGGGCCTTTCCACAACCCTGAAGAGGCCAAGCCTCAATGAACTTGAGGTGCTGGTTTCAGCCTATCACCAACTCTGAAGAGGTGCTGTGAGGTGGTGTTGGCATTGGCCTATCATAATGCATTACTAGGCTGAGGCCTGAGAAAGAATGATGGGCCTGGGACAAACTTGACTTATGATGAGGCTTTGACCCAAAGACGGTTTGTGGACCTGGGCCTGTCCACAAATTTGAATAGGTTGGGGCCATAAGAAGTGTGAGCACTGGCCTATTGTGACCCATTAAGTGGCCTAGGCCAGAGGAAGAGTAATGTGCCCGGGGCGACTTCTAATTATGATGAGGCCTGGGCCCAAAGGAAATAATGTGTTGACCTGGCTGTATCCCCAGCCCTGAAGGGGCATATGTCCAAAGAAGTCTGGGTCTATCCTTAATTCTGAAGAGGCGTCAGCCAAAGAAGAGGTGTGGGTCTCGGCCTATTGAAAATCAGGAAAATGTCTGGACCTTAAGAAAAAGAGATGTTGGTCTGTGCTAATACATTCCCTAAAGGGGCCTGAAGCAAAAAGAACAAACGACAGCCTGAGCCATTCCTGCAAAAGAAACAGGCCTTAGACAATCAAAATGGTGTCTTCTGGAAAGCCTGGCCGTGAAGTATTGAGTCTTTAACATTTGCCTGTGTGTGTGTGTGTGTGTGTGTGTGTGTGAGTGTGTGTATCTCTCTCTCTCCGTGTTTTGGGGTATATTTGTGTGTGTGTGTGTGTATGTGTGTATGTGTGTGTGTGTGTCTGTGTGTCTGTGTGTCTGTATCCATGCCCACTGACTAGACATCGATGCCTTGGATTCCTTCTGTCCTTGCCAGAACCTACGGTGAAGGATTCCAGATTGTAAGAGCTTTTCTACACAACACTTAGAAGTCCTGAAATTTATCATCTTTCATTATCTTTCTGGTACACGGCTTGTCCTAGCTCTGTATATAATTTTCAATAAATGAAGTCTCACTGGCTAACAGGATTATCCTGAAATGCTTCATTAAACCCTTTCCTTCTATTTCTCAGTGATCTCTTTACTCTCTGATTGAAGTCCTTGGGAACAGGCTGAGATGGTCACACACTGGTCGACCAGTAAGTGTAGGAGGCTCCATGTGGAGACCAAGATCTGTGCTCTGAGCTCGTCCTCCAGCACAGTGTGTCTCTGTCCATGGGTTGTTTCTTTGCCCTTTGTTACAGTCTTAGAAATCAAACCAGATCAATGACCCAAGTCTCCACAGAAGACAATGATGTATCCTGAAATCAAAGGTACCCGAGAGAAACCCTCAAACACAAGGACCCTGACTCAAGAAAGAGGCCTTTTGAGTTGCTGGTCATAGGGGTACAAAAGACTCCCAACCAATAGAGATTGACGATGCCACATTGGTCACTTCTGTGATCTCACCAGCAAGGCCCTATTACTGAATCCACCAAGCGCATCGGACATGGAATTCAGAGATGTGGGCTACATGGGGCACTAAAGCCTCCTCCGTGAGGACTAGCTTCCATAATCCTGACAGATGCCATAGAGTCTACCAAGGGTGAGAAGCGATCTTGCTCCTCTCAACCACAAAATCATCGATCGACCTGGCAGGGTGTCTTAAAGGCTGCACAAGTGGCTCTCTTACCTGGTGATAGATGGTCTATATCATGGGACTTGTTGATAGCTTTTTCAACAGGAGCAAAATCCTGCCTGGGGCTAGAATCCTAGCCAAATATCCATGGCCCCTGATTCATGGAGCTTATGGCAGAACCTACTACTGACAATTTACAGACCCAGCTTTTCCATATTTATCCTAATATTCACAGGGCCATCTGTCTCCTAGAAACAACATGGAAGCTGACTCGAGCAACCACAACAACATGGCTGTCTAAGTTAGACAAGGACAACAGCAAGGGAAATGCTAGTGTGGGTGGGAAAACGTGACGCGGCCTAATCCTGAGACAGGGACAATCTTGTGTAGATGGGGAACCCCACAAGGATTCATCCTGAGACATAGACAATTTTGTGTAGATGGGGAACCTCACAGGGACGCATCCTGGGACAAAGACCTATAAGCAACTAAGCACTGCTGAGAGAGGGAGAGTTCATTGTCCCCACAGATGATCCCATAGCTGGTTATCCAATACCTGCAATTGAGACCTGAAACCCTAACACTTGCAAGCATAACATTGCAGAGATGGAAATGGCTGAATTGAAGTTTTTATTTTAGGCCATTATCTTGGGCCTAAAAGAACAAGATGGCTGAAAGATGGGGGATAGGATAAGAAGGCCCCTTTCTTATTTATATGTGGGGGATTATAAAACATTCTTTCTAAATCACTGATCCACATGATTGTCACGGCTGACCTAGTTGAAGGGTGAGTCCACGTTTCTGTGTTTACTGGAAAGTAGGAGAGATTTTCCAAATACCAGCAAAGATAGTTTTTATCAAAGGGTCTTTGGAGAGTTGAGTAGGAAACGCCTTTTAAAAACAACCATTCAATTTTTATTTTTATTTTTTTGCAATTTAGGATGACAGCAAAGTTGAGACAAAGAATAAACTTTCCTTACATGCCCCTGCCCCTTCTCCATTACAGCATCCCCCAGCAACCTGACCCAGGAATCTTCAAGGTTACACTGCAGCAAGCAGAGATCTACAGCACAGTCCGCTCTTGGTGTGCATCTTCTGTGGGCTTTGACAGAGCTGCAATGTGCTCAGCAGAAGGACAGCCCTAAAAATATTCAAGGTATGATCATTTATTTCTTACTCTCAAAGACTTGTTTTTGGCTAAATTGAGACTCAGAAGTAGAAAGAAGCTCTTTTGGGGTTCAAGAATACCGTGAACTGATCAGACACCAGACTTAGAATGATGAAAGGTTATTGAACACTGACCAGTCAGGGACACAAAGTGGATTCAGGAGGCAAACTGTGATCCTGAGCCATTTCTTTGGTTGTTGTTGTTGATGTTGCTTTGGTTTTTTCCAGACAGGGTTTCTCTATGTAGCCTCGACTGTCCTAGATTCACTCTGCAGACCAGGCTTGGCTCAAATTCACAGCGGTCGCCTGCCTTTGCCTCCCTCCGGAGTGCTGGGATTAAAGGCCTGGGCCACCAAGCCTGCCTCACTGAGACATTTCTCAGGCAGGCTTTTTCTGAGAAAAACTGTAACCAGGTTGCAACCAGAGAACCAGGTGCAGGAAGCAAGGGGAGGGCCGTTGTGCGCCATGTTGACTAGCTAAACCAAAGCAGCTTAATATGATTGGCTAAGACAGAGGGTAGTGGAGCTCGGGACATTCCGGTTCCTGACCATTCCAGGAGAAACGAACATGGCAGGATAGTGTAGTTTTGTTTAAGCAGAACCTAGAACATTCATTCAAGCAGAACGTTCAACAAGTATTGACTTGTAAGTAAAAGGCTATTCAAGTTCTCAGGGAGGCAAAGCCTAAGAGCTTGAACTACATTTAAGCTGAGGATAAAAATGGAGATTTCAAAACACAATGGCTGTGGTTATGCTAAGCAGGAAGGCCTAGACATGTCTGGACATGGCTCAAAGTTGGTGTGCCTCAACACTCTCCGTGAGGATGGCCCACATCTCTTGGCAGTGTGTTCCTGGTGATTTCTTTGGCTTCTTCTATTCTCGTGACTACGAGTTTAGCATGTTCTGCTGCCTCCTCCTTATTACTACTCCTGTGCTGCTTCGTCAGGCGCTGTGTTGGTATTTGTGTGGCAGGACATGTGGAGTCACGCAGATGCTGAATCTTGGGTACTTTGTTTCTGAGCTTCCTACCTTCTTCATGAAAGGGCTTTCTGACAGCCCATCAGTGAATGCCATCTTCCTTAGAGCTATGGAAGAGCTTTAGGGTTCTGCAGGCTCTTTGGACCCTAATTCCCAGAGCTGGTCCAGGACTAGCCTTCTCTCCCTCTCTCTGCACCATCATCATTATCATCATGACCACCACCATCACCATCATTATCATTATTAGTTCTTGTTATTATTTGCAATAACCAAATTGTGAGTACTCTGATTGGGATTCACTGTTTTGGGTTTGTTTGGTTTCTTGTTTCTTTGTTTTAAACAAAATCTCAGTCATTCTACTTACCAATGAAGACTCAGGAGCCAGATGCTGGGGTGAAAGCCTGCCAGCTCTGAGAGGCAGAGAAAGTACCCAGTTGACCTTCCTCCTCCTCCAGGGTCCCTCCCCAAAACTTCCCCTTCTCTACTCCATCTCAAAAACGCATAAAACTGAATGTCCCTCCCTTTTACTTCCTGTGCATCTCTCTATCCTGTCCTCCTGACTTCCTCTTACTCCCTATGGTTTCTCCCATGTTCACTCACTGTCCACTGGATGCTTGCTCCACCTCTTACTCTAAGGCTTATTTTAGTTAATCCTGTTTGAAATATTCAGCAGAAAACTTTAGGATTAAAGGTGTGTGCCAAGGCTGACCACACCACACCTAGACACAGGTTTTTTCTTTGTTTGTTTGCTTGTTTGTTTGTTTTTTGGAGTAAATAACACAATCTCAGAATTCACAGAGTGATCTAATATCCTACAACATGTCCTCTTTCTTGTCTGAATAAAAAGGAAAGATTTTTTTAGCTTTGACACTGTACATCTCTTTACAATGAGAAAGCTATTTCTTCCAAGCTTTCCACAATGGCCAGCTTGGTCGTATTTCGAAGTATTAGTATTAGTGTTGTGCTCCTCTTGTGTGTCCTAGTGACGCCCCTACTCCTCCTGTGCAAGTTCTGATGGCCATGATGCTTTCTGGGGCAGTTTGAATGCAGGTGTGCAGGGTACCAAGGCCTCTTCCAGAAAAACCAACTAAAGCAACCCAGGGTTCTACCAAGAGAGGGTGATGGTTTGTGTAGAGTGGATATTTTCTCACAGTAATGAAGAAGACAAGTATGGGTGCCCAAATATTACAATATACAACCTGTGTTCCATACTGGAAAGCCAGCTAGAGCCACAGTGAACCTGTGCAGGAGGCAGCACATGCCGAGGCTCACGACACAAAAGCATCAACCCTTCACCTGCTGTAAAACCTGTCCTTCCACCAGGAACTCTAACTTCCCACAGGCTCTAAATTACACCAACAGAACCCTCATGTTCATGAGTCATGTTATAAGGGAGGCTCTCTGAATGCACACACACACACACACACACACACACACACACACACACACACACACAGTGTGACTACGTAAAATATTCTCTTGTCTGGAGCTGGACTTTCTGCCTCCAAAGACAGAATCAGACTAATTCAAATTGAGGTTTCAAGCTTTTTACAATTCAACATGAAACTTTACAACACTCTGGGCCGCTACATAGAATGCATGGTGGCCCCACAGGCTGGGTGTCCAGCAATCCCCAGTGTTGGGTGTCTGTCATGTTTTCCATCTGCAGCCCCTTCATCAGAAAGAATGGCAACCTGGTGCTTGAGAGAGCACAGCTTCAGCCCAGGGGAAGCATGGACTTGACAGAGTCTCTGGTCAGAGTAGGGCTAAGAAAGCCAGCCCAGCACTGCAAGGCCTGCAAGCGCATGGAGACGGAGGCTCTGAGCTAATCTGGGCAGCATGGCCAGTCACTCACACAGTTACTCTAGTGAACGGTCCCCTCAGGACGGACAAAAAAAGCAGATGCTCTCAGGAGTCTCTGCCCCTAACACACTGGGCTCTCCCTGCAGAGAGCTATATTGTGACTTATCCACACTCTTCACCTAAAAGTTTTGAACTGTTGCCTCCAAAACCAAGGGTCACAAACATTGAAGGCAAGTCCTCAGCTAAAACCACAAAATACCAACCCAAGCTAAAGGATTCATGGTGCACAGAGGTGAGATAGGAAACAAGGTACAGTTACTGTTGGAGCAGGCACAGGGGGCCAAGGAGGGCAACCTGCCCATTGTGATTCAGTGAGTGAAGTGAGGGCAGGCCTCTGTGACATCAGAGGGTTAACCCCTGCTCCACGGAGAGCAGCAGTCTTAGAGAGACAACAACTCAGTGTCCACCAACGAGAGCAGAGATTTACAGCAGTCCCATGTTCCTGCCTACCTTAGGACTTCTGGCATGAACCCTGAAGAGGCATGTGCTCTAAGAAGAGGAGGTGTTGGTCTGGGCCTATCCCTACCCCTGAGAGGCCTGGGCCCTAAGAAGAAGCCGTGTGGGCCTGGGCCTATCCCCAACCCTGAAGAGGCCTGGGCCCTAAGAAGAGGATGTGTGGGTCTGGGCCTATCCCTACCCCTGAGAGGCCTGGGCCCTAAGAAGAAGCCGTGTGGGCCTGGGCCTATCCCCAACCCTGAAGAGGCCTGGGCTCTAAAAAGAGGATGTGTGGGCCTGGGCCTATCCCCTACCCTGAAGAGGCCTGGGCCCTAAGAAGAAGCCGTGTGGGCCTGGGCCTATCCCCAACCCTTAAGAGGCCTGGGCTCTAAAAAGAGGATGTGTGGGCCTGGGCCTATCCCCTACCCTGAAGAGGCCTGGGCCCTCAGAAGAGGATGTGTGGGCCTGGGCCTGTCCCCTACCCTGAAGAGGCCTGGGCCCTAAGAAGAGGATGTGTGGGCCTGGGCCTATCCCCTACTATGAAGTGGCCTGGGCCCATAGAAAAAAAGGTGTGGGTCTGGGCCTGTCCCCTACCCTGAAGAGGCCTGGGCCCTAAGAAGAGGATGTGTGGGCCTGGGCCTATCCCCTACTATGAAGTGGCCTGGGCCCATAGAAAAAAAGGTTTGGGCCTGGGCCTATCCCCAACCCTGAAGAGGCCTGGGTCCTAAGAAGAGGATATGTGGGCCTGGGCCTATCCCCAACAATGAAGTGGCCTGGACCCATAGAAGAAAAGGTGTGGGTCTGGGCCTGTCCCCAACCCTGAAGAGGCCTGGGCCCTAAGAAGAGGATGTATTGGCCTGGGCCCGTCTCCACCCAGGAAGAGACCTGGGATTTATGAAAAAAAGGTGTGGGCTCAGCTTGTCCCCAAGGCTGAAGAGGCCTGGGCCATAAGAAGAGAAGGTATGGGGCCCAGGCCTATCCCCATCCCTGAATAGGCCTTGGCTCTAAGAAAATGGGGTATCACACTGGGCCTTTCCACAACCCTGAAGAGGCCAAGCCTCAATGAACTTGAGGTGCTGGTTTCAGCCTATCACCAACTCTGAAGAGGTGCTGTGAGGTGGTGTTGGCATTGGCCTATCATAATGCATTACTAGGCTGAGGCCTGAGAAAGAATGATGGGCCTGGGACAAACTTGACTTATGATGAGGCTTTGACCCAAAGACGATTTGTGGACCTGGGCCTGTCCACAAATTTGAATAGGTTGGGGCCATAAGAAGTGTGAGCACTGGCCTATTGTGACCCATTAAGTGGCCTAGGCCAGAGGAAGAGTAATGTGCCCGGGGCGACTTCTAATTATGATGAGGCCTGGGCCCAAAGGAAATAATGTGTTGACCTGGCTGTATCCCCAGCCCTGAAGGGGCATATGTCCAAAGAAGTCTGGGTCTATCCTTAATTCTGAAGAGGCGTCAGCCAAAGAAGAGGTGTGGGTCTCGGCCTATTGAAAATCAGGAAAATGTCTGGACCTTAAGAAAAAGAGATGTTGGTCTGTGCTAATACATTCCCTAAAGGGGCCTGAAGCAAAAAGAACAAACGACAGCCTGAGCCATTCCTGCAAAAGAAACAGGCCTTAGACAATCAAAATGGTGTCTTCTGGAAAGCCTGGCCGTGAAGCATTGAGTCTTTAACATCTGCCTCTGTGTGTGTGTGTGTGTGTGTGTGTGTGTGTGTGTCTGTGTCTATGTGTGTGTGTGTGTGTTTGTGTGTGTGTGTGTGTTTGTGTGTCTATGTGTGTGTGTGTGTTTGTGTGTGTATGTGTGTGTGTGTGTGTTTGTGTATTTGTGTGTGTGTGTGTGTGTGTGAGTGTGTATCTCTCTCTCTCGGTGTTTTGGGGTGTATTTGTGTGTGTGTGTGTATGTGTGTGTGTGTGTGTGTGTGTGTGTCTGTGTGTCTGTATCCATGCCCACTGACTAGACATCGATGCCTTGGATTCCTTCTGTCCTTGCCAGAACCTACGGTGAAGGATCCCAGATTGTAAGAGCTTTTCTACACAACACTTAGAAGTCCTGAAATTTATCATCTTTCATTATCTTTCTGGTACACGGCTTGTCCTAGCTCTGTATATAATTTTCAATAAATGAAGTCTCACTGGCTAACAGGATTATCCTGAAATGCTTCATTAAACCCTTTCCTTCTATTTCTCAGTGATCTCTTTACTCTCTGATTGAAGTCCTTGGGAACAGGCTGAGATGGTCACACACAACCAGTAAGTGTAGGAGGCTCCATGTGGAGACCAAGATCTGTGCTCTGAGCTCGTCCTCCAGCACAGTGTGTCTCTGTCCATGGGTTGTTTCTTTGCCCTTTGTTACAGTCTTAGAAATCAAACCAGATCAAATGACCCAAGTCTCCACAGAAGACAATGATGTATCCTGAAATCAAAGGTACCCGAGAGAAACCCTCAAACACAAGGACCCTGACTCAAGACAGCGGCCTTTTGAGTTGCTGGTCATAGGGGTATAAAAGACCCCCAAACAACAGAGATTGACGCTGCCACCTTGGTCACTTCTGTGATCTCACCAGCAAGGCCCTATTACTGAATACACCAAGTGCATGGGACATGGAATTCAGAGATGTGGGCTGGATGGGGCACTAAAGCCTCCTCTGTGAGGACTAGCTTTCATAATCCTGACAGATGCCATAGAGTCTACCAAGGGCGAGAAGCGATCTTGCTCCTCTCAACCACAAAATCATCGATCGACCTGGCAGGGTGTCTTAAAGGCTGCACAAGTGGCTCTCTTACCTGGTGATAGATGGTCTATATCATGGGACTTGTTGATAGCTTTTTCAATAGGAGCAAAATCCTGCCTGGGGCTAGAATCCTAGCCAAATATCCATGGCCCCTGATTCATGGAGCTTATGGCAGAACCTACTACTGACAATTTACAGACCCAGCTTTTCCATATTTATCCTAATATTCATAGGGCCAACTGTCTCCTAGAAGCAACATGGAAGCTGGCTCGAGCAACCACAACAACATGGCTAAGTTAGACATGGACAACAGCAAGGGAAATGCAAGTGTGGGTGGGAAAATGTGACGCGGCCTAATCCTGAGACATAGACAATTTTGTGTAGATGGGGAACCTCACAGGGATTCATCCTGGAACAAAGACCTATAAGCAACTAAGCACTGCTGAGAGAGGGAGAGTTCATTGTCCCCACAGATGATCTCATAGCTGGTTATGCAATACCTACAATTGAGACCGGAAAATCTAACACTTGCAAGCATAACATTGCAGAGATGGAAATGGCTGAAGTGAAGTTTTGATTTTAGGCCATTATCCTGGGCCTAAAAGAACAAGATGGCTGAAAGATGGGGGATAGGATAAGAAGGCCCCTTTCTTATTTATATGTGGGGGATTATAAAACATTCTTTCTAAATCACTGATCCACATGATTGTCACGGCTGACCTAGTTGAAGGGCGAGTCCACGTTTCCGTGTTTACTGGAAAGTAGGAGAGATTTTCCAAATACCAGCAAAGATAGTTTTTATCAAAGGGTCTTTGGAGAGTTGAGTAGGAAATACTTTTTTAAAACAGCCTTTCAATTTTTTTTTTCAGCAATTTAGGATGACAGCAAAGTTGAGAACAAAGAATAAACTTTCCTTACATGTCCCTGCACCCTCTCCATTACAGCATCCCCCAGCAACCTGGTCCAGGAATCTTCATGGTCACACTGTTGCCACCAGAGATCTATAGCAGAGTTCACTCTTGGTGTGTATTTGAGACACTGGACAACAAGTGTAGATGGGGAACCTCACAGGGACTCATCCTGGGACAAAGACGTAAGCAACTAAGTACTGCAGAGAAGGAGAGTTTGTTGTCCCCACACATGATCCCATAGGTGGTTATCCAATACCTACAATATAGACCTGAAACCTGCACCTGTAAGCATAACATTGCAGATAGAAACTTATGTGGCTATCTATAAATGTGTATCAATAGTAAAAATATGCATGAATTTGAAGGACGGTGAAGATAAATGAGAAAAGTAGAGTCTAAAGGAGGAGAGTGAAAATGATCTGATTTTTTTTTTTTTCGTTTTCAAAAAATTGTAAACAAGATTTTAGAGACTATTTAATGAAAGTCTTTGGCTGGGTCAGATATCAAGCTTATGATACTGATGTAGCGAACTTTGCTGTTTTTATCGTAGACACGCTTGCCTCACCCCTACATCTCTCTTCTCACAAGGAGTCATGATAAAAACATCATATCATCATGTTGTACCTGACAGTTCCCTGGTGACAGGCAGAGCTACCTTCAAACTACATCAGCTGACATCCCAGGGTTTACTGCTCTACCCTCTCTACAACCCCCATGCCACCTACACATTTCCTCAAGCCCCATCCCTGTTCTAAACTACACCCCCACTGTGCTGCCTTCACAGAAGAGCAGATGACAGGCACGCTCAGCCTCTTCCTGGATCCACAGAACCCATGTCTGCCTTTGTTTCACATTATAACAGGGCATTGAGTCTGTCAGACTCCAGAAAACCAGGGATTATCTTACAAATGTATTAAAATTCCCTTTTCAATGACCTAAGGAACTATTTTCCCACACCTTATATACACATAATATTTTTGGACTATACGTCCATATTAAATCATTTTCAAGTTTTATGCAAATCATGTAGTTATGTGGTCCATGTCAGGACAAATCTATTGAAATATATGTCATTCACTGAGGAGAAACCAAAGAAAAGAGCAGTGCTGCCTTCATCAAGAATTCGTCTACACTACTTCATGATATATGCCAACTAGACCCTGGAGGGCAGAATCAGAAGAGACTTTTTAACATGAGGTTTTAATAGGCAACACTTTCAATACTTCAATCTCTACTTTGTCCTTTTCTAACATTTGCTTTGACTATGTGACCCAGTATTGCTACACAGGCAGTCCTGGCCTTGAACTCACATCACTCCTCTTGTCTCTGTACCCTAAGTGATGAGATTCAGGGACCACCACACCTGGCTCTATTCCTAAAATCTACAAAGAGAGCTACTTCTTCAGGTGGAAGCACATTAACACACAGAGCGTCCGTTCTTGACACTTGACCTCAATGTGGAGGCTGCTGGAACATTCTGTGATGCCAAGGGGTATCAAGAATAAGTAGGATGTGCATCAGGAGCCAAGGTTTTCTGCCCATCTCCCTAAACATCACACTGGGAAATGGTACTTGTGTTGGACACTGAAGACAAGAACGGTCAAACAACAAGAATAGTCACTACAATTTCATACAACAGCCTGCTACAGCTATTAGTTTTTACAAGACAGTGTTTGTTTTTCTTGGTTTCTGTCTTAACCCAGCTTCCACACAAATAATTGAGACTCTTTTTATATTTGTTTAGAAATGAGCTTCACAAGACAATCTTGAGCAATTTTTTAAAAAAAAAATTTTTTTTTTGATTCTGGTATTTTTCGAGGCAGGGTCTCTCTGTGTAGCCTTGGCTGTCCTGGATGCACTTTGTAGACCAGACTGGCTAAGAACTCACAGCGATCTACCTGCCTCTGCCTTTCACGTGCTGGGATTAAAGGCGTGCACCACCACGCCCGGCTTAAGTGTGTTCTTAACTCTCTGTATTATCCTGATTCCATCTCTGCCTCAATCCCCAAGTTACTTGCTTCTTAGTTCTTTCTCTGCTCCAGCTGAATTGTCTTCACTTCTCCTGCACCTCTGCCTAGGGATGAATCTCAAGCTGAATCCCCTACTTCCTCTTCTGACTCCTCCTCCCCTGGCTGGCAGGAAGTCCTCCCGATTCTCTTCCCTGCTCATCGATTGGCTGTAAGCTGCTTTATTGACATATCAGGGAGACAGTTGGTGAGCAGAGTATACAGAACATTTAGACAGGAAATTATCAGGACAAGGCTTGCAAGCAGAAATGAAGGAGGATGAGTACAGACACCAGCATTTGAATTACACAAGGACTCAATGCCAACAAGAGCCAATACAAATTAGTAGCTTCTAAGGTTATGCCTGATCTAGATAATGGCTCATAATTCATTCTATAAAACTGACCCTTTTACCTGTATTTTCAATAACTATACTGATTCTAAAAGGAAGGGAGGCCTCTATTTGTCATTTTGCAGATCTCACTGGCAAAGGCATATGATTGGCTTATTAATAAGACTACCCTGTGTTGGTTCTCTCCTCTCACTGTGCCAAGGATGTCTCACGTTCACTAGTACATGTGTGAACACCACACATTAGTGATGGAATGTAGTGCTATGTAGTCTTTTAAGGCCAACAGGGTGCAGAGAAGCAAAATTGAGTCTTGTAAAAATTAAAGAACCGAGTCACACGACTTTTTTTTTTTTCATGGTTCATTTAGGCTCCAGGTGGAGGGGCCAGGAAGCAATATTGATATTGAAACAAGGTATCAATATCAAATCACTATGTGTGTTCTGTAGCTGTTTGGCCCCCTTGTGGGGTCCAGCTTGACTCAAGGCCAGCCAACCTGTGCTGAGGGTCCAGCTGTATCTCAAAACATTCCACTACCCCTGGAATGTACTTGCCCCTCCTAGTTAACCTGCTAAATTCTGCTTTTACAAAAAGATATAAAAAGCACTTGCGCCTGCTTTCAGGGGTCGGCAGCTTGAAAGAGCTGTCAGACCTCGATGCACATCGACTCAATAAAATCCCTGTGTGTACTGCCTCAACATCGGACTCAGTTTCTCTCTGGGGACTCCGGGTATAGACTAGAGATCTCTCTGGAGGTCTCAGTCTTAACACAGGGCACTTCATATATAAGGTATTTACTCCCGAGCACAGAAAGGAAAAAAAATGGCAATTAAGACTATCTTTTTCACAAAGACGATAAAAATAGTTGTCAAAAGCCTAATTTCATACCACAGGGCAATATTCACATTTCCTGAAGAAAAAGAGAATGATTGAAAAAACATAAGTGAATTAACTGAGTCCCACCCATCACCTGCCTTTGCAGCCAAATCTTCTAAATCAATGCACACACAGCTGAATTCAGTTAGGGTTGCTTTTTTAAACCTTTCTTTAAAAGAAGTTTTCATAAGAATTTGAACAGCATTAAACACAGAACTTTTAAATGATACATTTTACCCATTTAACAATTTCATACACAAATATATTGAATTTTGATCATATTCTCAGTTATTTCTCCAAAATGCTCACTGATCTCACACTCCACGGACACAACGTGGTGTCCTCTTTTTTAATCCCCTACCTCACAAACATTTCATGTCCAAATTCTCACGTGTGTAGAGCCATCCACCAAGTTTTACTCAATCTGCCAGGCATGAGCACCATAACTGACTCCTCCTCCTCTAGAGTCAACTGCCAATAGCCTCTCAGATGGGGTGGGGGCAGGGAGCCCCTGTCCCTTCCAGGCCAGAACACTCACTGCCTCACTCTCTCAAGTGAGACTAGGTGCAGCAAGATAGGCATGTCCAGGAGACACTTTATTCCAAACACCCTGACCAACTCCTGGATCTTAAAACCTTTGCACCCTCTCGCAGATGGTCTCTGAGACTCAGTGGAAGATAGAATATAATCTCCCATAGATCCCTGGGCTGTAGGAGTTGGTTGAGAAAATCAGTATGATTGACAAACTGTCAGCCAATTTCATTAAAAGGGAGAGAGAGAAAGAAGTCCAAACTAACAAAATAGGAGATGAAAATGAGCACCTAGACCCAGGGCAGCGGTTCTCTGCGGTAGTCCCGCCTGCTGCCCCCTGTCCCCTGGGAAATGAGGTCTGCACAGTGCATTGTTTGCAGCCTTCCCCTAGCCTGTGCAAGGTCCCCTCCACACAACCTCCCTCCCCTGCTGTGCTCTGCACTATGTGTGCCTGAGCTTGCACCTTTTGTAAGGCAGGGAGTCTCTGTACCCAAGAGGATAGGGCCATGAGCCTAGCACCTGTCAGTAGCCCAGTGCAGCAGAGTCTTAGATCCAGGAAGGGGGGAATAGAGACCCCCTTGGGGTGAGATGGGTGAGAGAGCAGCTTGGTGGCCAGGAAGCTGCTGCTTTCCCACCCTGGACTGGTTGCTGGATTGCTTACTGAATTGCTGTTGTGGTTATTGTAAAAGCCGGTTTGCAAAGCTAAAAAATAAAAATAAAAAACAAAAGAGGAAAGAAAGTGGGTACATAATAGCAGACACCGTGGAAACCCAGAGATTCCTAAGACATACGTTAAAAACCTTTCCACAAAACTGGAAGATCAACCATTTTTGGGATACATACCACTCTCCAAAGTAAAATCAACATCAGATAAGGAATTAAAACAGACCGTTAAACTGGAAGGAAGTAGAAACAGTCATGAAAAGACTCTAAACCACACAGAGAACAAAATCAAAACCAACCAATCAAACAAACAAACCAACAAAACCCAGAAAACGTTATTTGGGCACAGAAGTGTCAGGAGCCATAGGACCTTGCCTGACCTGCCCCAGTGGCTGAGAGGCCCTGCTGGCTGAAAGCCACAGCTGTCTGCATACTTGAGATAATTATTCTGCCTGGCAACCACAAAAGATCCAGCCTGACCTTGAGAAAGAGAACATTCGGTGTATCGCGACTTCTGAATAATCGCCCCCTTCCCCATTTACTGTCCTTGGAGCCTGGCCCAGAAGATTTTGTAACTTTCCACTGCATTCCTTCCTACCCCCGCCCTCCCCGAAGCTCACTTTAAATTTGAACACCCCCTTACAATAAACGGCTCTTGACAAGCAATGTTTCCCTGGGCCCTGTCTCTCTTTCGCCCATTCTTTATTCACAGGTCGCGACCCTCCTCGCCGCTCCATGAATAACTGGACCCGCAGGCCGGGGAAATAGAAGTCTACCATACGTTCAAAGTGATAATGCCAATCCTTCACAATTTATCTCAGAAAATAGAAACAGAAGGAGCATTGGTCGATCCAGTCTATGAGGCCACGTTATCCATGTATCTACACCACTAAAACCCAACAAAGGGAGTAAATTACAAAATGATTTCCCTTATGAACAGAGGTGCAAAATACTCAGCATAAAGCTCGTCAACCACATCAAAGAGACAATAAAAAAGATCATCCACAGACATCAGGTAGGCTTTACCCTAGAGATGTGGGGATGGTTCAATCTACGAAAATCAGTAAGCGCAATTCACCACCTTAGCAAACTGAAAGGAGAAAAGCACATGAGCGTGTCATTCCTTTAGATGCTAAAAAGGCCTTTGGCAAATGCAACACTCCTTCAGGATAAAAGTCCCATGGATGGTAGGGATAGAGGACTACACCTCAACACAATAGAAAGCCGACACTCACGTGCACACACGTGTGACATACAGCACGTGCATATCACATGCACAAAAGCAATGTTTAAATACAACTTGGAGATGTGTTTCAGGTGTAGACGCTTATCTGGCATGCATGAGGCCTCTATTTAATCCTCAACACTATTAAAATAATTATAATAATGAAATGGAACAAATGTCTGCATTAAAACGCAGCTAAGATGACTTTAGTGATGACACTATGAAGGGACTGGAGGTCAGAGATGTTTTCAGTCTTAGTCCTTTCAGTTTCAAAACCCTAACCTAAACCAGAGAACACTCATCAATGATTTTAATAAATCCTCACACTGAGCTTTCTTTTCTCTTTACCCTGCAATGCTCCCTCTTTCTTCCAGCTTCAAATGAGCAGAATTTTACTGTGCTTCTACAGTGTCTTTCTGCAACTTCCTGGGCCCTTTCCCGTGCATCCTCTCCCAGTGACCTTACTGATGTGTGTTGCATGCTACACCACCCACAAACTGCCCTCCTGACAGCAAAGGCATCTGGGTCCCTTACAGTAACAGTCCAGAGACAGATCACTTCAAAAGGAGATTAATTTTCACTATTCACTAATACTGCATTTGAAAACATGACATTAAGGACTACATTTCATATCACATAAAACTGTTCCACATCATGATTTCAGAGAAGTGAGTGGCTAAAAGGATGTGGGGAAATTCACGTTCTGGACAAGCCTGAGCTAAATCAAATTAAACAAGCTTCTCTCCTATGGAACAACCTTCTCTTTTGGGTGCTCGTACTCAAATTAGCCTCATTATTGCACATTTAACTAAATGTTTCTGTGCTGTGCATTCCAAGGCACTAGTATTCACCAAAACATACTGCAGAAATGCTGGTCCGATTCTTTAAGTAACGAGGACAGATGAATTACATGCCATGATCCTGTGCCATTAATGATCGCTCTTTGCTTTACGTCCTTCTCCTGTCCCTTCAGTTGCCAATCCACTAAACCTAGCTCCACTACATAGAAACAGCTCATGTATAAACAGCTTGAATATGTGCCTATCTATCTTTTAGCTATTTTTTGTTTGTTTGTTTTTTGAGACAGAGTTTTTCTGTGTAGCCCTGGCTGCCCTAGACTCACTTTGTAGACCAGGCTGGTCTCGAACTCACAGCGATCTACCTGCCTCTGCCTCCCAAGTGCTGGGATTAAAGGCGTGCGCCACCACGCCCGGCCTTTTAGCTATTTTTAACACACATATAAACCCTTTAAATATTTATGGTCATCTTTCTAGACATTAGAATGTATCATATACTGTACACCCCACAGACGGCTGATATCCATAACACATAAAGAACTTAAGGAACTAAACCTCAACAAACCAAATAAAGCAATTAAGAATGGTGTACAGATATAAATAGAAAATTCTCAACAGAGGAATCTCTAATGGCTTAGAAGCTTTTAAGGAAATGTTCAACATCCTTAGTCATCCAGGAAATGCAAAAATGAATGACTGAGATTCACCTTAAACCCTTTAGAATGGCTAAGATCGAGAACTACAAGATGTGGAGAGCGAAAGACAAAATAGAGGCTGAGGAAATGACCAGCCAATATTTGGCCCAACGTGAGACCCGCCCCATAGGAGAGAGCCAATCCCTTGCACCATTAACAATACACTGCCATGTTTACAGCCAGTGGCCTAATGTAACAACTCTCTGAGAGGCCCCACCCAGAAGCTGATCAAACCAGATGCTGAGACTCACAGCCAAGCCTCAGGCAGAGCTGGACAAATCCTGTGGATGAGGACAAGGGAAGGATAGAAGGAACAGCATGAACAAGAACCCTGTAAGAAGACAAACAGAGTCAACCGACTTAGTCCCATGGGGAGTTACAGAGACAGAAGCACCAACCAAAGAGCACACGTGGACTGGACCTAGGCCTCCTACACATGTGTACCGCGTGGGCAGTGTGATCTTCACGTGGGTCCCCTAGAAAGTTATAGGGTGCTGTCTGTGACATGGACTCTGTTGCCTGTTTTAGATTACTTCACCCACATTGAGGTTTCTAGCCTGGCCTCAGTGGATGAGGAGGAGAAAATCCTTATTCAGTTTAACGTGCTGGGGTAGGGGGGGTGGGAGGGGGATTCCCTTTTCTGAGGACAAGTGAAGGGGGAAGAGGAAGAGAGTGGGAGGTAGGGACCAGAAGGAGAGGAGGGAGGGGACGATAATCAGTAGGTAAGGAGAATATAGAATTAAACAAGAGAACTCAAGCTACAGCACATGCTGGCCAGGATGTGGAGAGAGTGAGACACTTCTCCATTGCTGGCGGGAGTCCAAACTTGTATAAGCACTTTGGAAATCAATCTAGTCGTTCCTCAGAATTGAGAAGACTTCTACCTTAATAGCCGGCAGTGCCACTTCTGGCCATATACTCAAAGGATTCTCCACCAAACTATAAAGACACTTGCTCAGCCATGTTCATAGCAGCATTATCAGTAATAGCCAGAAACTGGAGACAACCCCTCAATGGAAGAATGGATAAAGAAACCGTGGCACATTTACACAATGGAATACTACTCCGCTATTAGAAACAAAGACATCATGAAATTTGCAGGCAAATGGGTGGAAGAAGAAAAGCCCATCCTGAGTGAGGGAACCCAGACCCAGAAGCAAAAACTTGGTAGATACTCACTTCTAAGTGGATTTAGCCATCAAGTACAGGGTAACCATGCTAAAATCCACAGACCAAAAATGCTAAGTAGCATGGAGAACCCAATGTGGGAAGCTTGCCTGTTTTATTTTTTATTTTTTATTTTATTTTATGTGTATTTGTGTTTTGCTTGCATGTACGTCTGTGTGAAGGTGTCAGATCTTAGAGTTACAGACAGTTGGGAGCCGCCATGTAGGTGCTGGGAATTGAACCCTGGTCATCTGAAAGAGCAGCCAGTGCTCTTAACCTCTAGAGCCATCTCCGTCTTACTCAGCCGAGGATATAGAATAGATATCAGGGGGAAATCAAGGGAGGAGACTTGGTGGTGGAGGGTTGGGGAGGAGAGCAGAAGGTATCAAGTTGGGGAGGACAGAGGGAAAGAGTACTGGGTAAGAATAGTCCTGGAATCTGGGCAGGGCACGTCTATGGAACGTCCCGGAATCTGGGCAGGGCACATCTATGGAACGTCCTGGAGTCTGGGCAGGGCACATCTATGGAACGTCCTGGAATCTGGGCAGGGCACATCTATGGAACAAGCTAGAAACCTAGGGCAATGGGAACTCCCAGGAATTAGGAGGGTGACCCTAGCTGAGACCCTAGCATTGGGGGTGATGGAACCTGAGATGGCCAGAAAGCCTTCCAAGGAAGGGATTGGGGCACCAACCCAGCCACAAACCTTCAACCCACAGTTTGTCCTGCTTGTAAGATGTACAGGAACTCAAACCAAGGGAATGGCCAGCCAGTGACTGGCCCATCTTGGGATCCATGCCCCAGAGAGAGTCCACCCCTGACAGTATTAATTAATGATATTCTGCTATACTTTTTTTTTTTTTTTTTTTTTTTTTGGTTTTTCGAGACAGGGTTTCTCTGTGTTAGCCTTGGCTGTCCTGGACTCACTTTGTAGACCAGGCTGGCCTCGAACTCACAGCGATCCGCCTGCCTCTGCCTCCCGAGTGCTGGGATTAAAGGCGTGCGCCACCATGCCCGGCTTCTGCTATACTTTCAACTGGCGCCTAGCATAGTTGTTTTTTGAGAAACTTTACCCAGCAATTGATGGAAAAACACATACAAAGTTGCAAAGGCAAACATTAGGTGGATCCTGGGGAATCCATTGGAAGAGGAGGAGGAAGGATTGAAGGAGACAGTGGGGTCAAGGACACCACAAGGAAACCTACAGAAGCTACTGCCCTGGGTATATAGGGGCCCACAGAGCCTGACCAGCCAAACAGAGCATGTGTGGGGTAGACCTCTGCACATGGGTAACAGTTGTGCAGCTTAGTCTTCAAGTTGTGCCTCAAACAGTAAGAGTAGAGGCTGTCTCTGACTCTATTGTCTGCCTTTGGCTCCCTCTTCCCTAACTGAGATGCCTTGTCCAGCCACAACAGGAGAAGTCCTGCTGTAACTTGATATGACAAGGCAGGTTGATTTCCACGGGAGGTCTCACCTTGTCTGAGGAGAAAGGAAGGATGGAAGGACGGGGTTGCGCAGAGTTGAGAGAGAGTTACTGGAAGGAGAGAGGGGAAGGTGTACTTGGAATGTAAAGTAAATTTATACATTTGTATATATGTATGTATACATATATATTTACGCCCTAAAAAAGCATAATATATAATGTTCAAATGTAAATGCATCTCCTCAAAAGCTTATCACTTCTTTATAGTCAACCATTCAAAATGCTCCCTAAACAAGTACAGGATAGTTTTAATCAACACAACCTGGAGTTATCTGGGAAGAAAGATCTTTAATTGAGAAATTACCACAATGCCTGTAGACATGTCTGTGACAATATTGTCTTAGCTGGTTACTGATGTGGGAGGGCCCAATACATGGGGGGTGGAGCCTAAGCTGGGAAATGGCCCTAGGTTGTATAAACAAGCAAGCTGAGCAAGCCAGTAGGCAGCTTTCCTCCATGGCTCCTGCCTCTGCTCCACACCTAGGCTGGTTTTGATCTATCCTTTCTCAAAGCAGCATAAAGCAAACCAGGAGTAAACCTTTGAAGAAAATGACCAGTACGTTATGTACAGCAACCCCCCAGTGGCAGAGACACAAGAAGTCCTAGCCTTACCTTAGAGCTATGCACTACCATTTGCTGTACTCTCCCTCCACCTGTGGCCTTTGGTGTTCATCAGCTTGATTTAAAGGCCTTGTTAAACCAGAAGCTGGATTCGCTCCCCAGGGATCCTGATTCAGTAGGTCTTAAGTCCTGCCAGGATTCTCAACTGCATCATGTTGCACGTGGACCCTGAGGTTGCTGCTGCCTGAACCCCACTGTAATGTGGGATTTAGTACCTCAAAAGAAGACAAAGGAGGAGGAGGAGGGGGAGGGGAAGAGGAGGAGGAGGAGGAGGAGAGAGAGAGAAGAGAAGAAGGAAAGGAAAAGAAAACAGACTAGAACAAAAGGTGATGAACATTTATAGACATGCACCCCAACTTTCATTTCAGCATCTTTTTGTTTGTTTGTTTGTTTTTGTTTTTCGAGACAGGGTTTCTCTGTGTAGCCTGCACTCCCTTTTAGACCAGGCTGGCCTTGAACTCACAAAGATCCACCTGCCTGTGCCTCCAGAGTGCTGGGATTAAAGGCGTGTGCCACCACTCCTGGCCTCATTTCAGCCTCTTAATTCATGGTTCCATCAGGATACCAAGCACATGCTCAAATTCTAGATATCATGCTATGTTTTAGGCAGCGAGGACACAGGGAAGGCAAGAGTTTCTCTCCCAGATATCAACTCCCTCTAAGAGGAAGAGTTATGAACTCAGCCATACCTCCTATATTAATTAGAGATAAAATAGAAAATCTAAGTGCTTTGCTGCTCCAAGTCTAGGTTTGAGCGTATGGATAATCATTTTTCAAGGGGTTTGCTATGACCTCCTTTGCTTGTAAATAACCATTAGGTGTTTCTACTCCACTTCATACTGCTTTGTTCCAAAAAAAAAAAAAAGATTTATAGTAAGATATAAAGCACCAGAGCTGCGCAGCTATCGGCCCTTTAAGCTATTTTGCTCTTTCCCAGCCTTGTGCCTCAGTATTATTTGGCACAGCTGTTCCTGCCTGTGCTGCTTCTGTTCCATCCTGCCAGCCCTCCCGTGCATATGTTCCTGCTCTATGCTGCCCCCTGGCGACTTCCTTCCTCTCCTTCTCCTCCTAGACTTCTGGTTCCTCATGGTTCCTCTGAGACATCAAGCACCAGAACCTAAGCTCCGCCTACTTCTCTTCTGTGACATCAACTTTATTTAACTAAACAAGACTAACGGCTAGCAAACTTTACACAACACCCTTGGTGTATGTCAGAATGTCCTCCTCTGGGCTGTAACCAGATCTTGGGGCCAGGAATTAACAGTTGGGTGTATACCACCAGACCAAGCACAACCGTTGAGACCTATTAAGAATGCAGAACGGAAGCAGGGATCCTGGGACAGGCAGGTGGAAGCTTCTATTCTGTTCTGCTCTGCTGCATTCGGTCACCATGTCCAGAGCATGGCTGTTACTAGCCCCATAAACATCCCCCACAGGCTTCACCTCCCTTTCCATTTCCCCACAGTGTGCTTCCACCGTCTCTTCCCTCGTTTAGTCATCCTATCCTGGTGGTAGAAATAAAAAGGTTTTGAGGGAGACAAAGCTGCTTAACGTTCTTCAGTGATTCCGTCTTTCCTCCTAAGAAGTTAGTTATAAGCATTTTAATTTTATATAAAATTCTTCCCTACCATTGACTCCTGCCTTGCATTTTATACAAACACAACAGAGTGTTTCTCCATTCAGTGCTCTTTGCTTTTTCTCCTACAAGGACTCTGGTCTGTGCCTTTAGCGTTGCTACCCATCTTGTACATTTTAATCAGAGGAGATGTGGGGATATGTGGATAAGTAACATGCTTCAGTGACCGTCTCCCCACAGAGACATCAACCTACTCACACATCCTGATACCTTCTCAAGAACTGAAGAAAACGTAATTCTTGCTTTCGTGTAAGAAAATGGAAAGGCATACTCAGGAACGCAGAGGAAAGGAGTTGCCAGCAGCACTGCCCCTCCCCAGACCCTACTGCTTGAGGAAGGAAAGTCATGAGAAGAATTTAAAACTGAAACCCATCACCAAGGCCATCAGGGTTAAATGCAGTGCTTGAAAACTGCCCTATCTACGGGGTCAGTCCTATGGCCTGGGCCACCAGAACTGTGTTAGCCTCCTCTAACCAGGAGTAAAACTCCACCCACTGAAGAGCAGGGCATAAGAACCAGAACAGGGCGATGTCGTAAGAGCACAGTGCCAGGCTCACCACGCAGAGACCAGTAACCAACAGCAAGCAAAGACCACAGACACAGGTCAAAGCTGACAACCATACACTCTAGACCAGTGTGATGCCTAATTTCAGTTGTCATCAGAAGAGACCTAGCATCTCCTGCAAGAGGAGCCACTGAGCAAGGCTGTGTGGGAATTGTCTTGAGGAATGAACTGCGGTGGGAAGCAGAGCCCATTCTGGTTCTCCTCAAGGTGGATGCACCATCTCGGGCAGGGTTCCTAGGCTGCAGAAAGGAGAGAGGGAGCTGAGCATCAACATTCATTTCTTCCTCATTGCAAATCACAAGTGCAGTTTGACCTGCCAGCATCAATTTCCTTCATAATACACTGGACCCTCAAAGTGTAAACCCAAATAAAGCACCCTGATATTTGGTACATGAGAGAGAAAGGGTTATTACAGCCAAAAAAGGAAGTGAGACAACCAACTTCAAAACCAAGTAGAATCTGTACAGTAGTAGATAAAGTAAGGATTTACTTGCGTTATCCTAACCTTGTGTAAGCCAGGGCACACCAGCCTTCCTGCTTTGTGGCCCTTGCAGCTATGAGAGTTAGCTGCCAACTAGCTTAGCGTTAGTCTGGGAGGCTAAGGGACCATCTCCACCAACCGTCCTGCACCTTCTAGCTGAAGGATCATTATTACCAAGGCAAGGATGGTGAATAGGAATCTGGAACAGTTCTTACACCCCAAAGAGTCCTGTACCCCAGTGGGGAGGACATTTCAGTCTGCATTACTGCCAGCTCCTGTGTGGCCCCATTGCACCTGAGCCTGGACAAACCCTTGAGGTTATGACTAAGACATGGGCAGCCAAGCATCAGCCTGTGTGACCAAGAGTTTCCCTCACAGACACTCTCCCAGCATCAGGAAGCAGAGAATATAAAGGACTCTATTCACTGTGAGTAGGACCTCAGAGTTGGCCTCGTGACATCTAAGAATGGGAAGATGTGAATAACCTCCATCCTTAGAAGCGCAGATGGAAAAAACCCTGGAGCATCCTGAGAGCACAGAAGACACAGAATCCCAGTCTGTCAGACTTCTGCTGCATTAGCTGCACAGTCACAGATGATAAGTTGACCTCAGAGATAAGTAGCCATGCAGGTGTGGGTCTCAGTCCCAACACAGTGCTGTGCAGGTCTTGGGGAGCTCAGGGTGTGGCCTGGCTAGGTAGCATTAAACTCTACAACATGACTAAGAACCCTGGAATGGTTCATGCTTATCCACACTGACTTTGACCGGAGGAGGCATAGCCCAGCCTGAGCACCAGTTAGTAAGTGAAAAAAAATTGGAAAGTAATTTGTTTTTCACTAATATTTCTTTAAGGATGTATATCTTCAGAACTACTGTCTATAAATAATAAGTTTATTTTGCATGACTGAATTTATTTCATAGCAGGGGAGAAAATTTTCCTGTGAAATTTATTTGTACTCTAGGATCTGGGGTAACTCGGTCATATCAGTAGGAATGATTTTGACAAACCAGTTAACCCTTCCGTTTAAACACACCATTTGTAAAAAGGGGCTACAGATATTATTTCACAATTTATTTTTTTTTAAGATTTATTTATTATTATATATACAGTGTTCTGCCTGCGTGTACACCTGCAGGCCAGAAGAGGGCATCAGATCTCATTACAGATGGTTGTGAGCCACCATGTGGTTGCTGGGAATTGAACTCAGGACCTTTGGAAGAGCAGGCGGAGCTCTTAACCACTGAGCCATCTCTCCAGCCCCTTATTTCACAATTTAATTTATTAAACTGAAACTGTATGTCTGGGTCACAATAAATATCATTCTGACTGCCATCACCTTTTATGTAAAAAAAAAAAAAAAAAAAAAGTTGCTGTGGTCATGGTGTGTCATCACATCAATACAACATTGACTAGGACAGAAGTTGGTACCAGGGAACAGGGCACTGCTGTGACAGGCCCGAGCATGCTGATTGTTGGTGGGATGTGGACTTAGGGACTTTGGGTAAGGAAAGTGATTGACTGACTTAAGTGACACTTAAGGGACCATTCTAGAAGGATTGTGGAAGACAGTGGTGCTGAGAAAATTATAGATTATAATGGCCTGGCTCAAGAGGTTTTACAGAGTATTAGTAAGGGAGACATGGTTCCTGTGATATTTTGGTAAAGAATGTGGCTGCTTTCTGGTCTGCTTGCTGAAGGAGGCTAAGTTAAAGAGGTGCATATTGATGGCATCAGCAGAAGAGATTTTAATACAACCTAGTATTGATTCTGGTGTGTGCTTATCAGTGCTCACCCTTATGCAGGTTTATAGTGAAAAGGAGCAATCTGAGGAAAGAAAATACAAAATTTATATCTGAGGAGAGAAGGAGAACCAGGCTGTGCAAAGTGGAGGTAAGAAGTTTAATGAAAAGCCTGACGACAGATGGCTAACGGGAGGGGTGACGTCACAGCAAGACCCCGCCCCCACCAGCTCAGGTTCCAATTTGTGCTAAGTATGTTAAGCAAAGCTTGAGCAGCGAAGGAAGCCGTCACCAACAGGAAGACGGTACAAACGTGACTGAAGGAAGAGGCCAAGTGCAGCCCCAGCAAGCGCAGAACTCAGCAGGTTCTGCTACTTGGTTCTGGCTTAAAATTCAGGGAGACACAAAAAGAGGTTGCATAACATTAGTTTGGGACTGAGGATAGTCACTGCAGACAGGCTTGTGTCCCTGCATAAAATCCCAGAGAAACCATTGAGTGAAGCTGTGAAGGCGAAGCCTGGGTTGTGCTGAAGACACAAAGATGTTGAACACGCCAGAATCATGGGATGCCTTCTGAGGAAGTGCGCTGACAGGGTGTGGAACCAGCCCAAGAGAGAGAAGTGTGTCACAGTCAGGAAAGGTGGATAGCGCTGGAGAGCTGAAGAGCATTTTGACATCAGACGTGGAGCTGCAAAGTTTGCCCTTCGCCCAGTTGCATTGTGGTCTTGCTTTGTTCCTGCATTTCATTACTGTGCTTCCATTCCTCCTCTTTGGGATGGTAATGTATATTCTGGGATGTCGTATGCTGCAAGAATGTTCTCTGTTGTACAGTGGACCCCGTAGGCCAATATATCTGGATGCTTACTCATCAGGGAATAGCGCTCCTTTGGAGGGATTTGGGGTATGGTCCTGTAGGAGTAGGTGTGGTCTTGTTGAGGAAGTGTGACACTGGGAGTGGGATTTAAGGTTTCAAGGACCCAAGCCATGTCTAGAGCCCTTAAGTCTTCCTGCTGTTGGTTGGTAAGTATATTGACTTCTAAGCAGCCATGTCCGCCTGGGTACCACCAGGGTCTGCATCATGGTGACAATGGAGTTGATGTCTACAGCTGTGAGCAAAGCCTCAGTTATACGCTTCTCTTTATAAGAGTTACTGTGATCCCGGCGACTATTCATTATGTGGACCTGCCCTGTGTAAAACGTTAGCTGCTGAGTGCTGTGTGCTGACACATAAGCCACAGCCAAATGCCCTGTGTCTCCGTCCTCTCACCAGACTGGAGTGAGCCAACCAGGTTTGCACTTAACCATATGGAAATTACATTGGCAAAGGTTAGCCTCCCCAAACTGTATGCCCACTAACCTGGCTTGCCTTCAGTTTTACGGTACGGATTAATGCATACTGGTAGAGTTCACTGAGATGCATTCGCCTGCCACATCAGAACCTTCTTTATAATGGAGACCCTTGAAGCTCGCTGACTTAAACAGTGTGTGACGCGGCTACTGCCTAGCCTCTTTCCCCCTGCAGTGTGCACAATCACCCATTCCTTCCATTCTGGTCTCAAGGCAAAAGTCATCCTCCACACAGGATAATTTCTCCGCTACTGCAGCTGACAGCCCATTGCGTGACTCAAACGGGTTCCATTAGAACTGTGTGGTGTTATGAACCTGTAATCTTAGCCTTAAGGAGGTTGACCCAGGAGGACAGGGACATTGCCCTATCCAGCCACACACTGGGACCAAGACAACATGACTCATCAAGAGAGACCTTGTCTCAAATATTTTTTCTGAAAGCCTGGAGGAGGAGCTGTCCTGAGTTTAATGAGCCTCCTCAGTGAGGAACCGTGTCACAGACCTAGAGCTTCATCAAGGAAAATGCCTTTAGTAATAACAAGTCTCCAGGTCTGTATAATGTTCAGGAGGATCAGCCCAGGAACACAATTGCTAACTAGCATACGCCGGGGGCTCTGCACTCTACAATTCAGCCCTGCGGTCTCTCTGCACTAAGTAGCCCCTTCCCTTATTCCTCATGGAAGCAGGCTCTCTAGCATGGACAGCGGATAACAGAGTGTGCGGTGGAGTAATGCCCCTGCCTCACAGCAGAAAGGGTGCCCAGCCCATCCAGGTCAAATTTAAACCACCCGACTGACATTCACCAGGCATCAGCAAATCCAATGAGGCACACCTGGGATTGCTCACACCTCTCTCAGCTGCACACTGATAGCCAAAACACTAACACTTCCACGCTTTCTGTGGTGGCGCTGGCATATCACACCAGCATTGAGGAGGCAGAAGAAGAATATTAAAAGTTTAAGCCAGCCTGGTCTATGGCACAAAACACCAGCAATTGGGGTCTCCAAGGGGGGAGTTCCAAGAGGAGGTTTAGAATGAGAAGATAAAGACAGAAAGCTGGGGATCAGTAGGTCTTTCAAAAATTGATGGCTCATACTTGTCAGAGCATGGCCCAGGAACATAGTTATGTATGGAAATTCTGAGCGCTTGTGAGAAACAAGCCATTCCACGTGTGTCCTCAGTTTCCACAAAACACAGAGTTGTTCTTACAGTGGGTTTTGTGCTCCTCCAAGGTACAGTGGAGAGGAGAGAGTTTACTTCAAATTACCTGTTGTTTGATGCTTTCATTCAAACACATATTCATGGCTCTAGGGAACACCGTGTTTTTGTCATGTGTAGCTTGTCCTTGTGAGTGTATATAGCTGGAACTTAATAAAACTTTACTCATATGACCTTTCTTACCCACCAGATTATATGTTGCCTGGTGCTCTAATCACAGTTAGTCCACCTCAAATATCAGCTCCCTTGTCCCACCACCTCCGGAGCAGTGACAGGGCTCCGCTGCTAACCACACCCTCAGTCCCTCACGTGGTGCTTGGCCTAATGCCTAGCCCAAGACCCTCATCTGAGAATCCAGGTATAGGCTTATCTTTAAGATATGCCCCAACCCTTCATTGTAGTTTTCTAGTCAGGGATTCTACCCGTGAGTCACAATCCCATTCCCTGGTTTCTGTAAAGACGTCATTGCACTTGTGTTTATTGGCATACCTGTGTTTTGGGGTTCAGAAGTCAGACTATCTTCTGGGCCCTCTTGGCCCATCCTTTCTCTTACTCAGTGTCCCACATGGGTCATTTTCCCCTTTTGCAGTGAGTTTATATTCCTGGGTGGATGACTCTGATGTAGGGGTCATATTAAGAATAGTAACACAGGGCTGGAGAGATGGCTCAGAGGTTAAGGGCACAGACTGCTCCTCCAGAGGTCCTGAGTTCGATTCCCACAACCACCGGTGGCTCCCAACCATCTATAATGTGATCTGATGCCCTCTTCTGACCTGCATATGTACAAGCAAGCAGAGCATTGTATTCATAATAAATAAATAAATATATTTTTAAAAAAAGAATAGTAACACATCAGATGTTGGAGACTGATGGTAATCCGAGGACCAGAGTGTAGGGAGCCATGGTATGATGGGATCAGCTAGACACCATTGGTCAGGTCCCATGCTGTCCTCCCAGTGCGTGATGAGTCCTGTCCATCATTATGTGGGTTGGGAAAGGTGGTCCCTGAGGCTTCATCTTGCAGAGGTGAAGGATGGAGACTGAACAGCTGAGCTGTATCCTCAGCAGCCCAGTGCTTGTAGCAATAAGCAAGAAAGACTCTTCACCCTATATTAAAAAGTGAAGGAAAACTCACACTGTTACTTACAGCTGTGAGGCTACCACAAGTTTCCAGCCTCACATCTTGGTAGAGACTCTTCTGGGAAAACCAAACCACGCCCGCTCTTCCTAGTCCTTTCATTGTGCACCATTATAGAATGCCACAGTTTTCCAGTGGTAAATTAGTTTATCCAAATATCTAAAGCTTAACAAAGTGAGCAAACACAAAGAAGCTAGACAAATATTACTGTAACCTGGCTAGATCTTAGAAATTTATAAAGCTTGATTATCAAATATTCCTTACTTGCCAAATATATACTGTTACTCACGTGGGTTTTGTGGAAGCCTGGTGTTGACCAGAGTTAGTAAAGACATGAGGTTAGATATACATTAACATTATTTTCATTAATTTGAGTGTACCTTGTAACCTTAGGGATATATAAACATTGATTATACTTAACAATAAGAATCCATCCTAATCAAGGTATATGAGACCTGTTGTCTCTTTAATTTAAAAGTGAGATAGACTGATAAGCAGAGAATTTGGTAGGACCAAGAACTTTTATAATTGTTGCTTTATATCATGTTGTCATCTTAAGATGGTGTGCACATCCTCATAGGTCAGTCCACCCTAAAATATCCCATACATGTACTATCCAATACAATAAAATATAAAATAATAAATATAGTGAGACTTGCTGGGCATTCCTGGCATATGCCTTTAATCCCAGTCCTTGGGAGGCAAAGGCAGGGAGATCTCTATAAATTTCCAGGCTGCTCTTGTTTACAGAGTGAGTTCCAAGACAGCCAAGACTACACAGAAAACCTTTCATAAAAACAACAACAAACAACAACAAAAAGGGTAAGACTGACTACATAGTCATAGCAAATGTATACTCTATTGAGAATATAGTTATGTGATTCTTTGTGTTCAACACATTTATTTCATATCCTAGAATTTCTAACATCACCAAGTCATGTTACTAGGAAACAGAAAAGGATGACACCTCTCATTTCTGGGTCCACTAAATAGGCTATGACACTGCAACAGAAAGGCTTACTAACATACACAGAGAAACATGTAAACACAGCATCAGAAAAATTGTACCAAAACCATTAACTTCAAAAAAGTGTGGACAAGATGGGCACAATAATGCACACTTCAAATCCCAGACCTCAGGAGGCAGAGACAGATGAATTTATCATTTCTAGGCCAACATGCCTGTGTAGATATCTCTGCCTGTTTGACCGTGGTTTCCTGTTTGTCCTCTTTTGGCTTCTATTTGTTTGCTTGTATTTTCTTGTATTCTTAGAAGGAACTATTCATTTCTTCTTTATAAATCTCAAATAGCTGTAAAAGCATAGCTCTAAGGTCATTTTCCTGTGATTCAGCTGTATTAGAATATTCATTGTTTTGGGGGATTTCTGGTGGAGCCACGTTGTGCTGGCTTTTGTTGGTTGAGTTCTTACCCCTTCCTTCAGCTTTCTGCTGTGGGGCCTCAGCTGCTCTAAGCTGTCAGTTGAGGAGTGAGTCCCTGAGGAAGGCAGCTACTTGTAGGTGACAAGGTAAGTTTCACTCAGGGGAACGAAGAATTGAAGTATCCATGTTGCAGTACAAGAATTGCCATACAAACCACCCAAGCACCAATCTCAGTGAGATGTTGATGGTTTCTTGAATGCCTTTTCATAGCTGATTGCAACCAGGGCCATAGAGAGGACTCAGGAGCCTAACTGAGACATCAACCTGTTTTCCAGAGTCAGTTTATAAAGGCAAAATCCCCACAATTAGCTCATACATTGAGGTGAATGGTGAAACACGGTGGTCAACTGTGACTCAAATTATTTTGCTAACAATCAGTTCTAACTAACCTTGAATGTATGTCTGACAGTTGAAGCCAGCTATGCTTATGGTTGGAGAATTTCTAGGAATAACAAGACCACAGAGTTTCTCATTGAACGTATACATAGTTTATGCTCAACCTGACCATGTCCAGAGATCCTTTTACGTCAGCAGTGAGCTGAGATGATGTGGCTGGTGGCCCTGAAATAAAAATTTCTATTGTTCTGCTACCCAAAAGGGGCAGACCTCAACATTAGGTACTGTAGACATTAGCATGGTATTGGGACTCTGAGACTCATGCCCACACCCCAATCTCTCTTTCTCACTTTGAACAGAAACTATACCTCAGTGTAGTATCATCCTTGAAGATTGTGCCAGCCACGATTCACAGCACCTCTGAGTCCTCAGGCCAAACACAGTCATTAGCCATGACTCCTGACGATGACTTTGGTTTGGTTTGGTTTGATTTTTGAGACAGGGTTTATATGTGTAGCCTTAGCTGTCCTGGACTCACTTTGTATACAAGGCTGGCCTCAAACAGAGAGTGGCCTGCCTCTGCCTTTCCAGTTGCTGGGATTATAGGCATGGGCCGTTGCATCTGACTTCCTGGGGGGCGGTGTTTTAAGCAAACATTGGGGTATCCAAAGTCATGACAAAGTGTATAAGACTCAAAGTGGCATATTGGTTCAAATTCCAAGTAGAGGCAGATCTCCCCATTAATACAAAGAATCCTCAGAAAACCCCAGGTCTTATTTTACCCAGGTTCCATCTCCCATGTCACTCCAGGTTCCCTGCTCACTTTGTGCAATTGTCTCTGGGCCCTGTACCATCCAACACACATTTATGTAAAAGATGCACAGCATCATGGCCTACACCTTTAATGTCGGCCATCAGGAGGCAAAGAAAAGCAGACTGCTATGAGTTCTAGGCTTCAAGACATCAAAGACACATAGTGAGACCCTCTCTAAAAAAAAAAAGAAAGAAAAGAAGAAGGAGGAGGAGGAGGAGGAGGAGGAGAAGAAGAAGAAAAGGAAGTGCAAGTGAAAATAGCAAAGCCTATGTATGAAAGCCCCTTCCGTGAAGACCACTGCCCCATCCCTTGAGTTCACTGGGTGTATAAGTGAAGGAGAAGATGCTACCTTCTCTGCATTCATTACTTATTTGTCCTTCCTAGTCTCTTTGGTTCAGGGCATAAATTTAATTCATTGCCCTAAATCTGGAGTCACTGTAGTTCTGGTAAAACAAAATCTCCCAGGACAGAAGCCTCCCAACTCCCTACCTCAGATGAGAACACTTACCTTGGGCTGCACTCTGAGACGTGAGAGATTGTCTTCCAAGGGCCAGATCAAGCCCTTCTAGAGTGGCAAGGATGAGGGATCGGACCACATTTTACAACAGGACTGAGATTGACCAGCCAGACACACCTCCTCTTCCAGGACCAATCAATTATGCATGCCTGTGCCCCACGCCAGTGCCTTCAAGCCTGAAACCTGGAGTTCACACCTGTAGCCCAGAGCTCCCTGCACGGAACTGACCAATTACTAATAGGAAATGTGTTAGAAGTCCCAAAATTTCATGAGAAACATCATGTTAAAGGAAAAGGTGTAAAAACATGGTTATGTTTATGTATCCACATGGAAAGAAAAATATGCTTATCAACAAAACTTATAAATAGTCGATCTGATCAGGGAAAACCTCTTACCAGCTGAGACATGAATGGCTTCACAGAGCAAACAGCTCACGTGATTCATTCTCACAGACTGTCTCAGTTACTGATTTTTCCAAAATATGCATGCAAATTAACTACAGAAGAGCTAGCCTAAATGATCAATCACACAAAGATTGAATAGACAACAGAGAGAGTGGACAGACAACATAAAGACTGGACGGACAACACAGAGAGTGTGATGCAGCATTTGGCACTTCTACACCATGCAACCATCTGGGCATTGCTAAACTTTGCTGGTCTGCACTGGCCTTCCCTAGTCTTCACTTTCAGAAACAAACATTCCAGAGAACTTCTTGTGGTACCCCAGCTGATTCTGGCTACTTCCACAGACTCATGCAGATTTCGTGGAGCCTTGTGGTTTCTGCTGGATCGTGCCACCTTGACAGATTTGTGTGCTGTTTGGTGTTGGCTATTGGACTGCTAGAATCCTGACAACACAGAGTAGAATTGGCTGAAGGAACTACAGGTCTAAACAGGTCCACAAAACCTTTTTCCTTATAACATTCTTTCTCTACTTCCTCGGGTTGGTGGGTTAGAGATGAGGTGGAAGTGTTTAAGAGCCCTAAATAAAGTAGGTTTGGAAAAAATCTAAGCTTACAGATTTGGGGGAGGCATGGAACACACATTTGATTTCGGCACTGGGGAAGGAATTGAGGCAGGAGCCACGCCAACTCTGAAAAATGAGTGGCTTTCCTTACATGAATGTAGATATATTTTATTTGCAAATGATATTTATTTGTTTACTAGCTTGTATAGGGAGCTGCAGACTCATGTCCTTGTCCCCATATAGATCCCAGATAACAGCTTGTGAGAGTTGGCTATCTCTTTCCACTACGTGGGTCCTGGACATCAAAGAATTCCCAGCTATCAGGATGCGGGTAGGAAGATCAAATGGGAGGACACCAAGCCCATCACCCTTTAAAGACCTTTCTACACAATTCCATTTCCTGACTTTACTGGCCTCTCACATGCCCGCAATGCCAGTGACGCTTCTAGTCAGTCACCTTGACAAATTCAGGCTAAGTTCAGGCTCAGTGGATTCTTTTTCCCATCTCAGCAGTAAACTAAAATCTGCCTTAATCATTTTATTCAGAGTTTGGCCTTAGATGTGACCTTCACCAACTCCTGATCAATTCTATGGGGTTGGAGTTCTCCAAACACAAATCTAATCCTCCCATCTTCCAGATGTCAACCTTGAAATAGCTTCTGCTGCCTCCCAAGTAAACAAGGCAGTGGGGACCAGCATCTAACACTACCCTCACAAGGGTCACTTTTGGTTAAGAATTCCAGAGTGTCCAGTGTATCATGTAAATTAATCTCTTTATAGCCCAGTGTTTTAAACAACAGCCCCTTTAATCCCAGCACACTGGAGGCAGAGTCATGCAGATTCATGTGAGTTCTGGGCTGGGCAGGTCTAATGCTGACTTTGAGGCCGTCGAGAACACACAGTGTAGGACTATCTCAACAACACAACCAAACGACAAACAATAAAAACGTGTGTTGTATTGGATGTGCTTGAGCAACAACAGGCCAAGTGGGCAAAGGTTCTTTCAGGCACATGGTGCACATAGCATCCTGAAGTCAAACTTCAAAACCCACCAAAAATCTGTAAGGAGAGACTCCTCAAAGATGCCTTTGACCCTCACAGGCACCATCCTACTCACACGCCCAGCTCTGCCACAATGGTTTGTTTAAAGTGGCAAGCCTGGCCTAGAATTCCTTCTCCCACTCAGGAGGCCTTGTAATGAATTGGGATGTTTCTCTCCCCAGAGATATAGAAGTGATTCTGTCTTTATTAAGATATTAATTTTTGGGGCTGGAGAGTTGGCTCAGTGGTTAAGAGCACTGTATGCTGTTCCAAAGGTTCCGGGTCCCAACACCCACATGGCAGCTCACAACTGTCTGTAACTCCAAGATCTGACACCCTCACACCAATGCACATAAATTAAAAACTAAATAAAAAAATTTTTTTTTAATTTTTAAAAAAAAAATCTTAATTTTTAATTTTTTTATAAGTATTTTACAGCATGTACATGGTGGGCCACATGCATGTAGTGCCCTGACGAGGCTTGATGAGGGTCTCAGGTCCTCTGAGATGCAATTACAGAGGGTTTAGAGCTGCCATGTGGTTGCGTTGATACTTGGTCTCCTGCAAGAACAGCCAGTGCTCTAAACCCGACGAACCATCTCTTCCGTCTTGATTCAGACACTTACTGTTGTATTTTGATTCCCAGGAGCTACATGAGAGGGAATGTTAGGATACAACATTTCACTGCAGGCTGATTTGAGATCTTCTACCAGGGCTGAAGAGATGTCACAACAGCCGAAAACACTAGTTGATCCTCCAGAGGATTGGGGTTCAGTTCCCAGCACCCACGTGATGGCCACCAACTTCCTGTATTCCAGTCCCAGGGGATTCAGTAAGCCTATTCTAACCAGCAAATGCACTTCACAGTCTATGACGACAGACACAAATGTAGGCAAAATATCCATGTTTGTGTAATAAAGGTTACCAAAGGACATCCTCATACCACTCCCTGGCACGTAGGAACACAGAAGTCATGGATAAAGGAAAAACATCCCACTTCACCTGATAGACAAGAAAGTCCTCGAGTGATTTACGTGCACAGCCCTCAGGAAAGGGTGGCCTGTCCTGGGCTTTGCAAGTCCAGAATATGGCGGCTGTGAGACAGTGCAGCATGATGCTGCTGCTGGGTGGTGAATGTGATCACCAAGAGTGGGTCTGTCAGATGGAAGGCGAGCAGGCAAGTGCCCCGGGGCCTGTGCCATATCCGCAGTACGAGGGTTGTAATGGGTGGTTGCCAGGGTGGAGATCCCGGTATCATGCAAAAGTGTCACAGGCACAGAACAGCAGTGTGCAGGACTCATCATACGTGACACCCAGCACCTTGGCTCCTTGGGGAGTCACCGCCCAGATGTGTGGCAAACAACCCTCTCTTGGGTTCCAAGATCCAGCAATGTGAGCAGGACCCACAATAAACTGTTCTGATAAAAAACTCACTTAAATGCTAATGGTCATAGACCAGACTCAGTCTTCACTACGGATGCTGTGTAGTCACTGCCTGAGCATGCCTGAGGCAAAGTCCACACCACAGAGACAGACCTTGGTGCATGCTGCTATGGGTGTGATTAGACAGATCCTTTATTCATGAGTATTACTCATTTTATTACTTTTTTTTTCTTTCTGTCTTTCTTTTTCGATGTTCATTTCTTTGCCAATTCAGAGAAGAGTTGGTTGTTCAAACCAAAGAAATGCACTGGAGACAAGTATTTCCATGAAATAACTTGATAACTTGATAACTTAGTGGGAAGTTTGTAGGCTCAATTTTCTTAGCAAATATATTTTTATTACGAACTTATTAAACATGAGTACCTCACTTAAGAGCAGACTAACCTCAACAATAGGAAAATAAGATTAAAGAATACAATAATGAAACTGTAAGGATATCAGTTCTGAGGAACGAGTCTCCTGGCATAATCAGCAGGATTTCTTCTGCTGGAACTTTGAGCAACCAGAACTCAGAACCTCAACCAGAGCCCAGAGGCCCGAAGCCTTCCCTCGAGCGGTTCTCTCTAGGAGCATCTCAAAGTGGAGCGATGAACAGCCAAAACTACCCCAAGTCTCCAAAGGCCCCGGCTCTTGTTTTCAGCTCATTTTTATACCTCCTCTCAGAATGTGTTCAAGGATGTTTTTTAGCTGGTTAATAACCAATCTTCCCACACACAGTGGTTCGACTGCTAAGGGGATAAGCATCACCTGTTTTATCACAAATCTTTTTCTCATCCCTCACCTGTGATCTAAACAGAAACCATGTTTCTCTCTCCTTCAGAAGTTAGCAGTGCTTTGCTTCCTATAATCATCCTGACGGTGTGATGAAAGGAGTTCTCTTTTAGCCAGTGGTTGTACTATACACAGCAGGCTGTTTGTGCTGGGTTTTTGTTATTGTGCTTGTTGTTCTAGCTTTGTTGTTTTCTATTGTTTTTACTTTAAACATTTTTTAAACATTGTGATTTGTGCCATTGAGATATTTGTAAAGACATATGCCACAGCACACGTGTGGGTGTCAGAGGACTAGTTGGAGGTGCGGCATCTCTCCTGGTTATAGATCTTAGGCCCTCAGACTTGGTTGCAAGTGTCTCTACTTACTCAGCCAACTAGCTGGCTCCTCCCATAGCTCTCCCTTTTTTTTTTTTTTTTTGAGACAGGGTTTCTCTGTGTAGCCTTGATTATCCTGGGCTTGCTTTGTAGACCAGGCTGGCCTTGAACTCACAGCCAACTGCCTGCCTCTGCTGGGATCAAAGGCGTGCGCCACCACCACTCAGCTAGCTCTCCCTTCTAATCCACCCATTTTCACTCTATTGATTGTAGTGTCTTTAATTCTTTTGGGGGTAGAGAATAGCTGGCAGTAATTCTTGGCCAGCATCTGCCTACTGAGCTTGAAACAAAAACATATTTTGAGCCAAGGTCTGGCTAAGTTCCCCAAATATTTTGCCCACACAAGTCTGTAGTCATAGCAGGCCTTAAACTTGTCATGCTCCTGCCTCTGCCTTCCTTGTGGTGATTCCAGGACTGAACCACCACTCTTAGCATTAGGGAAATTAGCAACAAGTGTCTGTCTTCTTTGAAGAAGTTATTTAGGTCACAGTGTTTCCACTATGCCCATTTGGTGTCATTAATATTTTCTTGTTCTCTATTAGGTAGATTTCAGCTCTAATCTCTTCTGGTCTTTCTTTGTCAACTCTCTTTCCATGCATTGATACTATTGTTTCCATTGTCACATGTTAAGGGACATATGTAAAAACACATTAAGGTTGGAGGTGAGCCTTTTGGGAACCAAATTTATCCAAGACGTTCTCAATGCCCTGATAAAACCATCAAGGGATCATTACTTTTGGGTTCTGTCTATGGGGAGACTTGAGGAGGTCTGGTCTGATACTTGACGAAGCTTCTTGAGGGAGTCAAGGAACCAGGCTCCTCAGCCTGAGAGTCTGTGGTTTGCAGTCTCATGGCTGCTGTGTGCTCACTCTGAGGTATCCTGTGTTCTTCTGCTAACATTGCTAAATTATCTTTCTGATAACTGTCTCATTCTCCATCAAAAAGTTTATCAGAGCTGTGCATCTTAATAACCTTCCTTAACATGACCTTTTGACCTTTCGAGACAGGGTTTCTCTGTGTAGCCTTGGTTGTCTTGGACTTGCTTTGTACACCAGGCTGGCCTCAAACTCACAGGCATCTGCCTGCCTCTGCCTCCCTAGATGCTGGGATTAAAGGGGTCTGCCACCACGTCTGGCCAGACTTTCTATTTCTGTCTTCTCATTCCAGGTGCTTACCCTGGTCACTACCCTATAGGGAGCTACAATTGTTGGTGTTTGGTGTCATAGACCAAGTTGTTTTGGTTGTTTGGCTGTGAGGCAGGGGCATCACTCCACTGCGCATTGATCCCTGTACGCTGGACGCCTTACGCCTACGAGACGTGTCTGCTGAGTGCAAGAACAGTGCGTGGATGACCTTGCAGCCCAGGAGCAATGCGAAACTCCACGAGTCTGAGACAGGTTTGTTTTGTTCTGTTTTTTTCCTCGAGTGGAAGCCAGGACTTCGAATCACTGTGTTTTGTCCCTTCAGAGTACTTGGTCCCTAAGGGAAGAAGCTCCTGTCAGTTAAGCCTCATTAGCCAATCAGGGCGTCCAGACGGACCCACCAGTCAGAATGGGGAGGGCACTTCCGGTCCTCCAGGCTGTCCCCTGCGAAGACCGTTGGAGAAACAGGCACGTGGTTGTTCTTCCCGCGCTGTGGTCCTCTGCAGGGAGATTTGAGGAGAGCTCCGAACCCCCGCCATGGTGAGCGGGGATCGCTGTCCCCACGCAGGGAGGATCCGCGGGAGCCAGTGTGAACTTAGTGCCCGGGCCACGGGAACCAGCGGCGAGACTCCCGCGTGTTCCCCAGAGGGCGCTGCAGCTCCAGGCGGAAGCCTGACCTCGGGATGACTTAGGTGCTCTGGCTGTGGTCGCTCAGAGCATGGGGAGCAGAGCCCTGTGTGGAACATCCCTGTTGTGACATGACCGTGCAGTGGTCTCCCTGCTGCTTTTTACTGTCGCAGGGGAAGGCAGACTTGCTGACTGACAGAGCCCTGGCTTCTCTAGAGTCTTCTAGGAGTTCTGCACTGGGCACTGGACACTCAGGTGCAGGATCCGTCTGCAGTTAATTCTGTGCAGGTGGAAAGTCTGTGTCACTAACACATTTGCATGTAGGTGACGCGGGGGTCAAAGTCACCCGTGTTATTAAGGTTTTCCATGTACCTAGGGTGGCCTGGAACTCACAGTAATTCCCCTGCCTCTACTTTCCCAGGGCCAGGTAGATAGCCCTGCTACAGTACACTCTTTATTTGCAGTTGTAATTGAAGTCTGAAGTCAGAGGATGTCACTGTGTTTAGTATTTGTTCAATCTTGCCTACACAGAGAAACCCTGTCTGGAGAAACCAACAGAACAAAACAAAACAATCTTGCGTTCATCATTTCTTATTCATCATTACCTTTCTCATCAGTTTTCCGTTGTTGTGGCATATGTGATTAGACTTTTGCTGAATCTGTAGTTCAAGTTCTGTATTGTCTCAATATGACATAGACACAATAGGCAAGATGGCAGTGAACCACATGGTTGCCTTCTACTCCAGGTTAGCTCAGCCACTGCTAAGGGGAGCCCTGCCCAGTGTAGCCCTGGGCCTGTTTCAGTGGGAGCTTTAGGCACAAAAGCCATGTTGTGGATTGATGAACTTTAGTTAACAAGAACAGTAAGCCACAAGTGGAACTATGGAAGCCAGAGAGCAAGGGTAGTACATGCAGCGACTCTCCCATCACTATGGACTTTGACGACTAAGCCTTTGTTTTTATTTTTGGCAGTTGGTGCTGTGTGTGCTGAGATTTACAGCCTGAATGGTTCTGCCATCATGGAGTCAGGTCTGAGAAGGTCTGGGGCCATGTTACATTCCCCACTGATCTTTGTGAATGAGTCAAATCCTGGACCCATCCTGTTTTAGTTTAAGATGCAGGGCCCCACTGTTAATCCAATCAGATGAAAATTAACGACCCAGACAGTGCTGACAGCAGAGTGGTTAGCCAGGGGACCAAGAGTAAGGAGACAAGTATCAAGCATTTCTCCAACTATCTCAAGATTTTTAAAATTATTCCTAATCAATTAGCATAGAAACAACAAGTGTTTTTCCCCAAGCCAGACATGGTTTTTTAAATTTCAAATGAAGTGAGTCGAAGCCTTTTAATTCTGTAGAATAATTCTTGTAAGGGAATCTAAGAATTTTAATTCAGAAACAGAAACTTGTAATGCCAGTAGATGTTGATTAACTTGTGTACTTAGTTTAGAAAGTATACCAGTTAGATGAGGCACATTTAGTAAAATCAGTACTATTTCCCCACAACATAGTCTTGGGCACTCGATAATATTGCTGTTCTCCAGATGAATTGAGCCATAGAGCAAGCCATTCATTTGGACTGCCCCAAGACACAGTGAGTTTTGTCAGTCAATGGGCTGAAAGTCTGGTTAGTTCCTATCCACTTATAGTCAGGAGGGGTGGGGGGTGCAGGTGTGGGAGGATAACCAGCAATCTTGGCATAATAATGGCTCAGAATATTTAAACTCACAGCCAGAGTTCTTTCTGTGGCATAGTGTCTGGTTCTCCAGGTTTTTTTCTTTCCCTATGGCTAGAATCATTTTAAAGGAAAATTTCAGGACGCCTCAGTGTGACAAACCCTATTATTTTATTGAAAACCTCCTTGTTTCTGGAAACCAGGGGGTTAGGCTGCAGGGCATACATAGTATTGTAAAAGCTGTATTTCTATGTCAGTAGATAAACCACCATATCATACCTTTCTGTATTGAACCAAACATTTAATTTGGGCATCTGTGTTGAAAGGTAAAAGGCATCAGGGTTGCTGGTCTGTATTAGGAAATGTCTTCCCTGTATCTGTCTTCCTTAGTTCCCAGGTCCAGTCCTGAGAGCAGTGGGGGTTGGAGTCTGACCCTGTATTCATGCCAATCCTTAGACTCAGGTGGAGGTGGAGGGGCAGGGAGTGGAAGGGCTGGAGATCCAAGGAAACCTTGATTTTAATGGGTCCATAATGCAGAGACGGTCCTTTGCCAGCTTTTGTGGCCTCCCCTTTAGATGTGTGTGGTGGATCCATGGTGTGATGCCAGCTCCCCTCGCTGCCATAGCAGTGGAGAGAACCACCTTCTAGGGTTCTGGCCAGGTGAGTGACACTGTCCCTCTGCCCACTCACTTGACCAGCACTGGACAGGAGTGGATGTCACCTGGATCAGTCAGATAGTCCAATGAGTAGTCTTCATGCAGGACTGGGGTGCCTGTAGTGACAAAGAAAGGAATCAGTGGAGAGTTCTGCCAGCTCTCCTCTCTCAGCCTGTGAGACTAAACATGGTCTCCTGCGGGCGTGCATCCTTCCCTACATAGGGCGCAGCTGCCAAAGCAAAACGAAGGAGGCTTGTCCATTCCTTGGTAGACTCTAATGAGGGATGTTAAAGTCCTTTTTGTTTGTTTTGTTTTGTTAATGTCCTATTCTTTTTATCTGGCCAGAACTATGAGGTCCATATGCACAATGATATTTTAAATCTGTCTCAAGCTTTAGCTATTAATTGAGAAATTTTGGCTATGAAAGCAGGTCACTGTTGGGCCTATTGCTAGGGGGAAGCCAAGCCAGGGGACCAGTTTCTGGAGTTTTTGAAGCTGCTATTACAGTACTTTTAAATTAGTCCAGTTGGGGCACACTTTTACTGACCTGGAAAAGGTATGTTGGAAAACTAGCAAGTAGTTTTATCCTCTCCCCACCCCACCCCCTTTTCAGGCCAGATCTTGGTGAAGTCAGTTTTTCTAGAGTTCTTGGGGATTTTGCTTTCTCATTTGTACCCTTTCCTGGGTAAGGGCTCTCTGTTTTGGATTCATTTGAGCACAACCTGTCAGCTTTCTGAGACATCCACGCTAGGCTGTCCAGTCTATGTAGAACATTCCTTTGTCTGAGCAACACAAAATGTTTTCTGGAGCACTAGCCTGGTGAAGGTTAGTTACCAACAGTCCTGTCAGTTGTCTTTGGGAGAATGATCTTCCTCAGGTGTCCTCCATCAACCTGTTGGTTTAGATGTGCATTTCTTTACCATGGAGTCTGAGGCAGGAAGAGGTCCTGGCATGTCATCAGAATATCCATAGGTCCCATTGGTCATAGGGCCCTTTGTCTGGCAGCCATGTCAGAATTCCATCAATGGGAAACAACAGTTTATAAGGGAAGTACCATTGCCTGTAGGAGGGCCAAGATTTTGTTAATGTCCTTTGACCTAGGGCTGAGAAGGCCTTTTTCTATAGATCACTCTGTGGACATGCCTGGTCATAAACTCACAGTGGCTATCCATTTATTTGGTGGTGAACTTTACTTTTCTCACCCTACAGTTTGGGTCAGATTACTGAGTCCTGCTCTCTGGGCTGAGGTACCTGGCTTGGGACAAATCGTTTCAGTTAAAGCAACTGCTGCAGCTTCCCATGTACCTCATGTCATGTTTCATCTCCTGACAGTCATGGGCTAGCACATGTGTCCTCACACAAGAGGGAGGCCATGTTGTTGGAGGTGAGTTTCTCTCACCAGACTGGAAGATGGGCCAGGAGCAGGGCCTGGCACAAGATCACACAGGCATTAGACAGGCAGTGTGCTGCTGCTTCCCAAAGGTTGGCCTCAATCATGGCATGTGGAGCTGTGAGTATTGTTATGTCCAGATCGTGAAATCCCCAAAGCGCCAGGAGTCCAGGGTGTGTGCAAAAGCAAAGAGCCTCTATTGCTGCAGCCCAACAGCCCTGGAACCTCACCAAGCAGGGGACTGGTGGTGAGAGCACCAAACCATCATGACACAGGGTCCTTATTGTGGTTACAACAAGGAAAGGGAGTGTTAGCCAGAATGGGGTCCAATGGCATTGCACAGGCTGGTCATAAAGGCTTACGTACCCTATTGATAACCTCTGGGGAAGTTAGGTACTTTCCCAATGTTCCCTAGTCAGGCTTCGAGTGGTTCTTTTTCTGGAACAGTTTGTGTTTTTTTCAGTAACTGGGGTGGACATGAGGACAGGCCTAAGATGGAGTCTGTGGACAAGATGGAGTCACCATGGAGACGGTTCCACATCCCTTTTTCTTGTAACTACTTCAGGCCAAATCACGGGGCTGGACACTAAGGAGCGTCTCTCTAGATGGGTCTAGTGTTGATACTGGGACCTACGGACCATCAGTTGTACTGTGTTGATTCTTTTCCTGACAACAGTGTTAACCTGTTGATAATGCAGGACCAGATGTGAGCAGCAGTAACAAAATCAGAAGTGGCCCTGCAAGAGCACAGACTCACATTGTCAACCGGGGACCAGTTGTAAATGGCCTCACACTAGCTCTGAGGTCGTTGGCGTTCCAGTTTCCTGTCTTAGAGCTTCTTTCTGATCAGAATTACAGAGTCTTTAATTACCAGTTGCTGCAGCCCCAGTTCCCATGTTGCTACGTCCAGTTCCCATGGCTCCTGCTACTTTTAATCCTAGGAGGAATGACAAAAGTGTGGCTGTAACAACCTCTCTTTTTGCCCTTTCTGTAGATGGCTTGAGTTCAGAATAGATTTCTTCCTCGAGGCAGTGAATTCTTTTAGGGACCAGTGGTGCTGAAACGCAGGATTCATCACGGTCATTGAGAGCAGCGCTGAACACAGTACTCACCCCATGCACAAGCTCACCAGGTGTTCTCAGGTGCAACAACCTACCCGGTGGTGACCGGGACCTGAAGGCTGTAGCAGAAAGGAGAGTAGCTCTGGGGAGTCTTCCTGGTGTCTCCTGTAAGGCCCTTTTGCCTTTCCCTGACTGCTGCCATCTGCAGACTAACACCTGAGCTGTTAGTGAAAGGTGTCCTGACAGGGCAATACCTTCATAATAAGGGGCTTGGTATCCAGACACAGCCAGTGAGTATTCCTGAGGTCTGGTCTGGAGGGATTCAGGACATGGTAAGTTGCCTCTCGAAGCTCCAGTGGACCTGAATTGGGGTGAAATGTGGGCTGCATGTGGTTCCTGCTGTGGTGGCTTCAGCTGGGCTGATAATGGCCCTAAGGGTCTGGGATGAACTAGGGTGGGTGGGGGAGGGGGCAGCACTTGAGCACTTACTTAGAACCTAGAGGCCTTTCTTCTCCTTGAACTTTTAAGATCTTTCTGGTCAACCAAATATTAAACAGGAGCCCTTTATGTTTAAAGCCGAGTCTAGAGTTTTCATAGACATGGAGGCCCCAGGTTTCCTTGCATCCCAGTTAGTTTGTGTGCCAATTTTCCTGGGAGAATTACCTCATCATCTCTTGCAAGCCACCAGTGTCCTGGAATCTGGGTTATTGGGAGGTCGTGAATGAGTCTTAAATCCTCAGGAGAGTACTCTGGTTGCTCAGGTGGGACTGGTGCTCCTGGATTGTGGAGTTTTACAGTCAAAATAGTCTCTAGCAATTGGCCATCCTATAACTATGGCTAATTAATTGTTTGATTAGATACGTTTTGAAATTACCATTGGCGTATGGTGGTGAACTAAGTGATAAAGCAGGGTGCAGTTAGTACGAGCCTGTGAGAAGATTTAATTCCAGGTCAGTCATGTCGTGCTGCTGTGGCCAAGATGTCATTTGGTCCTTGTAGGCTGAGCATGGTTTGGGACAACTGTTGGAAGTCCTCAATGAACTGGGAAGAAATATGATAATACAATGTTAGTGGTGTTGTTAGTCCCGCTGTACCAGTGGTGACACCACAGTAATTGTTAGTCACAGGCCGAAGGAGCAAGATTTGAACTGCCCTTTTATTATGTTAGGTGGCTCTTGAGTCCACAAGTGGAAAAAATATGTGTGGTTTTCCATGTATTAACCCAATGTTGGCGAAGAGAGCAAACAGCTGACCAACCAGCAGGTAGCAGCTGGGACTTGAGTTCTACAGAAAAATGTAATGTGTTGAGTATGGTGATGGCATGGGTTTTCAAGGACTAAGGTTGTATTGCAGTCTAGGAAATGTAAGTACCCTATAAAATGTGTCCTAGATGCTTTACAGCAGTTTGCTATGCCAAAAAAAAGCAATAAGAAAGGTACCAGGAGTTTTGGAAACAGGACTTAGTGCTATTGGTCAAATGTGAGGTAAGAATATTGCCAAGGTTCTTCTCAAGGCTGTAAGCACAGTTGTGAGCTGATACCAGGAGGAACAGCATCCAGCATTTGCCAAAGTACCAGGTTAGGTGATGTCAAGGAGCCTGTAGGTGTTTGTCAAAATCAGAAGCAGGATATGAAATGACAGGTCTGTGCATTTAGGAGAGGAGACGTTAAAGAGGTTATGACCTGGGAGGAATGTTGAATCAACTCCTCTCCCTCCCCTATCTCCAGGCCTAGGCTAATTGGTGGCATATTTTCTCTTGGTTTTACTCATGATTTACAGGTACCAGGTGTTGAGGAAATGGTGGAGCTAATCAGCAGCACCCATTTCCCAACTGGGACCCCATGGCTCCATCACATCGAGGTAAAGGGCTCATTTTGTCCCTAGTGGAGGGAATCAGAATGAAGAAGGACATGGGACAGATGGCATTGCTAAAATCATGTGGGCGCCCTCCATGTGTCTCTGTCCTCTCTTTACAGAAGTCTTAGGCCTGCTCATAGAGGAAGTAGGCAGTCCAGTCAGTAACTGAAGGTGATGTGGACATTGGGGACATGGGATTGTAATTAGCTCCTATCAGCCTGCTATGCTCAATTTCCTAGCCCTATTTGGAAAGACCATCTGTTACAAGTGATGCATGTCTTGAGTTCAAATCTCCACATATAAGAGTTACTCTGGACAGAAGCAGACAAGAGGGTGAGGAGGAAAAATCTATGTGCAACCCAGTAGAGTCCAGTGTGGCTGCTGGGGTGAAGCCTCATCCTTCTGGAACTGAGGAGAAGGTGGTTGATCTTTGTGTTCTCTAAAAGTTAAGAGAGCAGGGCCCTGTTGGGGTTTGATATGTAGGAAGGGAGTTACCTTGAGGGAGAGGAGTGAAGGGGTTGATGTGGGATAGATGAATCCGGTGAGGGAGACCCTCAAACTTAACAGCTGTGTGGATTACAGAAATGGCCTTGGGCCAGCCCTTCCATTTAGAATCAAGGGGTGAGAGATGTTGTTCTGGAGGGGAGAGAAGGACCTGATTCTTAGGCATGATTGGGCATGGACAGGAGTTTGATTGAGAGCGGGTAGCTAGTGGTCAGTGAGTTCCATAGGAGGGAGGAGATATGGCTGAGTGCAGGAGGGAGTAAGAGTAAGAGATCAGGGAAAGTCGAAGGTTTGGGTGAAACACAGGGTCAGAACCCATTGTCCATACCTGAGCTCAAATGGTGAGATGGAAAGAGGTCACTCGGGGAGAGCCCTTAGCCTGAGGAGCGCCAGTCGTAGGAGTTTAACACGATTGACATGAAGTTCTTACAAGAGTTCTACAAACAGTTTTAGGAGTTCTAGCTTTACCAAGGACTATGGATGGTATGAACTTGAAATGTCAGGGGCTTTCGATAGGGTTCGAGCAATCTCAGAGGAGAATTTAGGGCCATTTTCTGACTGGAGGTAGGTGGGGATTGATCTCTCAGGAAAAGGTCAGAGACTGTCTAGGGCACTATAGTTGCTGGTTGCAGTGCTTCCACCCACCCTGAGAAGCTGTCCATCAAGACCAGGAGATGTTTAACTTTGGACATATGGGTAAAGTTAAGTTGCCAGACAGGTCCTGGGAAAGAGCCTCTAGCCTGTTTAGTAGGAAAATGGGGCATTTGATGATTGACAGATTTAACAAAACTCAGTGGTAGCCCTTAGGAAATGCAAATCCTCAGGGGTGGGCTGCAGGTATAAGAATGAGTTGCTGTCTGTGTGCAATGTACAGATGGCTTGGAGTAACGAACCTTCCTGTATGTGTGAGGGATGGGGCATAGTTCCTGTAAGGTTTCAATGCAAGAATGAGATAAAGAGTGGTATCTGTTTGGTCCAGGAAGAACTATTGAGATGTTGAGGGGTTGGCATGATTGGAAAGTAAGAGTGGTGACTCCTGCTACCTAGTGCTACCTGGAGAGAGAGACCAAGGACGGAGACAAAGCTTATAAGCCTTTATATATCAATAGGTGAGACAAGAATTGCAAAGAGAAGATAGTGACCCAAAATGTTTCGGGGGGGAGGGGACTGTGAATAAGAAGCTTGGCAGGTGCTAAATCATGTATTCAGGTTGCTCGTTTCTACCAGGTAAAGTCTTATTTCTTTGGCGGGTATACCTTGGGTCCAAAGAAAGGTCAGAGTCCTAGGATCCCAACGGCATATCCATCCTTCTTGGTTGCACAGAGGGTGAAGGAATGGCTTAGGTCTGATAGGTGTAGACCTGAGGCTGAAGAAGGGCCTTTGGGGGCTTCTGGGGGAGGTTGGCCATGGGCTTGAGAAGGGGTTGATGTGAGGGGCCAAGGGCTGGTTCATATAGAGGGCGACAAGGAGGGAACAGGAGGGGATCTTGCAGGGTAAGAACTCAGGCATCCTAGGACTGATTTTAAAAATCTCCTGTTTGGGAGATGGGACTGGATTAGGTGTTTTCTATCCAAGGTGTTGGACTTGTGGGTTGGAGTAGTAGGTAATCCCAAGTAGATGGTCTGAGGGGTGGATAGTTGAACCTTAGACAGTGAGACTCTAGCCCCAGCCGGACAATAAATTTAGAAGAGTAGAGATGTTAGTTTGCTAACGTGTGACACTGATTGCAGAGAAGTTCATCTGCACTGTGTATAAGTTTCTATCGGGAATGACAAAGAGACTAGATATGAAGCCAGAGCCTGTCCAATAGGTGTGGGTTGTCCTGGAACCCCTGTGGTAATACAGTCCAGATGAAAGCAAAGACGTTTTGTGACTCAGTGTCGCTGAGGATAGAGAAGAAGGCAACCGTGAGGTTCAGGACTGAGAAACAGGAGGTCCTTAGGTGGAGAGTGGGAAGGAGTGTGTAAGGATTAGCTGCAACGGGGGAGAGCGGCACCACTGAAGAACTAACTAACTGGAGACATGCACCAAGTGGAAAGTCCCGCTGTGCTTTCAAGAAAGTATTATTGGGTCATTGTGAATTTTCTAATGTGCACCATAACCCCACCCACCTCCCTGTCTTTCCATATCTGCTTTCTGCCCTTGTGCACACACTCCATAAACAAAAACAAAAACAAAAAAATAAAACCCAAAGAAGACAAAAAATTATCTCAGAGGAAGCTGCTGTGTGTCACGTAGCACAATGCCCTATTCGTCGTGACTCTAGAATTGAGGAAACAGCTAACTTCATAGTGAGTTGCTTGTCTCTGCTTTCCAGCATGGGCCACCACCACCCTGCTGAATTATTTTATGTAAGCCTCAAATTATTTTATTAGCTATTTAGAAAAGAAGTTTGAACTATTGTACCTCTTTGAATTTATATTTTAAGTTTCTTATCTATGTTTTTTTTTAATACCAAACAACAAAATATCCTGTTTATTCAAGAAGAAAACTCAAAAGCTAAGATCCATGATGTATGGGCCATTAGGCAGCACACAGTCTATTCCATGTTCTAAAGTAGAGTTAAGACATGTGGTATAAGAAATCCTAGTTTCCATTTCATGCCTATGAGGCAACTATGTCTTTCAAAAGTACAATGGTTTTTATTTTTTATGCCTAGTTAATTATTTTCAAAGGTAGGGCAGTTGGTACCTTTGAAAGACCATGTCCTACTTATAGACAACTCGGACACTCTCTGACTGTCTTCATAATACCTTTTATTTTTTTTTTAACAGAAGAATTCTGTACTTAATGGTTTGTTTCTGAGATTGGAGGAATGTTAATCAGCGTTTTCAATTGCTGAAACATGTCACATTCCCAGATAGGGCTTCAACTTTTCTATTTTTTCTTCTGGCCCTGTACACATAGCCCTTCTTATATTTTGCTTTATCTAAATAAAGTTCCAATCCCTAGAAGCTGAATACTTACCGCCCAAAGATGCCACTTTGGATTCCAAGTTCTTGGAGAAATTATTATTACATCTGCTCTTGTATCTACTAAACCTTGAATTTCAATGCTGTTTATTTGTACTTTCAGTTTAGGTCTCTGATCACTGATAGCAGCTTGCCAAAATTGTTAATTTCTGGTCTCTCCTGAGCTGCTTTATGTGCTGAAGCTGTTCTGTCCTTGCTCCACGCAGAGCAGTGTTGTTTTTAGCAGCAGGCACTAAATCTTCTAATTACTCTGTGGATGAGTTTCTCCTATGCTGACAGGGAAAGACTGAATGGAATTTGATGTCAGGGCCTATGAGAGGGGCTACAGGGCATTTTCCACTGGCATAGGGTTATGTTGGCTATCCCTGGTTCATCTTCAATCATTTGTCCAGTGTCAGAGTTTACCACACCTTTAGTTTACTCCAGAAGCCTGCAGCTTTCTTCTTGGATTATTTTGAGGGAAAAAAAATCATTGTGTCTAGGAAGGCCTTGCCTAGACTACCTTTGCAAGCAACCTTGCTTGACCCAATTAAAACAGCTCCCATTTTGATTTTTCTTAATATTTTTAGAAGTGATCTTATCAGATTACCCTTATAAGCTTGAGGTCCAATACCAGGCATACCTCTTAACCATTTCTTTTTTTTTTTTAATTTATTCTTGTTACATCTCAATGGTTATCCCATTCCTTGTGTCCTCCCATTCTTCCCTTCCTCCCCTTTTCCCCTTATTCCCCTCCCCATGACTGTTCCTGAGGGGGATTACCTCCCCCTGTATATGCTCATAGGGTATCAAGTCTCTTCTCAGTAACCTGCTGTCCTTCCTCTGAGTGCCCCCAGGTCTCCCCCTCCAGGGGACATGCTAAACCATTTCTTTATTGGTATTGATCTTGCCTTTAAAGGTCTACTCACACTTTTGCATTCTGAATTCACAGTTTCAACAGGAAAGATCCAATTAGGATTTTTCTGTCTTCTGAAGCTGATATTATTCTATTTACCGCTGAAGTCAGTCTTTGCAAAAAATCAGTGAAGGCTTCTTTGGGGCCTTGTATAATTTTAGTATTTCCCGCACACCCCCAACCCCCAACCCCCCCCCCCCCCCCCCCCCCAGACTTGTTTTCTGATTCTTGAAACATAACTCAAGCATTTTAAGCTGGTAGAAGATATAGTGCCAAGGTGTAATCATCACATTCCACCTGCCTTTGTAAATCAGTGTATCGACCTTCAACTAGCAACTGATCCTGGGAAAAATCAATAGTTCTGGCCTGATTTTGCTCATCTTTGGCCTTCACTTCTTCTTTCCTCCAATATTGGAGTTGTAACTGAGGACCACGTTACAACATTGCTTTTGCCAAATATTTCCAGTCTTGGGAGATAATCCTGTTCAGAGTTGCCCTTGAAATTAGAATCAGTTTCACATAGGGTGAACACATACACTAGGAGACAACCACCTCCTTAAACATCCTCAAATTGGGGCTGCAGAGTTGGCTCAGAGGGTAAGAGCACTGACTGTTCTTCCAGAGGTCCTGAGTTCAAATCCCAGCAACCACAGGGTGGCTCATTACTATCTGTAATATGATCTGGTGCCCTCTTCTGGTGTGCATGAAGACAGTGTACTCATATACAATAAATAAATAAGTCTTTATAAAGAAATCTCAAATCTAATATGTCTATAGGAAGCCATTTGTTCATTATAACCTTGGGGGTACGCATCATCTCTGGTGGGTCTTGTATAGTAACTTGATAAATTGATGGGTTTTAACAAACTTACACCACTTCCTTTCAGTTTCATTATTCAATGGCATGGTAGGCTCTTGTCTAAAATCCTCTGTCTGTGTCTGAGAAAATGTTTCATTCTCATTTATAGGTCTAAAGTTTGTCTAAATTCCTCTGTGTGTGTCTTAGCATTTTTCTTATTTTCACTTATAAGTTTTTCTAAGGCTCGTCTAAATCCCTTGTTGTGTGTCTGAGTATCCTTATTGTCATTTATAAGTCACTCTAATTTGCTTCTAAGACTCCTACTCACTTTTTCTTTGAGTGACAAGAGAAAGCTCTGAAGGCTGTTAAGATTAAAGCATAAAGCTGGGCAGTATTGGTGCACGCCTTTAATCCTACCACTTGGGAGGCAAAGGCAGGAGGATCTCTGTGAGCTGAAGGCCAGCCTGATTTACAGAGTGACTTCCAAGACAGCTAGAGATGTTACACAGAGAATGCCTGTCAGAAAAAGCAAAACAAAAAAGATAGAAAGAAAAGGAAAAAAAAAAGGAGAATACAGTATAAAATACCCAAATGATAATATTTATAATTATTAGTGGGACAATTGCAGCTAAACCATTCAGCTTTTCATTTTCTGCCTCCTCCTTCTCCACCTCCCCCACTCCTTCTCCTCCTCTTCCCCCTCCTCCTTCTTCTTTTTCTTTTTCTTTTTCTTCTCCTTCTTCTCCTCCTCCTTCTCCTCCTCCTCCTCCTTCTCCTTCTTCTTCTTCTTCTTCTTCTTCTTCTTCTTCTTCTTCTTCTTCTTCTTCTTCTTCTTCTTCTCTTGCTCCTCCTCCTCCTCCTCCTTTTCCTCTACATCTAGAGTAGCACTATACAGGGTCCTAAGGCCTTAACACTGTCCTTGAGGAATTCCAAGAAGACTTACCAAATCTGTTGGTTTTTCAGTTCCTCCTCAGATGGAGTGATCTCTCTGTCTGAAGGGTCATGGCCCAAGGTGGAGCACAAAAAAAAATGTGGTTTTATAAAGAAAATTCCAATCATTAGAATTGACCGAAGAAGATCCAAGTACCAGATGCTGGGGTGAGAACTTGACAGGTCAGAGTGGCAGAGAAAGCACCTAGCTGACCTTCCTACACCAATATCATCCCAGAAGAAACGAGCTCTTTCTCCTTCTCCACAATGCGCTAAATACCCTCAACTCAATATCCCTCCTTTCTGCTGGTTACTTGCTCTGCCTCTTGACAGAGTTGACTTCATCTAGCTCATATATATATAGAAAGCTTTTGGGTTAAAAGTGTGTGCTAGGGCTGAGCCAAAAAGAGACATCGTTTTTTCTTTTGATTTAGACTTAGTAAGTTCATTTAACAAGTAGGTGATACAGCACCTGCAGCCAGTTTCCCTTCCCTTCATAATTATCACTTCTAAGTCCATGTGCAGTTGGGAAGGTGGAAACGTTCAGTCTAAGAGGGCCCTGCAACCATAATGCCAGCACCAGAGACCTCAACTCAACATTCTTAGAAGTATGATCAAACACCAGCCAACACGCAGGTGCTTCCTAATTTAGTCCGTAGGCTACCATGAGAAGTATAGAGGGGCCCAAAGCTTGTTTGGGTGGTAATCCAGGTCATGGGAAGGTTACAGAGACCATACCTGGAGACCATGGCCTAAACTATATCTGCACGTCTAATCCTCAGCCAAGAACTAGGCCTTATTCTTTCTGGCTTCTGGATCTGGAAGATGAAAAGGTTTGGATAGATTCCTTGTATTTCCTGACCCTTATGAATGTCCCCTAAGAATACCAGTTTCCTCCCTCTCTGGCTTCCAACCTCTATCTTGCTAAAATGCTGACCAAGCAGGCATTTGGTGAGCCCTTGAGTTCTGACCTTGGGGTCTGTCCAACAGCATCAAAACCAAACAGTAGTGCTACCTCACCATGGGCTTTAAATGTCAGGCTCTAAACCATTCTTAGTGCTCACTCACTTCTGAACGCTGAGTGTGGAAATAGCCCCTTGCTCTCTGCTCCCGTGCTGCAGGACAGCTGAGTAACTGTGCCTGACTCTGTGCTGATAGATCTAGGAAAGCATCATTAAGGCAGCCTGACCAGCACTTCCAACAGCATCCCTTCTTTCCTGCACTCTGGAGGCAGAGACAGGCAGATTCCTCTGGGTTCTGGGCTACCCTGCACTAATGCTAAGTTTCAGGCCAGTGACAGTACATAGTGTGGTATTGTCTCAATACCAAAACCAAACAACAAAAATGGGTGCATAAATTGGATAGGCTGGGCAAAGGAGATGGCTCTGTGAGCAAAGGTATTTTCCAGTATACTATGCATGAGACCACCAGAATTCAATGCTTAAAAGTTGTGAGGAGAGACTCTACAGAGTTGTCTTTTGACAAGCACCATGCTATGGACAAGCCCAACAAACATGATAACAAAAATTTGGAATAGTGGGAGAAGATGTCCAGAATTCCTTCTGTAGCTTATGCAGGCCTTGTAATGAGTTGGGAATCTGTGTCCCTTCACCAAGCATCCAGGAGTGACCTTGTGTTTCTTAAGAATTTAAATTTTATTCATGTTTATAGGGTTTTTTAACATGTGTGTATATGCACATTGTGCATGCAATGCCCTGGAGAAGATGAAAGTTAGTCATTTTGCTACAGTTTTACTGATATCTGCTCAGCAATGCTGCTCTGTTTGCGTGCCTCTGTGTATGTGTATCTGTCTCCTGCCGTGCAGTGTCCTACCCAGTGTGTATGTGTATGTGTCACCTGCCGTGCCGTGTCCTATCCAGTGTGTATGTGTATGTGTCTCCTGCCATGCTGTGTCCTAGCTCAGCAATGCTGCTGTGTTTGTGTGTCTCTGTGTATGTGTATGTGTCTCCTGCCGTGCTGTGTCCTATCCAGTGTGTATGTGTGTGTGTCTCCTGTGTGCCGTGTCCTATCCAGTGTGTATGTGTGTGTGTCTCCTGCCACGCCGTGTCCTACCCAGTGTGTATGTGTATGTGTCTTCTGCCGTGCCGTGTCCTAGCTCAGGAATGCTGCTCTGTTTGCGTGTCTCTGTGTATGTGTATATGTCTCCTGCCATGCTGTGTCCTAGCTCAGCAATGCTGCTGTGTTTGCGTGTCTCTGTGTATGTGTATGTGTCTCCTGCCGTGCCGTGTCCTACCCAGTGTGCACAGGAATGAGAGGCATGGTTCTCCTTTTCTCTTTCCTTCTAAAACAACTTGGTGTTGCATTTGGAATTCTGTGACATGGAACTAATATGTTGTTGACACAGGTAATAAGGTAAATATATATTCAATAAAGAACACTTACAATGCAGTGAACCTCACTGCTTCTATTACCTACATATGTATACTTCATGTGTTTACCTACATATACCCTATATATCTATACATGTATATGGTTAACTTTAGAAGACAGTGACCTATGAGGACGTGCATGTGAACTTCTCTCGGGAAGAGTGGGCTTTGCTGGATCCTTCTCAGAAAAATCTCTACAAAGATGTGATGCTGGAAACCTACTGGAACCTCACATGTGTAGGTAATGATGTGAATTTTTATTCATTTTTTAGCTTAAAAGAAAAAAGCCTTAGATATTGGTGCTCTTCTGTGATTTAAATTCTGAAAGAGGTAAAAATGTAGTGAATAAATCAAGTATTGCTCTTTGAAGATAATCATTAAACTTTGTAAAATTTCCAATAGCATACATTTTCTCTCACTATATTTTAGGCTACAGGTGGGAAGACCAGAATATTGAAGAATATTGTCAAAGTTCTAGAAGACATGGAAGGTAATTTTTTTGTGCAAGCCAGTAAATGCATGCCTCTGAAGACATTTTAACAGACACCAGTGTTTTAATGAAAACAATAGTGTAAACAAGCACAGCTTTGTGGGGATTATTAAATGCTCACAACCCCATATACCTCAATGTCAAGCTTCTGATTAGTGTTTACAAAGTATTCCTTTAAGAAACAAGAAAAGGCAGACACTGTAGGCTGCACCTGTAATTCCTGTGTTTGGGGAGGCAGAGGCAGGAAGGTCTCTGTGAGTTCTAGGTCACCCTGGTCTACAAACTGAGTCCGAGACAGCCAAGGATACACAGAGAAAGCCTGTCTCAAAAAAACCAAAATCACAAACAAAAAGAAAGAAACAAGAAAAGCAGACAGGGCCTTAACAGCTAGTACATTTTAACCATAGCCACATGAGAACCATGCTGTAGAACTCTCCATGCACTTAGTTTTGTACTGCTCTGGTGTCATGAAAAGCATACATGTTGATTAGCATATTAATTTATATCCAGGACATGTTATAAGTAAATCGCCCGTAGAGAAGTTAGTGTTACTCATATACTTTTAGTGACTTGCTGTAGTTTAGTGAGAGGAGCAGTTTTCTGGACTCAACAAAGATGTTGTTGTGGAGAAACTTGAATCTCTACCACATGTCTATGAAAATAGCAAGTTAAGCTGTGTGAATGCAGAGTCAACATCTTCTATGTGTTACTTTTCCTTTAATAGGTATTTCAAGTATCCCTCTAGAAACATCCCACGCGATCCTGAGGGCTATGGGAGGAAGCAGTGCACCTCTCTCTTTCCCAGAGCCATTAGGAGACATGTAGTCATCCCCACTGTGAGACGACGAGGTGGATGGGATACACGCTTACAAGGCGTTGGTTTCCCAGCTCCCGTGGGAACACACCAGAAGACTGACAATGGGGAAAAGCTCTGCGAGCACAAGGAACTTGGGAACTCATCTGTGTCTCCGGGTTCACTTCGCACATGTAGTGTGACTCAGTCTGTAGGAAAAGGTTGTGAGTGTCATCAGTGCGGGAAAGTGCTGAGTTCTTCCAGTTCTCTTCAAAGACATGAAAGAACTCATATGGGAAAAGGAGGTGGTAAACGCCATCCATTTGCCCATCACAGCCATCTTCAAGTACACAAGACAACTTATTATGAAGAGGGTCTCTATGGGCGTAATCAGTGTGCCAGAGCCTCTTTAGAATTACACCAACAAACTCATTTGGAAATGAAATCCTATGAACATCATCAAGAAAATAAAGTCTCTTCATGTCACAGTGGTTACCAAGTAGGTAGACGTAATACTACAGAGGAAAAGTATTTATTTACATCCTTTGCATGTCCCATCTCTCTTCCAACCCATGAAAGAAGTGATACTTGGAAGAAACCCTATGAATGTAGTCAATGTGGTAAAGCCTTTTCAACTAAAGGTAATCTTAAAAGGCATGAAAGAATTCATACTGGAGAGAAACCGTATGCATGTAAGCAATGTGGTAAAACCTTTGCATATTCTCGTAGTGTTCAAATCCATGAAAGAATTCACAGTGGAGAGAAACCATATAAATGTAGTCAATGTGGCACAGCCTTTGCATTTAACAGTCTTCTTAAATTGCATGAAAAAAGTCACACTGAAAACAAACGCTATGAGTGTAACCAATGTGGTAAAGTCTTTGAAAGTAACAGTAATCTTAAGATGCATGAAAGAATTCATACTGGAGAGAAACCCTATACATGTAATCAATGTGCAAAAGCCTATGCATATCACACTCATCTTCAAAGACATCAAATAACTCACACTGGAGAGAAACCCTATGAATGTAGTAAATGTGGCAAAGCCTTTGCATATCGCAGCACTCTCCAACTGCATGAAAGCATTCATACTGGAGTGAAACCCTATGAGTGTATTCAGTGTGGTAAAGCCTTTACATATCGAAGTAGTCTTCAACTCCATGAAAGAACTCATACTGGAGAGAAACCCTATGAATGTATTCAGTGTGGTAAAGCTTTTACACAACGCGGTAGTCTTCAACTCCATGAGAGAACTCATACTGGAGAGAAACCCTATGAATGCACTCAATGTGGTAGAGCCTTTGCACGTCGCAGTATTCTTCAAAAGCATGAAAAAATTCATACTAACAAAAAGTCCCCCAGGAACTAGTAAATGATAAATAGCCATGTGTAACACATACCTTTCTCCACTTGGCTCTCACTGGTGCAGAGTAAGATTAGTAGAACCATTCCCACATTAAAATATTGTCTCTTTCTCATGTTATAAACGTATTCTCACCCAAGCATTGAAGAATACAGATCATTTCAATGTTAAAATCTATTTGAAGATGAAAATGATATTTATGTTCTTATTTATTTATTTATTGGTTTATATTAGCTTATTCTGATGGCTAAATTTTGTTCTTCATACTTTCTCAGAAACACAAATGTAAGCGAGAGAATTGTCTCTGGGAATAAAAGTTGCTGTTGCTAAGCTTGATGGTCTGAGTTCATTCTCCTGGATACCCACATTACTCCTGCAAGTTTTTCTCTGAGTCCTACACTGGGTTGTATGTGTACCCACACACCAGCACATAATGTAAACATTGTGGAACCAAAATAAGGGCCAGAGAGTTTTGGCACATGCACACCATGATACAGGTGTATACACACTTTAAAATTTTTAAAGAGATTAAATTAACAAAGTACAGAAATTAACCAAAATATTAAAAACATAGGATTATGTAATTACAACGTAATCAGTCATAATTGATACGCTGTACAATTTCAACAAGTATTATTGCTCAAACCAATGATGTTTCCTGTTTTAATTTTTTGTTATCTTTCTACTCTCTGATTCAGAGATGGGTCATTTTTAAAGTATAGCTGGGTGGAGTGGTGCACACATTTAACCCCAACTCTTTGGAGACAAAGGCAGGTGGATCTCCCTGAGTTTGAGGCCAGCCTTCCACACTTAGTGAGCTCCAGTATGGCCATAGCTGTATAGAGAGATCCTCTCTCAACAACACAACAACAAAGTGTCTGAAAAGATGGCTCAGAAATTAAGAGCATTGGCTATTCTTCCAGAAGGCCCAGGTTCAATTGCCTGCTCTCACACAGAAGGTTCGAACTGTCTGTAACTCTAGTTCCATAGGCTTCAACATCCTCACAGAGACAATCATACAGGCTAAGCACCCATGCATGTAAAATAAAAATAATCACTTTTACAAAAGCATATATTACATTATGGAGCTTTCTCTTAACATGATCTGGATCAGTCTCTAACATATTTAAGTCTTTCATTGTTCTGCATCAAGGAACTATGTAAGTGCTGACAACGAGACACAGTGTACAGAGTCCATTAACAGAACGATAGAAATCCTTCCAATCCTTCAAAGAGCATGTAGCAGGGATTTTCATCACTTTCAGGTGATATAAGATAGAAGGAGTAATGAGGCATCTTCATCTTTGGGTTTAGAATGACATCTTTGGATGCTAGAGTGTGGTCTCAAAAGTACTGCTGCTGTTTGGTTCCCAGCACCCACATCTGATGGCTCAGACATACCTTTCGGTCATGGTCCAAGAGGTATGACGAAATTTTCTGCCTTCCTTAGGCACCAGGTATGCTAATGGTTTAGTGGATATGTGTGTGTGTGTGTGTGTGTGTGTGTGTGTGTGTGTGTGTGTCTGTGTCTGTGTCTGTGTGTCTGTGTGTCTCCATATTTTGAAAAGGGCTTTCTTGATGTGTGTTTTTTTAATGAAATAAATTTTTCTGCATTATTGGAACATATTTTTGGAATCGAGTCATGTGTGAAGAGTTCCAAGTGCTTGTGAGAACACTCCAAGAGAACAAGACTCTCGTGACCTCAGTGTCCTTAAAACACAGAAATATTCTTGGAGTGTATTTTTTATTTCTTCTCAGGTGTTTCAGATAGGAGAGGGTTATTTCATATTCATTATTATTTAATGTTGTTACTCAAGTGTTTAAATCTTTATATGCCTTTATGGAAAAATATGTTTTTGTACCGTGTGCCTGGTTTTATCACTGTCCATACCTTGACTCCGTGAGAACTATAGTCTTCTCTTCATGGATCAACAACTCTGTCACCTTGCTCTCTTTTCCTCAGGTGTGGCCCCATAGCCTGGGCTCCAGTAAATTACTGGATCTGCGTCATTGCCTTGACCTGACATAACATTTCTGCAAAGGAGTGTGACCTTGAATTTTTTCAAAGGGACCCATTCTGCAGCAGTGAGGCCATCCTTGTATAAATTTTAAAAATTAAAGTATATGTAATAGAGGGAAAAAACTGTGAGGAAGCCACATTGCTCTTCTCCTCCTCCTTTATTTTTCATTAACGTTTAAGTTGACCATTAGCTTTTTCACTAAAGTATGACCCTGAGGGTTTACTAGGATGCCTGAAATGTGCGATATATCAAACCGTTGGCAAAACTCCTGAAAAGGCTTGTCAATGTATGCAAGAGTATTGTTAGTCTTTAATATTTTTCAGGGGACTAAGACAGGAAAAGCTATGAGTCAAAAGGTAATAACACCTTTAACTACTTCTGATAGGGGAGGAGCAAAAATGATCAATGAAGTATCTACAACGATGTGAAAATGTTTCAGCCTCCCAAAACTAGGGCCATGAATAACATCCATGTTCCATGTATGAATTGCAGTGTGAGTCACAAGAGGGTAGAGACATAATATGATATTAAATTTTACACATGAAGAGCATTGTTTAACTGTCAAATGAGCCTGCTCTTTTGTTTTTTGGTTTTTTTTTTGTTTTGTTTTGTTTTTTGTTTTGTTTTGTTTTGTTTTTTGGTTATTGAAAACCATTTGTTGAATTCTGAAGCATTTTGGTGAAAGTTTTCCTGGGAGTCTCCTGCTTCCTTTACGTTGTTCTGCCTCCCCCTGCCCCCGCCCAAGCTCTTTTCCCAGGCATTGAGGATATGCTGGGACCACAATCCCCATGCACTGTACTGACTCAACAGGCCCTGGTGCCACCCGCAGAATGTGGTCAACAGGACCCTGAGTGTCCAGCCTTTCCTGCAGCCTGTGGGCCTAGGCAGCGTGGCCTGTTAGCCCATTCAGCCCATATTTTTTCAGATGAGAGCATTATCTTTTCAGCAGAGTTTATTAGGCACAAAGAGATCTGTTCATGGGCTTTGAGGAACATCTCTCCCCATAAATTAACTGCCAGCTCCTGCAGCACATGAGGATGGAAGGAATCTGATTCACCCTCATCAGGTTCCAATTAAGGCTTTTAGCATTTTGCTGAGACTCGTGGGAATCTACTGCTCTTCAGAGTTCTGCCTGGGTGCCTTGAAGAGGCCAGTGGAAGGGACAAGGTTGACAGGAAAGGACTGAAACACTAGCATCAGTGCCCAGCAGTCCCTTACGTTCCTTACCAAGTATTCATAGAGGCAGGATGGGTCCGTCTTGAAACATTCTGTTCCCTGTTCCTGAGCAGACGTTACCTAATTAAATGCTGACACTGTAATCAATAACTGTTGAGCAATATATTGTCCTTTTCCTAAAAGTTGGATCCCAGCAGGAACAGAAGCCAAAACGTTAATCTTACCACTATGATTGCAATTGATAATTTCTGGAAGGATCTGCAAGCCCTTCATGATAACACTAGTTTTGCCTATTATTAGTCCATCCACTCCTTGTAACAAAGGCCTAAATATACTAGAAGGATGCCGTGGGCACTCATTTCCGGTGTTAATATGAATCTGGGTGTGGTACTGAGGTCAGGTCTGGGACACTCTGAAGTTACTCTAGAAAGCTCTGGTGCATGGGAGTGTGGGGCACTAAGAAGGGCTGTTGGGTTGACACTTACCTTTTTTTGATAAGACTGGGTGGTTCTTGCATGCACCCCAAATTTGGCAGGACCTGTGGTTGGCCTCATCCAGTTTCCCTGAGGCAAAAGCCACTATTCACCACCTCTCAGGGATCTACACTCATTTGCCCAATACTTTCCTTGTTTACAGTGAAAGCATAGACCTGGAAATTTAGCTATCATGACCTAAGGAGCAATCCACTTTCCACATTGAAAACATCCATTATTGTAATTTCATTAAGTTGTTGTTATTGTTGGTTTTGCATGCCTGCAAATAATTGAGCCACCATTGTGCCTTGGAGGGCAGAGAGCAGAGAATACATATATGAAGGCTAATATTCACACAGAAGTGGATGGAATCAATATATTTTTTCTCTTTTTTTTTAAAGGATGGATGGCAATCTGGCATGCAGCCAGCATTAGCATCCTCATATGCCAGTTGTTTAACAATTCTATTCCTGACTTCCAGTCAATGAACTTCCATCAAAGGGCAATAAACAAAATATTGCTTTGTCTCATCAGGCCACCGTTTAATTTAAGCAAGTTTCTCTGTCTTTTTTCCAAAATCCAGAACTTATGCCATGCCTATAAGGCTAAAGCATTGATTTGTCCATAAGCCTCAGGGGTATATGTAATCTCTGACTGAGCATCACTATATATGCCTTCTCCTAACATTTCAAAAAGTGTGGGCACATTATTCTGATGGTGTCTAATAGCTTGGTCCTGGCATCTTTCTGAATAATCAATCTTCCACACTGAGTATTCACCCCAGTAAGACAAGTTTTTGCTAAGAACCTGCAGTCAGAGGGAACAGAAGCTTCTCCAGAAATAGAATCAAGGAGAAGCAATGTGAAAGGAGCAGTTGGTCCATACTGAGCACACGCCTGTTTGCAATCTTTAAGAGTCTTCAGTGAGGTGGGTGTGCAGTTTCTCACTCAGTGCCCTAGGCTGTGAGGATCGGGTGTTTTACTCCCTGGCATCTTCTCCCATGTCCTGAGCATGCCGCAGAGCCTGTGGCATCAGAGAATTGTACGCTGACTCCAAAGAACTTCATATTCTTATTGGAGGATGAGAAACCTCTTTAATAACCTCCTAAGAAACGAAATGAAATGGTGGGGGAAAAAAATTGTCCATGCCATCAGGAAGTGAACTTGATGGATAGCTTTTAAGAGCGGAGGAAATTGGAGCTGGGGGAGCGGGAACAAAGTCAGTACAGGGAGAAAAAAAAGCCCCAACCTCATCACAGAGACATTAAATGATACATCTTTACCTTCTAATTTCTCTTCTACTCCAGTGCTATGCTTTTTCCTGCTCAGTGTAACTTTTTTATTTTGACTGTGTCATTTTAACTACTACAGGCTGTATTTCTTCCCAACGTCGGCAAGCATCACTAGGAATTGTTTTCTGGTCTCTCGCCTCTAATTATTCTTGAATTCATCTTACCAACCTGGACAAAGTTCTGGGTACCAGAGAGTCCCTTTCCAGGAAAAGAAGACTGAAGTTCACTAATGAATTCCAGAAAAATTTATCATCTGCTGATGTCCCACGTCAACTCCTCTCTTCAGCAGAAGTTTGCAAAACCTTTAGAAATAAACGTTGCTCCTCCGACCCTGCCTGGCCCCAGTTTTTACCTCCAACGCACATTTCCGCCTTTTTTTTTTTTTTTTAACTTGGCACGCAGGATTCCCAGGGGTTCCTTGGCAGTGCTCGGACCTAATGAGCCATCTCTCACTTTATGAAGACACATACTCCTGTATTTTATTCTGAGGGGCAACTTGGGAATCAAACTGAGGCCAAAACATTTCTCTGAGGGCTGATTTGAAAACTTCTCCCAGGGCTGGAGAGATGTGTCCCCGTCCCGCGGGTTTAGTTATTCGGGTTCTCGAAGGGGGTCGCGGCCTGTAAATAAGAACGGGTGGGAGAGAGACACGACTCTTGAAAGGTTGGTCTTATCAAGAGTCATTTACTGAAAGCAGGTGTATGATTTTTAAAGTGTGCTTCAGGAAGGGCGGGGGAAGGAGGGAGAGCAGTGGGAGAGTACAGAATCTTCTGGGATAGGAACCCCTGGGACAATGTATGGGGCGGGGGGAGGAGACAGGTGGCCCCGCGGTCCTCTCCCAGAGAGCACAGCACGTCAGATGTTCATGTACCGTGACTCTTGTGAAAGGCTACAAAGCCACGGTACGCTGAGTGTTCCTTTTCTCAGGGCCAAGTTCCCTCTCCTGGGGCCAAGCACGACGTTTGCGGTTTGTCCGTTGCCAGGCAAAATGATAAGTTCTTTCTGTATAGGCTGGCTGGAAAGGGTCAGCTGGAGTTCAACGCAACCAGGGTCTCTCAAGCTCAGCCAGGGTCTCTCGGCTCCCAACAGAGATGGATCCACTGTTAGAAGTGTTGGTTGATCTTCCAGACGTTTAATTCCCAGCACCCACGTAGTGGCCAGCTGCGGTCAGTACTCCCAGCTCCAGGGGATGCGCAGGCCTCCTGTGACTGCCAAGGTCACATCACAGACCTGGAAAACAGACTGACATGCCTCTCCTGCTCACGACTTTCTGTTCCCAGATGTTAAAAAAAAACTGGTCTAGAAACACAAGGGGGGGGGCATTACTTCACTCACCAGGCAAGAAAGGTTCCTGAGTGACTTACTCTGCACAGCTCTCAGGAACAGGTGGTCCTGGGTTTTACAAGGTCAGAATATGGAGACTGTAAGACTGTGCAGCATGCTGCTGCTGCTGCTGTTGCTGGGTGGTGAATTTCACCACCAATCGTGGGATCTGTTTGATGGAAGGCATGCGGGCAGGTAGGAGGTTGGCCGTGGGTGGTTGTCACACACCTGGTGCCTATGTGTGGAGATCTCGGTAGCATCTGCACGTGTCATAGGCATGGGACAGGCACGTAAAGAGCTTGTACATGATGTGACATCCAGTACCTTAGTGTTGGGGGAGTCACTGCACAGGCGTGTGCTGAACAGTCCTTCCGTGAGGACACTGATCCTCAGAGGTGAGAAGGACCTACAATAAATGCCTCCAGTCACAAAGGAGTTCAGGAAGGAGTTGATGGCTGATTCTTATTCACTTGATAACTTCTTAGAAAGTTGACTGTCCCCTTCAGTCATAGGGGAGGGAATAAGGGAAAAAATGGGAGGGAGGGAGGACTGGGAGGATACAAGGGATGGGATAACAATTGAGATATAATATGAATAAATATATATATGTATATATATATATATACATATATATATATTTGACTGTGAATGCTTTGCTTTGTATTGTCACTCTGGCAGTGCAGTTCTAGTTTGGTCCATGGTTGTACTAGCACATAGCTAGCTGTTATGCTGGATTTTTCTTTTACTTTGTTTTTATTTATTTACTTATTTTTCTTTTCTCTCTCCTTTTTTTTTTTTTTTCCCCTTCACGTTGTTTTCTATTTGAAAATTCTGAATTTGTGCCACGGAGATGTGTGTGAAGACACATGCCACAGCACAAGTGTGGAGTTGGACAAGCTGAAGGAGTGGCTTCTCCCCTGTGTGTAGACATCAGGCCCTCAGCCTTGGCTGCAGGTGCCTTTACTCACTTAGCCATCCACTAGCTGGCTCCTCTCGCAGCACTCCCTTCTAATCCACTGACTTCAGTACGTTGGTTATGTTAGCTCTGTTTTCATTTTAGAGGTAGAATGTTCTGGGCTCATTCTAGAGCCCCTGTGTCCTTGCCCTACAGCTGTCCACTGAGCCTTAAACAAAAGTTAATTTGAGGCAGGGTCTGGTTAAGTTGCCCAAGTACTTTGTCAATTCAGTCTGTTGCCATACCCGGCCTTAAACTAGTGATGTTCCTCCCTCGACCTTCCAGCTCTAAATTCATACGGGAAATTAGCAATTTGAGTCTGCATATTTTTCAAAAACATTATTTAGTTAAAGATGTTTCGAGTGTGGATTTTAAAAATCAACTTTTGGTGTCATTAACATATTCTCATTCCCTATTATGTGGATTGAGTCTCCAATCCCTACTTGCCTTTCTCTCTCAGCCCTGTCTTTCCATGCACTGGGTCTTTTGTTTCCATGTTTGTTTGGGTTGGAGGTGAGCCTTCTGGAAGCCATGTCTAACCAAGGCTTTTCCGGATGCCCTGACGAAAGTGCCAAGGGAAGAGTCCTTATGTGTCCTGCCAAAGGTCAGACTTGACATGGCCTGGTCTGATCCTTGAGTGAGCATCTTGAAGGAGTCAAGGGACCCAGGCTCTTCAGCCTGAGAGTCTGTGGTTAGCAGTCTCATGGCCGCTGTGTGCTCACTCTGAGGTGTCCTGTGTTCTTCTCCCAACATTGCTAAATTGTCTTTCTGCTGCCTGTCTCATTCTCCACCTGTAAACAGTGTATCAGAGCTGGACATTTTAATGAACTTGCTTAACATGAGCCGTCAGTTTATGCAAGACATTCTGATCCCAAATTTTCTCTGTCTTCTAATTCCAGGTCCTCACCCTGGTCACCTTATCTTTGGGTGTTTAATTTTTTTTTTTTAGAGACAGGGTTTCTTTGTTTTTTATTTATTTAATTTATTCAGATTATATCTCCATTGTTATCCCCTCACTTGTATTTTCTTGTTCCTCCCTCCCTCCCTTCACCCTATCCCCCTCTCCTAGGTCTGTGACAGAAGGGGACCTCCTCCCCCCCCACCACCACCATATGGTCACAGTCTATCAAGTCTCATCCTGGAGGCCTGCTTATCCTTTCTCTGAGTGCCGCCAGGCCTCCCCACCAAGGGGAAGTGGTCATATATGGGTCACCAGAGTTCACGTCAGAGTCAGTTCCTGTTCTCCACACAACTATGGAGAATGTCCGAGACAGGGTTTCTTTGTGTAGACCTGGCTTAAACTTTGATGTCCTGACTACACCGCTACCACTGAAGGCTGGGAACCTGTTAATATTTTGGCTACCAACGTTCAGCTGAGAGAGATGTGAACAATCTAAGTGAACCTTTTTTTTTTTTTTAATTGTTAATGGCAGGTGACTATCAATCAGGTGTTTTAAACTGAACTGGCACCTTGTCCGCGGCGAGGCAGGTGGGTCACGCTACATTGTTTAATGATCTGCATATGCTAAGGATCCTTGTGCTTAGTCAAAGGAGCTGGACCTACTGAGGGCATGAGTGGTGCTGGGAGTGCTGGGAGGACTTTGCAGTCCAAGCGCTGTCACGAAATGTAAAGCGGCGGGGGATGGGGGGTGGGCTGTACCTTTCTGTAAGCAGAGGCAAGCTGTGCCACGGAGAAATTACGCCAGGGTTTTAATTATGCATCTGGTATAAAAGACCCTTATTGGAGCCGGGCGTGGTGGCGCACGCCTTTAATCCCAGCACTCGGGAGGCAGAGGCAGGCGGATCACTGTGAGTTCGAGGCCAGCCTGGTCTACAAAGTGAGTCCATGATGGCCAAGGCTACACAGAGAAACCCTGACTCGAAAAAAAACAAAACAAACAAACAAAAACAAAAAACAAAAAAAAAAGATGTGTATTGGGGAAAGGGCGGGGAGTGAGGTACTGGGAAAAGGAGGGAGGCAGAAAAGTGGCCGTGTAGACAGGAGGACAGACAGGGAGCAGAGCCCTGAGGGCCAAGCACTGGGAACAGAGGGAGAGCCATGGTGGCTGGCGGGTCCTTGCATCTGGCCTATCACACCTGGAGCACCGCGCAGCGGCGGCAGGGGAAGGCGGCAGGTGCTGACGTCATCCGTCCCTAGGTCCCTGAGATTAGGCTAGAGGAACTGCCTATCCGACAGCAGGCGCAAGTTTTACCAGAGCGCCAATCTCTGCAGGTTTGGGGCAATTCTATTACTGGCATGTGGTCCTGCGCTGGGAACCTTTTTGCTCTTGCAGAGATGTTCCTGTCACTCAGGCCGCACTAGCCAATCAGGGCCTCGAAACGGGCTCGCTGGTCAGAATGGAGGCGGAGGCTTCCGGTCCGCCAGGCTTCAGGCTCGGCTGCGTCTGCGTTTGCGGGAGGCTCTCGGGTTCCGCGTGCCGCGCCGTGACCCGCTGCCGGGAGCTGTGAGGAGAGCGGGGCCGAGCTCGGGATCCGCGCCATGGTGAGCGGGGCCGCCGTCCCCACGCGGGGAGGAGCCGCGGGAGCGCGCGTGGGGCTCGTCCCGGGGTGCGGGAGCCGGCGGCGGCGAGACTGTCATCCGGTGTGATTCCATTTGCTCACCTGAGGACTTCCCAGGCGGAAGCGGGAGCTCTAACTTAATTCCTCCGGCTGTGTCTGCACAGAGCCCGGGCAGCGGAGCGCTTGTGTGAAAACATCCTTGTTGCTGACACCACGCACCGAGCTTCCCTGCTGCTTTTACTGTCGCAGGGGAAGGCAGACTCGCTGCCTCGCAGAGCCCTGGCTTCTCTAGAGTCTTCTAGGAGTTCTGCGCTGGGCACTGGACACTCAGGTGCAGGATCCGTCTGCAGTTAATTCTGTGCAGGTGGAAAGTCTGTGTCACTAACACATTTGCATGTGGATGCCGCGGGGGTCCAGTGTGTTAGGAAGACAGGCTTCCTGCGTTTCCTGGCCTCATTCGTCAACAGTTACTCCCTTTTCGTTGTGTTTTTGTTTTGTTTTGTTTCCAAGTTTGCTCTCAGGTTCTGTTAATCTCTTTATTCTTTCCCAGACAATAGAGTGCAGAAAAGTTTGACCTGTTCCCTGGGCAACTGGTTGAGGAAGGAAACACGGTGCACTCAGAGAAAAGACACCGATTTAACCCTGAGTTGAGAGGCCTCCAATTGCTTGATCTCTTCTTATACAGAGTAGGAAATATTATATTAAGGAGGCCTGTAACCCAGCCAGAGGAATTGGCTCCCTCTGTTTGGAGGAAATTTTCTTCCTTTTGTCTGTCTCTATTTTTCCTCTTCCTCTTTATATTTTCTCTCTACTTTCTTGGAGTTTTATTCAGAGTTTTGAAGTCAGATGATGTCACTGTGTTAAGTGCTTGTCCAATCTTGTGCGTTGACCGTTTTTCATTCATGATTACTTTTTCTCATCAGTTTCCTGTTGTTGGTAGAATAAATTGTTACCCTTTTTATTGGACACTTGTTGAATCTATTAGCTCAAATTCTGTATCGTTGTAATATAATATTGACATAATAGCCCAGTTGGCAGCAAACCATATGGTTGGCTTCTATTCAAGGTTAGCTCAGCCATTGCTAAGGGGAGCCCATCTTCCATCAGGCACAAGTCCCAGAGGGACCCACACTTCTCAAAGGTTAAATGAACAGTGTTACAGCCTTTTATTTAAAAAGACTCTTCCGTGAGGTTAGCATGATATAGGAGGAGATGGTGCTTATAGCTTGGCCTAGGCAGGTTGACAGCTAAGGAACAGAGACAAGATTTCCATGGTGAGACAGTCGAGGCCACCCATATATCTTACTACACAGATTGTTTTGTGGAAGCCACGTGTTCTCATCCAAGTGTTTCACCTTCTCCTCAGTCTCCAGGCACAAGATGTTGCTTGACCCCATTTTAGCCCAGTTGTGTATGGTCCGGGCTGTGCTCAGACAGATTTCTGATGCTCCATGTTGGCTGGTTTCAGATTTCAACTTATTAAAATGGTTGAATCGAATTTTTAAAACCTTGGTAGGCCTGTGTGGCGCTCCTACCCAGTTAGACAAACCTCTTCCAGATGGCATCATCTGCAGCGGTCCCACTTCAGCACACTGATACACGCCTTCAATGCTCCCACCACACCTGACGGAGGGTTTCCAGGTTCTCTGAGGGAACTGGGTAGGGAGGGAAACAGGGATAAATGCCATGCACTCAGAAAAAAAAAAATACATATTGAAACCTGAGTTTGCAGGCCTACAATTGTTTAATGTCTCCTTGAACAGTATAGGAAAGGTCATGTTAAGGAAACCTGTAACCCAGCCAGAGGAGTTGGCTGCTTCCTATTTAGAAGAAAATTTTTCGTTTTCTTTTTTTCTTTCTTTCTTTCTTTTTTTTTTTTTTTTGTCTCTCTTTTTCACTCTCTTCTTTCTGTTTCTATTAGTGTGTGTGTGTGTGTGGGGGGGGTAGCTCTGTTCTACTTAGGTTGCATTCCTGTCATGGTTTATATTAGCTCAACAGCCTCATGAGCTTATTTTTGAATGCTTGGTCCCCAATTACTAGGACTCACTGTGTAAAATTAAAATATATGCCCTTGTTGGAATGGGTGTGTCTTTCGTTTATTTAGCCACTCTCCATGGGCTTTGAGGTTTCAGAAGACAGCGCAAGGCAAGTGTTTCTTTCCGCTTGCCTGCCTATGTGTCAGGAGGTGACACTCAGCCCATGTCTGCCCACCATGATGACAGTGGAGTAACCCTCTGTCACTATGACCAATCCCCAAAGTATTCCACTGTGAGTTGCCTTGGTCATAGTGCTTCGACAGAGTAAAAGAACAGTTACTAAGTTAGGTTGTGTACAATTTTGATATTTTAGCTCTCTATTCTGTGCATGTCTTGTGAATTCAAGTAAGGCTAAATGGAAGAGTAATGGCTTGATCTCTAGACTAAACATTCAGTCTGTGGCATGGTTACTGCTCATGACTCCTGCAGGTCCGAGGAGAAAAAGACCAGCAATGGGGCCAGAAGTTAATGAAACCTGTATAGTTTGGGAGGAAAAAGAGCTGTAGGTAAATTCAGAAGCAGTCAGGTGCTGAAACAGAGGCAGCAATTATCAGGGAGGTTAGGGCCATGAAAGAGACGGCACCTGCTCTTCTTGGACACAGAAAAAATGTGCTGTGAGGGAGCTGCACCACCCAGCACAGCGTTTAACTATGGGAGGAAAAGACAAGGAGATTCCTCGTCCCAGAAAGCAACTCCATATAGTACCTGCTGCTGCTTGGTTCCTGTGGGATGGGGCACACCCAAAGCTGGAATTCCTTGTGGTTTTTTTCATCCATGTGCTGCTTTTCCTTGAAAGAAGGAATAAGCATAATTTAAGGCTCATGGATTCTTCCTCTGTGTGCTCAGCACCGTTTTAGTCATCCGTCTGGCTGAGTCTGGTCCCCAGTGAGGAGACCGGGAGAGTTCATTGCATGAATCCATGATGATGGTTTCATTTTGAGACCACAACATGGTGAAACAGCCAAGCTTTGAGACGCTTGCCATGAATATCAGCAGGTAGGCAGTGGGAGTAGGCAAAGAGCAAGGAGTGGGAAGAAGTTGCAGAGAGAAAGACCCGTCTTAGCCCTTTGAACCCAAGTCCCCATGTGTGTGACACAGAGCTGCAGGAGTTGGTGTTTGCCCAGCCAGCTTTCAGGGTTGCCTTCTTTGCAAAGGGAATGTGTGTCCTCTGCCATCGTGCGCTGAGAAGATATAATTTGTCTTTCGATTTTACAAGATGTCGCAGTCACGAGCTTGCCTTCCGCGTTAGGAGGAGCTTTGAACATTCACCTTACTAATCTTTTTGAGAAGTTTTCAATCTTTCGGTCAGTATCTTATTAAAATGCATTTTCCCCCATAGAAATATCATATTAGCCTCACAATTTATACAAGCTCAAGCCGGCTTTCTGACAGACGAGTGCCTTCTGGAGTGAACATTTAACTCTTTGGAGGAGTTTCGAGTGAGCCTCTCTGAAGAATACACATCTTCAGCCTCTAATTATTCTTCTATTCCAGTGTTCTGCTTTTTTCTGATCACTTTAATGTTTTAATTTTAGCTGTGTCATTTTTATCTACGACCATCTTTATTTCTTCTCAAAGCCAAAAAGCATCATTGGTCCCCATGCACCTAATTCTCCCTAAGTTGCTCTTCCTAACCTGGACCAACTTCCGGGACATAGAGGCTCCCTCCCTTCTCAGGGAGAGAAGATTGAGTTCCAGGAATGTCGTCGACTGACGCTGTCCCAGTTTAACCTCTTCCTCCGGCAAGAAAGTTGTCCCAACTTCTACAAACAAACGTTGCCCCCTCGACCCCGCCTGTCCTTAGTTTGTCCCTCTAGTCGCGCTCCTGCCTTTTTATAGTTGTGCACATGTGATTCCCGGTGTTCCGGGACTCTAACCCTTTCTTTACCCCTCTTAAATCCCCACCTTTCAGGTCCCTGTGAGTGGTGCCATCTGTAAGCCCTGGAGCTCACAGGGCCAAAGTTACCTTGTATGGCTGTAAGGAATTAAACCAGGCAAGTTGGAGGCACCACACAAGACAGAAGCTGTGGTGATTTTATTGAGAGCAATCAGACTTTTTATTCCTCTATCAGAAACAGAACATAATGGCAACAGTACTGTAGTTGTCAGGATTCAAATACATTTACAAGTGATGCAGGCTGTGCAAGAGTAGTGTCTAAGACAAACTGTCCTGTCAGTCTTCAGGCTTCCTTGACTTCTGAGGGAGCATACAGAGAGACACAAAGCAGCCTGAAAGCCCCACTGCCTGACAAAGAGTGCCTCCCCCCGCCCCCTCAGGAACTGGAAGGCACATTGTACCCAGAAGCCATGGATTCTAACCTTTTTGAGACAGGGTCTCTAGACTGGCCATTAACTTTTCACCATGTTTTCCCCCTTGTCCTCATTTCAACAAAGCTGGGCTGTATACCATTTGGCTCTTAACTGGGGAAACAGAGGTGCTGTAGTGTGTGTGTCCCCCAACATTCACCTGCTGGTAGCTCTCCTCCCCACTTCTGTTGGCAGGGCCTTGCGCCTTGCTCCCTCTTCTCCGTTTCCCCCACCCACATGCTCCCCCACCCTTCCAGCTTTAGGCGCTATACCCACTGGAGTTCCTTCTGGAAGCTAGCGTGTGTCCTCACAGGCTCCTGACCCCCGAGCCACATCAACTTCATAAAGGCCTGGTTTGGGGCCCGAGAGGCGACCTGCCTTGGCGGTGTAAGCACCTGAGGTGTGTTGTGTGCACATGAACACAGACGACCCACAGTGTCACTCACTCTGTGGACATGATGGACAAACAGGGCTTTCGAGCTGAAGACCCAGCACCCACACTGTGTACCTGTTACTCCAGCTTCGGGGGTTCTGGCGCCCTCCTCTGGACTCAGTGGGCATTGCATGTACCCCCATAGGCATGTTTCAAAATAAAATTGAAATATTTACATTTTAAAAATTGAGAAAGACAAGCGTAATCTTGTTTTTAATTATAATTTTTGTCAGGCAGTGGTGGCACACACCTTTAATCCCAGAACTTGGGAGGCAAAGGCAGGCGCATCTCTGTGAGTTCGAGGCCAGCCTGGTCTACAGAGCTAGTTCTTTGACAACTAATACTACACAGAGAAACCCTGTCTCAAAAAACAAAAACAAAACAAAACAAATGATAATGGTAATGATGATTCTTATTTAATTATTTCTTCTGGCTAAATCACATTTACAGTTCACAAGACCCCACATTGATAGAAGGAGAAAAATCATCTCTACACATTTGGAATTGAGGTCCAGAAATTTTGATTATCTTATGCTTCCAAGTAGCGTGGTATATGTGATGTTAGGATTTGAACCTAGGCAAAGCCACCCATCACAGTCTAATATTAAGGATTCAGTCCCTGGTTTGGGCTTCTGGGGTGCCCCCTATCTTGTCCAGGGAGGCTGCAGTCACTTGGTTTCTTATAGTCTACGAGGTCCTGGGGTGACATCTGGACACAGTGCTTGGTGTGGGGCTGCGCTGCCCTGAGAGTGAAGGTTGTGGCTTCAGTGGGTCCCACTTGTGGGGAGAGAGGATGTGAGGCCACTGCAAAGAGGAGGTGGGAAGGACCACAGTGCACTGGGGAGCTAGGAAGCTGCTGGCTGCTTAAATAAAGCACTTCCTGTGAGTTTGAATCCCCAGCACGCATGTAAAGTCAGCTGCAGAGTCACATCTCTCCTCTCAGTGTTCCCACAGAAAGGTGAGAGACAGACACAGGAGAATATCCAGTGGGACCCTGTCTCAGTCAGCATCCACCTCTGGCTCCACGTGGCTCCTCCTGCATCTTTCAGACAACATGACCCCAGCCTCCCCAGGCAGAAGTGAAAGGCTCTGTGGCACCAATAGCAACTGGGGACTTGAGTGAGAAGATGTCCAGGAAGGGCCAGGAGATGGTGGGATGCCAGAGCACCTGCAGGGGCTGTCCCACTTTGCACAGGGCCGTGCCTTCCAGGGGACTGGGCTGGACTGGAGAACAGGGTCCTGGGTCAAAAGCAGCCCTACTGGCTCATCCATCACAAACTTCTTCATTTGTGACACCCATTCATTCATTTGTTCTGTCATTTAATCACCCACTGATACCATCGCTTCCTTCCTTAACTACTTATTAAGCCCTTCACTAATTAATTCCTTTCTCAGTCAGTTGCTTACTCACACATTTATTGTTTGGTTCGAGTCATTTGTGTGTTTATGCACTCACCGATGTCATTCATTCATTCACTCATGCCATTCATGCATTCAGTATGCACTCTTGTCACTCATTCATTCACTCACTCATTCATTCACTCATTCATTCACTCACTCATTCATTCACTCATTCACTCATTCACTCATTCATCCATCTGCTCAAGGAACAAGCATTTGCGGAATCACAATCATCACTGCTGACAGAAGTCATGATGCTCACACAGGCAAAGAGAAAGTTCCAGGGTGCAAGACCCCAGTGGGCTGAGGGACTTTTCTGAGACACGTTCTGATAGCACAAGCCTCTGTGCTGGAGGACATGCAGGACATCTGCAGGGAGTGTTAGCATCACTCTGCCTGCTTCTAGAACACTCCTTCATGCCAACACAAGCCCTACACCCATAAGCCATCTCTCTGTCCCTCAGCATCCACAGATCTCCCGTCTCTGGATTCCCTCCCTACAGCCCACACTGCAGGGTTTATGTCTGGGTTGCTCGCTGAGCTCTGTGTCCTCATGATCCCTGCACTCTGCCTGGCCCCAGAGTTTCATTCTTGTTCAGGACTGAGTAATGTTCCTCTGTGTAGACCCACAGGAGGACGCGTGGCACTGGGCTGTCCCCTTCTGGATGCTGTGAATGAGGTTGCCAAGGATGTGTAGGGATGGACATTTTTATTTCTATTGAGCAGATGGCTAGGCATGGAGTCGTCAGATCTGTGGAGACGCCATGTTTATCCCCTTGAGGGCAGGACAGCCTTTCACTGACCTTCATCTGCTTTTTGGTTTTTGTTTTTGTTTGTTTGTTTTTTGAGACCCTCATGAGTGACTCTGACTTGACTTGAACTCGTCCTGTAGACTAGTCTGGCTTTGAGATCTCAAGAGATCCACCTGTCTGTGGGAATAAAGGCCTGCACACCACCCCTGGCTTTTGTCCTCTCAACCTGGACTGTCACTTAGGTTTAATAATGTGCTTTCGGGGAGGCCTCACTGAGGAGCTGACACTGAGGTCCTGTGCACTGCGCTGTGACCTGCTTCCAGGAGCTGTGAGGAGATCAGGGCGAGCTTGGAATTCATGCCATCATGAATGGGGAGGCGGGTGGGGGAGTGGCCAAACAGGGCGGCTGGCAGGGCATCCGCACTGGGGGAGGAGCCAGGGGAGTTCGTGTGGTGTTCCTCCAGGGGGGTAGCAAGAACTGGTTTGGAAACTTGGTGTCCAGTATGATTCAGTTAGTTCACCTGAGGTGCCTGTACCTCCCATGCCGAAGTGGAACATTCGAATGACTTCTTTTCCCTGTCTGCACCTGCTCAGAGCATGGGGGAGCAGAGCCTTTGTGTGAAAGCATCCTTGGTGCCTTGGTTCACCAGGCAGTGAACACCTCAGCTGTTTTGACTGTTTTCAGGGAAGGCTGACTCGCTGCCTCACAGAGCCCTGGCTTCTCCAGTGTCTTCTAGGAGTTCTGCGCCGGACACTGGACACTCAGGTGCAGGATCCGTCTGCAGTTAATTCTGTGCAGGTGGAAAGTCTGTGTCACTAACACATTTGCATGTGGATGCCACGGGGGTCCAGTGTGTTAGGAAGACAGGCTTCCTGCGTTTCCTGGCCTTAACAACATTTAATTGTGGTTTTCTTTTCTTTCTAAATTTTCTCTCGTGTTCTGTTGATCTCTTTACCCTTGCCCAGACAGTACAGACTTTATTGTCATTGTATTCAAAGATTTGAATTCAGAGGATGATCACTATATTCAGCGTTTCTCCAACCTTGTGTGTTGATCATTTTTCACTCGTGATTATTTTCTCATCAGTTTCCTGTTGTTGGTAGCATACATAATGATACTTTTCATTGGACACTTGTTGGATTTACAGCTCAAATTAAGTAGTTGTAATATAATATTGACTTAACAGCCAAGATGGCAGCAAACCACACGGGTGCCTTCTACTCGAGGTTAATTCGTCTCCCTGGTAACCCTACAGCTAAGGCACAGAGGAATGATTTCCATGGTTGGAAGCGGAGACAGTTGAGTGCATCCTTGTGTCTTACCATCCAAGACCGTGTTGTGAAAGCCAAGGGTTGCCATCCACGTGTTTCACCTCCTCGGCCTCCAAGCACAAGATATTATTACTTTGCCTCATTTTATCCCAGTTGACTATGGTCTGGGCTGTGCTCACACAGATTCCTGGTGCTCCATGTCCACTGGAACTTAAGCCTTTCAGACTTCAACTTATTACAATAGTTTAATCAAATTTAAAACGGTGGTAGCCTTGTGGGGCCCTACTACCCAGCTAGAAATGGGCTTCCAGATACCATTGTCCGCAGCAGTTGTACCTGAGCACAGCAAGGGCCCGCTTCCATTGCTTCACCAGGCCTGGCCAAGGTTCCCAAGTTCTCTGGGGAAACTGGATAAGGAGGCAAATATGGGATAACACCAGTCACCACTCATATGTGTGTGTAATATATCCAATTCTTTACTCTCTTCTTAGAAAGGGCAGGGAAGGTTATATTAAGGAAGCTTGTACCCCAGCCAGAGGAGTTGGCTCCCCCATATTTGGAGGAAATACTTTATTTTGTCTGTTTCTCGGTGTCTCTTGTTTTCTCCCTCTTTCCCTCTGTTCTCTTTCTGTGTCCATTACTGTCTTTCGCTCTTTTCCATTTGAGCTCAGTTCTCCTTAGATTATGTTCCTGTCATGGTTTATATTAGCTCAGCAGCCTCATGGCGCCTATTTTTTAATGCTTGGTCCCCAATTACTAGAACTCACTGTGTAAAGTCAAGCCATGTGGCAGTGGGGTTGTCTTGTTTGTTTAGGTGTGTCACTCTAGGTGGGTTTTGAAGTTTCAAAAGACCAGTGTAAGTCAAGTGTTTCTTTCTGCTTGCCTGCCTGTGCATCAGGAGGCAACATTTCTGCCCACCATGATGCTTCCTTTCAGGATGGCAGTGGAGTAACCCTCTGCTACTGTGACCGATCCCCAAAGTATTCCACTATGAGTTGCCTTGGTCGTAGAACTTCTTCACAGCAGTAGAACAGAACAGTCACTGAGGCAGGTTGTGTTATATTTTTGACCTATTATCTCTCTATTCTGTGCATGTCCTGTGAAATCAAATACAGCTAAATAAAAGTCTACGGGTCTGGTCTCTAGCTAAACATTCAGGCTGTGGCATGGTTATGACTCATGACTCCTGCAGGTCCACAGAGAAAAAGAGCAACAACAGGGGCAGAAATTAATGAAACCTGTGTGGTTTACAAATGAGAAGAGCTATAGGTAAATTCAGATGGCATTCATGTGCTGACTCAGAAGCCAGAATTATCAGGGAGGTTAGAGCCATTAAAGAAAAGGCATCTGCTCTTTTTACGTATAGAAAATGTGTTGTAAGAGTAATGCTCCAAGCAAAGCATTTAGCTATGGAAGGAAAAGACGAGGCGATTCCTAGTCTCAGAAAGCAACTCCTTACAGAACCTGCTGCTACTTGGTTCCCATGGGACGGGGCCCACCCAAAGCTGGAATTCCTCATGGTTGTATCGTCTGCATGCTACTTTTCCTTGAAAAAAAGAAAGATGCAAAATTTAAGGGTCATGTGTCCTTCCTGTGTTCAGCACCTTTTCAGCCACAGGTTTGGCATAGTCGCCCAGTGAGGAGACTGTGAGTTCATTGCATGACTCCGTGATAATGACGCCTGGGTTGCAGTTTGAGAAGACATGATGTTAAGATAGCCAAGCAAGAGACACTTGCCGTGAATATCAGCATGTGGGGGATGAAAGTAGGCAACCAGTGAGGTGTTTGAGAAGTCACGGGAAGAAATAAAGCCCTTTGAAACTCAGTCCTCAGGTGTCTGACACAGAGCTGCAGGATGTGGTGTTTACCCAGCCAGCTTTCAGGGTTGCCTTGGCTCAACCTTCCCTTCTTTGCAAAGGAAATGTGTGTTCTCTGCCACTGTGTGTTGAGAAGATATAATTTGGTTTATGATTTTGCAAGATGTCACAGTCAAGAGATTGTCTTGGGTGTTAAATGAAACTTTGGACATTTCCACAGTGTTGGGACTGTGACATAATATGGAGATCTTTGAAGTTAGGATAAATGCCTTAGTCATTAATGGATTGTGAGTCTGTCATCACTTATATGAAAATGTGGGTAAGTGAATGAAAAGTCTCTCGGCTGTGATGATGTATTTGAGCATTTGTGGTCTGTGGCTTGCATTGGGGTGCTCATGGAACCTTTAGGAGCAGAGTTATTCTCTGAGGATGGGGTTTGGGTGTTTATACCCTCATGACACTTGTCATCTTTGTGTGGCTGAAGCTGAGCAGCCCACTTCCTTCTCCGGCAGCCACACCTTCCCCAGCATTTCAGACTTTGTCCCTAAATAATGTAAAGGTAAAATGCAAGCAATTGCTTTTTCTTGAGAAATGATTTCTCTAGCCTAATATGTTATATTCTTATCTTATGGAATTCGGGTTTTTGTTTGTTGGTGTGTTTTGTTTTCACACGTTGAGCATGTTATTGTACTGAGCTTCACTCACATCTTGACTTTCGAACTTTAGTGGATGGTATAATTTTTTACACCAGTGTGGCATGCATGCATGATATTATACTGATCTTTGATTGGATTGCAGATGTGTAACATTCTCCATGCCCTTTATGTGTTTACAATTTTAAAAATATGTATACGAGTCTTTTGCGTATATTTATGGGATGTGAGTCATGTGAAAGCCTGGTGTTCACTGAAGTCAGAAGAGAGCATTGAGTTCTCTTGGCCTGGAGTCAGGAATGGTTGGGAGCCTTGAAGTGAGGGCTGTGGATTGATCCATGTCCTCTGCAAAGGCAACACGTGAAAGTCATTGTAGCATCATCTTTATATAGGCTATTGTTTTTCTTGGTGGTGCTGATTTTTTTTTTCTTACGACAATCATTTCTTTTAATAGCTTTTGTAGAACTCTTTGGCCTGTCAATAACTTATTAAAAATAAATTTTCCATAGGAATATCATATTATCCTTACAGTTAGTACAGGGTCACACCAGTTTTCTGATACTTAAGAACATATCTGGAGTGAATATTTAACTGTTAGGAGAAGCTGGCCAGGCAATCTTAGAGAGTCACCTCTTTCTGCCTCCTGAGGTCTGAGACTAAAGGTGACCATCACCACACCCATTTCTCCATCCATTTTCCAAGTTAGTAATGTTGATATAACATTGCTGATATATCCTCAGTAATGCTGCTCTGTTTGCATGTCTCTTTGTATATGTCGGTAGACATTTCTCCCGCAATGGCATATCCTGTTTCAGCATGCACGGGAATGAGAGGCATGGTTCTCCTTTTCTGTTTCCTTTGAAACTGAGTTGGTGTTTGCATTTGGAGTTCTGTGACATGGAATTAAAATGCTGAGCACACAGAACTAGGTAAATAGACTCAATAAAGTGTACATTTATAGTGCAGTTGGTCTCAGCACTTCTATATATGTATACCATATATGTGTGTAATTTATATGTGTAAATATAGAAAGTTATACAATTTACATGTATGATATACACACACACACACACATACATACATTTGGTATACTTTAGGATGCTGTGACCCTTGAGGACGTGCATATGAACTTCTCTCGGGAAGAGTGGGCTTTGCTGGATCCTTCCCAGAAGAGTCTCTACAAAGATATGATGCTGGAAACCTACTGGAACCTCACTTCTATAGGTAATGACGTGAATTTTCCTTCACTCTTTAACTTAAGGAGACAATTCTTTCTTAGAGATTAGTGCTTTTCTGTGATTTTGGTTGTGTAAGAGGTAGAGTGTGGTGAATATATCAGACATTGTTTTAAGGCTCATTGAAGATAATAGTTTACATTTTGCACAATTCCAGTAACATACAATTTCTGGCACTATATTTTAGGCTACAGGTGGGAAGACCACAATAATGAAGAACACTGTCAAAGTTCTAGAAGACATGGAAGGTAATTTTCATGAGCAAGCCAGTACATGCATGCCTCTGAAGAAATGTTAATATAACTTCAAGTTTTAATGAAAAGATAGGGTAAGCAAGCACAGCTTTGTGAGGATTATTAAATGTTCACAATCCCATATACCTCAATATCAAGCTGCTGATTAGCAAAGTATTCCTTTAAGAAACAAGAAAAGGAAGCAGGGACTTTATAAAAGCTACCACAATTTTAATCATAACCACAATGAGAACCATGGTGTGGAACTCTCCATGCACTTAGTTTTGTATCACTCAAGTATCATGAAAAGCATACATGTTGATTAGCATATTAGTGGATGTCCAAGACATGTTATAAGTAAATCATCCATAGGAAAGTTAGTCTTTTTTTTTTTTTTTGGTTTTTTTGAGACAGGGTTTCTCTGTGTAGCCTTGGCTGTCCTGGACTCACTTTGTAGACCAGGCTGGCCTCGAACTCACAACGATCCGCCTGCCTCTGCCTCCCGAGTGCTGGGATTAAAGGCGTGCGCCACCACGCCCGGCCTAAGAAAAGTTAGTCTTACTCCTATACTTGCAGTGACTTGCCGGGGTTTGGTGAGAGGGGCGGGTTTCTAGACTTGAGACAGTTATTGCTGCGGAGAAACTTGAGTCCCTATACTATATGCTTATGAAGAATAAAAAATTAATCTGTGTGAATGCTATGTTTTTTCTTCCTTTAATAGGTATTTCAAGTATCCCTCTGGAGACATCCCACGTGATCCTGAGGGCTATAGGAGGAAGCAGTGCACCTCTCTCTTTCCCAGAGCCATTAGGAGACACGTAGTCATCCCCACTGTGAGACGACGAGGTGGATGGGATACACGCTTACAAGGCGTTGGTTTCCCAGCTCCCGTGGGAACACACCAGAAGACTGACAATGGGGAAAAGCTCTGCGAACACAAGGAACTTGGGAAATCATCTGTGTCTCCGGGTTCACTTCGCACATGTAGTGTGACTCAGTCTGCAGGAAAAGGTTGTGAGTGTCATCAGTGCGGGAAAGTGCTGAGTTCTTCCAGTTCTCTTCAAAGACATGGAAAAACTCCTATGGGAAAAGGAGGTGAAAAATGTGAGCCAAGTAGTAAAAGCTTTAACCATCATAGGTATCTTCAGATACATGAGGCAACACATAGTGAAGAGGATCTGTGTGAATGTAGCCAGCCTGATAAAGCCTCTTTAGAACTACACCAAAGAGCACGTTTGAAAATGAAATTCTGTGAATATCATCAAGAAGATAAAGCCGTTGATTGTCAGAGCCATCAAGTAGTGAGAACTAATACCAGAGAGAAAAAGTATGAATATCCTCAATGTGGTAAGTCCTTTGCATGTCCAGGTTACTTTCAAATTCGTGAAAGAGCCCGTACTGGAGAGAGACCCTATAAATGTAATCAATGTGGCAAAGCTTTTTCATGTAACACTACACTTCGAAGGCACGAAAGAACCCATACCGGGGAGAAACTCTATGAATGTGAGCAGGGCGATAAAGCCTTTACATGTCGCAGCGCTCTTTGTGTACATGAAAGAATTCACACTGGAGAGAAACCCTACGAATGTACTCAATGTGGTAAAGCCTTTGCATATTGCAAAAGTCTTCAAATGCATGAACGAAATCACACTGGAGAGAAGCCTTATGAATGTAATCAGTGTGGCAAAGCCTTTGCACGAAACTGTACTCTTCATATGCATAAAAGAATTCACACTGGAGAGAAACCTTATGAGTGTACTCAATGTGGTAAAGCCTTTGCACATCACAGTAGTCTAAAACTCCATGAAAGAATTCATACTGGAGAAAAACCATATAAATGTAATCAATGTGGTAAAACCTTTGCAAGTAAAAGTAGTCTTTACAAACATGAAAGACGTCATGCTGGAGAGAAGCCCTATGAATGTAAACAGTGTGGTAAAGCTTTTGTACATAACAGTTACCGTCAAATGCATGAGAAAAGTCATACTGGAGAGAAGCCCTATGAATGTAATCAGTGTGCTAAAGTGTTTGCAAGCAACAGTCATCTTAAGATGCATGAAAGAAGCCATACTAGAGAAAAACCTTACACATGTAAGCAATGCAGTAAAGCCTTCAGATGTCGCAGTGCTCTTCAAATACATGAAAGAATTCATACTGGGGAGAAACCCTATAAATGTAATCAATGTGGTAAAACCTTTGCGTATTGCAACAGTCTTCAAATGCACGGGCGAACTCACACTGGAGAGAAACCGTATGAATGTAATCAGTGTGGCAAAGCCTTTGCATATTGCAGTAATCTTCAACTCCATGGAAGAAGTCACACTGGAGAAAAACCTTACGAATGTAGTCAGTGTGGTAAAGCCTTCGCACATAACCGCACTCTTCAAATACATGAAAGAATTCATACTGGAGAGAAACCGTATAAATGTAATCAGTGTGGTAAAGCCTTTGTAAGCAACAGTAATCTTTATAACCATGAAAGAATTCATACTGGGTAGAAACCATATGAATGTACGCAATGTGGTAAAGCCTTTGCACGTCTCAGTACTTTTCAAAACCAAGAAAAAATTCATACTGACAAAAATCCCCATGAACCAGCAACATCTGTGCTCCATTCATGAGCAGGCATTAACCAATTAAACACTGATCTTGGAATCAATGTCAGGGTAACAACAATATGTTGTTCTTTTCCTAAAGGTTGGAATCCAGCAGGAACAGAAGCTGTAACTTTAATCTCACCACTCTAATCTCAATCTATAACTCCTGGAAAAAAATTGCAAGCCTATCCTGGTCACACTAGTTCTGCCTGTTATCAATGTGGCAGGAGGTAAGGCCTGGACCCCCACTTCTGGTGTTAATGTGAATCTGGATGTGGCGCTGAGGTCATGCTGGGACTATCTGTGTGTGCCCTGGAAGGTTTTGATGCACAGGAGGGTTGACATTCTGCTTCTTAAATAAATCTAAGTTCTTCCTAGATGCACCTGGAATTTTGGCGGGGCCTGGCACCAGCCTTTACCCAGCCTCCCTGAGGCAAAGGCCATTCTTTACCAGCGCTCAGGGATCTACACTCATTTGCCCTATACTTGATTTACAGCGATAGCGTAACCCCAGAATCCTAGTCACCATGAACAGAGGAGCACTCTGTCTCCCGTATGGACATTGTCTTTTAAAATGTTCAGGGTGGCCACATTTAAAACACCCTTTGCCTTTATTTTCATTACATTTCCTTTTGTTGAACGGCTGCCAATAACTGAAGCACCATTCAGCCCTGGAGGGCAGTAGCCAGAGAGAGCCCTAACTATATGAAGGCCGTATCAACACAGAAGCAGATGTAATCAGGATCTTTTTTTTTTTTTTTTTTTTTTTTTTCCTAAAAGGGTGGATGGCAGTCTGGCATGCAGCCAGTGTTAGCATTCTTGTATGCCTGTTGTTTGACAGTTACCATTCCTGGGTCCCCATCAACTACCAGGTGATTGCCTGCAAAGGAGAGGAACAAAATCTTGAAATGGCTCATTGGGCCATTGTCTAATTTTAGAAAGTGTCTGTGTCTTTTTCCAGAATTCAGAACTTATTCTGTGCCTGTAAGGCTAAAGCATTGATGTGTCTATTAGCCTCAGGAGGATACGTAATTTCTATGGACCATCACTATGGATGCCTTCTACTAACATCTCAAAAAATATGGGCACATTATTTTGAGGGTTTCTAACAGTTGGTCCTGGCATCTTTCTGAAAAATCAGTCTTCCACAGTGAATATTCACCCCAGTAAGACAAGGTTTTGCTAGGATCCAGCAGTCAGGGAGGAAACACTTCTCTGTAAATAGGATCAAGGAGAGATGGCTTGAAAGAGGCAGTTGGTCCATATTGAGCACAAGCCTGTTTGAGATCCTCAAGAGTCTTAAACAAATGGGTGTATCGTTTCTGCCTCATTGCCCGGGCGTATTGGGATTGAGTGTTTTAGTCACTGGCATCTTCTCCCATCTCCTGGGCATGCTGCAGAGCCTGTTGCATTGGAGACTTGTACCCTGGGACCTACAAGGACTTAATTCTCTTATCAGAGGATGAGAAACCTCTTTAATAGTCATGAGAGATGAAGCAGTGAAAAAAGTTTCCATGCTGTCAGGAACTGCAGTGGAGTTGGGGGAACAGTCCTCAGCCTCATCACAGAGAGAGAGACATTACATAATGAATCTTCAGCCTTTGCTTTTTCCTCGTCGCTTTAATTTTCCATTTTAACTCATTTTTATCTATTACTCTGTTTTCCAGAGCTGAAAAGTAACCCTAGGAATTGTTTTCTGATTCCCCTACATCTAATTCTTCCCAAATTGCTCTTCCTAACCAGGACTAACTTCTGGGATCCAGAAATTCCTTCCTCAGGGAAAGAAGACTGAAGTTCACTAATGACTCCAGAAATGTTGTCATCTGATGATGTCCCACTTTTAACTTCTTCCAGCAGCAATATTTGTAGATCTTCTACAAATAAAAGTCACTCAGGAAATGCTTCAAAAAATGTGCTTATTCTTTCACTGAAAAGGTAAAAAGACTAGATACTGCGCACTATGTTTGGATGGCTGCTTAGTAAAACAAGTGCTAAATGACAAAGAATGTCCACTGGACAGACAATATAAAAACACTTTAAGTTTCAGAAATTATTAGGGTACATTAATTGGCTGTGTCATCCTTTAGGAATACCTAATTATACACTCTCTATTTTATTTAAAACTGCAGAAGGACAGACAAATGGCCTTGGATAGTCAAATATTACCTCGAGATAAAGCAGAAATGGTGAGTGTTGTGCAAATAACCCTGAAAGAACAGAAACTGGGAGACAGTTCACAGGTATAAGCACACTTACTGCGCAAATCATGAGGCCGGGAGCTCAACACTGAATGCGCTAAGTAGATAGATCTGGCCTAGCTAGCCCACATGTCCTACCTCCCTGCGATGGCCGTTCTTGGTTGTAACCTTGGCTATATCAGGAAATTTTTAAAAATTTCAAAATGGGGACCAGTGTTTGTCTAATAGGAAGTTGGATAATCCATTCCTAATCAGGACCTTGGAGATAGGAAGATGCTTTAATCTGGATCTTGAGGTGGGAAGACACCTTTAATCCGGACCATACCTTCTATCTAAATAAGAGAATGGGAGAAGGAAGCATTCACTCTTTCCCTGTTTTTCCTCTTCTTGGTAATAAGCCCATTTCTTTCCCCTCCCCCTACCCCGCCCCCCCCCAAGACTGGGTCTCTCTGTGTAGCCTTGACTGTCCTTGATTCGCTTTGTAGACCAGGCTGGCCTCGAACTCACAGAGATCCGCCTGCCTCTGCCTCCTTGTTCGGAGCCAGCCCAGGGTCATTCAAGGTTAAAAGAGTCTACTGCCTATGGAAAAATACTGATGCCTGTTCCAAAGCTAACTTCCTCCTTTTAGCTCCTGCAGATGTTTAGCAGATTAGATAACTTCCTTCTTTCAGCCTCTGCATAACTTCCTCCTTTCACCACCTGCAGATGTTATTTAGCAGGTTAGCTCGGGACTTCCCGAGAGATAGTTAGCTAAGATAAGATAGAAATTGTTCCGAGAAAAACCACAGGATGTTCCCCTATCTGGAGACATTCTCTGCCCCGCCCCCCCCCCCCCACTGCTTAGTTCCACCCCATATAAGCTTTTGCTTTTGATTCAATAAACGGACCTTGATAGGAACACTACTTGGTTTCGCCTCTTTCTTTTCCATCTCATCACTCAGGTATAGCTCCCCTTGCGACCCCGTCATTACTGGTCCTGCTGGACGGGGACACCTCCTGAGTGCTGGGCCCATGCCCATTTCTTCACTGGCATTAGAGCCCTACTTTTTCATGACTCCTGCCTGTGTTGAAGGCCAGTTGAGTCATCAAGCTTTGTGGAATGTCCAACTATTGGATTCTTGGGCTTTTCTGTTCATGTCCAGCCATTGTTAGATTAGCTGAACCACAGGCTCTGAGTCACCCTAATGAATCCCCTTTCTGTACATACAGAGAGTCATTCTGTACATTTTGTTCATCTAGAGAACTGAGGCTACCGTGGACGATGGTACTAGAAGTGGTTCTAGAACAACAGAAGCATAAGGATGGATCTCACACAGGGTGTTCAGTTCCCCACATCTGCAGTTACCAAGCGTCTCCTGGGAACTCAGCAGGGCCAAAAGCTGGAGGCAGGAGCTGCTGCAGAGGCCATGTATGGAAGGTGCTGCTTACTGGCTTGCTCCCCGTGGCTTGCTCAGCCTGCTCAGGGTGGCACCACGCACAATGATGTGGGCCCTCCCTCATCAGTCTCTAAGAAAACCCCTACATGTTTGCCAAAAGCCAGAACTTCTCCACATATTTTTTTCTTTTTTTCCTTTTATTAAAAATAGAGGACTGGGCATGGTGGCGCACCCCTTTAATCCCAGCCCTCGGGAGGCAGAGGCAGGTGGATCGCTGTGAGTTTGATGCCAGTCTGGTCTACAAAGCGACTCCAGGATAGCCAGGGCCACACAGAGAAACCCTGTCTCAAAAAACCTAAAAGAAAAAAAAGAAAATAGATTGTTTTCTCACACAGTATGTCACGATTCCAGTTTCCGCTTCCGGTCTTTCTCTCCCTGCCGCTCCCACCTCCTCTCTCTGGATCTCTCCCTTTCTGTGTCTCATTAGAACAGCACAGCTATCTAAGTGATAACAATGAAACAGAACAGTACAGAATAGCAGGAACCATCACACCAAGGCTGGGCAAGGCAACCCAACAAAAGAAAAAGTGCCCCAGACTAAGAATCCGAGACCCATCCAGGCGTGGTTGTGGGTGCCTTTAATCCCAGCGCTTCGGCCCCTCCTTGGGGACGCCAGGGGAAACAAGACTCCCAAATCCTTGTCTGTTGGCCCTGATCAATCAGCCACTCTGCTTATGTGGTATGAATAATAAAAGATGTTGCTGTTTCCCAAGCCCTCCGGTGCATTCTCTCCTCTCCCTCATGGCACACAGTGAACATGGTATAACATGTTTGAAAACAGGCCTATCTTGCCTCGGGTTCTTGGTTACCCACGCGGTGTCATGTGTGGACTCCATGTCAACTCAGACATGGGTCGGTTGGTCCCATAAGTTCTGTGCCATCATTTCCCTAATATAGCTTGCAAGTAGAACATATGGTAACGTTTTGTGGCTGGATTGTTTTTGTTTCTCTTTCAGTAGCCTGCAGAATATCGTCCTTAACCAAAGACACTAGAACTTAGAGGTGGAGGCTTACCGTGGACACCAGGTTAACTTCTTTCTGTTCAATATTCTGCGTGGGTGTTGTCCTTGGCAATGGGACCCCACTGTCAGTTTGCAGAGAGCAACCCCATTGTCAAAATAAAAGCCTCAGTTGTTTGGAGGTTTCCATAGCACCCTGTTGGCCCGTAACTCAGTTGTGTAAGACTGAGGCCTCTAGAGAGATCTCCAGTCTATTCCCGGCGTCCTCACTAAGAGACAGAGTCCGTTGTCAATGCAAATGCATAGGAATAGGAATTTATTGAGCCATCGCAATGGGGTCTGTCCAGCTCTTTCAAGCTGCAGATCCTGAGAAGCAGAGGCACAGGCCTTTTATAGGTTTTAGACAAATGAGTTTTACAGTATGTGATTGGTTGGCATTTGGGCAGAAAAGCTGCAAGCAGGGAGTTACAAGTCTTGGCGTTTGGTGTTTGGATAGTGGGTGGAGGGGCAAGTTAACCTATGGAAAAGATTGGTTGAAGCAGTCACAGGGGCCATTTAGGAACTTTTTTAGTTGGGGAGGGGTAGTGTCCTTGAGTCCAGCTGGACCCTGAGCACAGACTGAGACCTTGAGTCAAGGTTTTTCCTGTCCCTGCCACACACATACACAGTGATCTGATATCTGTCTGTCCTTGGTTCAAGCTGGACCCTCTAGAAATTTACATGCTTTGGCCTTAATGGGGGTCTTTAAGGGAGGACTGAGTAGGCCGACTTTGACATTTTCCCAGACTTTGGCCTTAATGGGAGTACTTAAGGGGGCTGGTTCCTTCAACTGAATGCAATGCAGTTTCAGTACAGGAAGCCAGTTGGGACTCTATATCCCCATACAAGGTCAACTCATTAGGATTACCTTCAGATATTTTAAGAAATTTACACTGTAATAGATTTCCATATTATCCCTCTAAAACGCTTCTTAATTCTAGCTGTCTCTCTCCTGTGTTCTCTCTCTCAATAGCACCTCTCCCCCTCCTCTGCCTCTCGAGTGCTGGCATTAAAGTGTTTGCCACCACCCTCTACCTTGGAGGTATCTTTGTAATTTTGGATTTTTTTTTCTTCCTCTTAGGTAATTTTAGCTTGTGTCAAGTTGACATAAAACTATCCAGAATGCTCTGGATAGGTAGATGGATGGATGGATGGATGGATAGATAGATAGATAGATACCACATATGTGTGCCTGGAGCTCACTATAGTCAGAAAAGAAAATTGACAAATGTTTGTGAGAGTCAAAGTGAGTTCTGAGGGTTGATCCATGTCCTCGCAAAAGCAATAAGTGATCTTATCTGTTGAGCTATCCTTATATGCCCCATCGTTTTTATTGTGATTTGACTTTTTTTTTCTTTCTTTCTTTCTTTTTTAGGATCAGCATTTACTAATATTTTTAAGAACTCTTTGAATTGTCAGTACTTGTTAAAAGTGCTGTACATCATAGGAATATCATATTAGCCTTACAGTTTAAATGAGGTCACCCCAGTTTCTGAGAGACAAGCACAGAATTCAAGTGAATGTTTAACTCTTTGGAGAAATTTCAAGTGGATCCCATCTTTTGCTTTCTGTTTTTGTTTTTGTTTGAAATAAGGTCTTATTATATCGCTCTCCCTGTCCTGGAACTCTCTAAACAGCAGGTTGGCCTAGAAACAATAGAGATTCACCTGTCACTGCCTCCTGCGGTCTGGGATTAAAAGTGTGCACCATCATGCCCGCCTTACCCACACTTTTTTTTTGTAGTTAGTAGGGTTGCCTTTTTATTTATTCATTTGTTCATTTATTCACTTTATGTCATGGTCTCAGCCCCCTCCCTCTTTTCCTCCCTATCAAACACTCTCTCTCTCCATCCCCCATCCCCTATTCCTTAGAAAAGGGGAGCCCCCCTTCCTACCCACCCCAACTCATTAAAATGAGCATATCCTCTTCCTCTGTGGCCTGGCAAGGCAGTCTCACGGCAACAAGAGTCCGTGCCAGAGACATCCCCACTCCCCTTCTAGAGGACCCACGTAGCTGCCCAGTCTCTGTAGAGGCCTTGGGTCCAGTCTTTGGATGGTCCTTGGTTGGTACTTCAGCCTCAGGAAGCCCCTCTGGACCCTGGTTAGTTGGCTCTGTTAGACTTCCTGTGGAGCTCCTGTCATCTCCAGGTCCTTCCTCCTCCCTCCCACTTTTCTATGAGACTCCCGTGACTTTCAGTGTGTTTCGAACTTCCGCTAGGTGGAGCTTCTCAGAGGACAACTCCGCTAGGCTCCTGTCTGCAAGCATGGCAGAGTATATTTAATAGCGTCAGGGGTTGGCTTTCTTCCATGGAGTGAGTCTCAGGTTGGGCCAGGCATTGGTCGGACAGTCCCTCAATCTCTGCTCCATCTGCTCTGTCTTTATCACTGCACATCTTCCAGGCAGGGTAAATTTGGGGTCAAAGTTTTTATGCGTGGGTTGCTATTCCCCTCCTCCCTCTACTAGGAGTTTTGTCTAGTTAGAGGGCGTCTTCCTCTTCAGTCTCCATGGCCCCTGATACTTGGAGTCTCTGCTAGAGTTCCCCTCATACCCTCCCAAAATAGCTCCACCACCAGACCCAGCTACACCACTCCTGGCTATCAACCCAAAAGATGTGCCACCATACCAATTGCTCATAATAGCCAGAATCTGGAAACAACCTAGATGTCCCTCAACTGAAGAATAGATTTTTATTTACATGTGGTGCATTTTACACTCAGCTTTATTAAAAACAAAGACATCAAGCAATTTGCAGGCAAGTGGATGGAAGTAGCAAAGTTCATCCTGAGTGAGGTAACCTGTGGCTTCCTTTCTCCGAGAGGCTGGGCTGAGAATCTGGTCACAGAGTTTTCTTCCGCTTTCTGGAGGCGAGCTGAAGAAGGCTCCGTCCTGAAAACCAGTCACTAAGAAGGCCTTCTGGGCAGGGAAGGAGCGCAGGGCAGCCATGCTCAGCAGGGTTGAGACAATAGAAACCTGTATCATTTCCAAAGGGGGAAGGGAGCCTCTGGCTTGTGAAAGGCCAGACTGCACTTGATTAAAATAAAAACTGTCAAGAGTCAAAGAACTAGATTTTAATTCACTAAGCTTAGTGATAAAAGAAAGACAGGGACAGAGAGCTATGGGGAAGAAATGGACAGTGCGCCCCAAACCTTCCAGCCTCTGGGTTTTTAAACTAAGGGACTTGAATAGCAGGAGACACTCCCAGGGCACTTCCTGGGGCTTGTCTCCAGGGCACCATTAATATGTTTTTCTTCTAAGAGCCAGCTTTTGACACCTTTTGTGTGGGTTAGGATCTGCAATGGAACTATCTTTTTAACACATTTGGGTCTGGTGGGTTGTTATCAGCAGGGGGCTCTGCTCACCAGTGTTGGAGCACAAAGCTTAGCGGGAGAGAGACCACAGTAACCCAGACCCAGAAACACACACATGGTATGTACTCCCTTATAAGTGTATTTTAGAAAAGCTGGGCGTGGTGGCGCATGTCTTTAATCCCAGCACTCAGGAGGCAGAGGCAGGCGGATCGCTGTGAGTTCGAGGCCAGCCTGGTCTACAAAGTGAGTCCAGGATGGCCAAGGCTACACAGAGAAACCCTGTCTCGAAAAAACAAAAAAAGAAAAGAAAAGCTGGGCATGGTGGCGCACGTCTTTAATCCCAGCACTCGGGAGGCAGAGGCAGGCGGATCACTGTGAGTTCGAGGCCAGCCTGGTCTACAAAGTGAGTCCAGGATGGTCAAGGCTACACAGAGAAACCCTGTCTCGAAAAACCAAAAAAAAAAAAAAAAAAAAAAAAAAAAGTGTATTTTAGCATTTAGGACAGGATAAACATACTGCAACTCACAGACCCAAAGAAGATAAGTAGCAAGGAGGACCCAAGGGGAGGATGCTTAAATCTCACTCTGAAGGGGAGATAGACTAGACAGAGGTAGTGGTTGAGGAGAAGGAACAAGGTGAGAGAGAGAGCACAGAGAGAAACGAGGGTGGAGATCAGACATGGGGAGAGTGGGGGACGGGGGGACACAGAAGACCTGCAGAGAATGCCATATCCTAGTTAGTGGACCCAGAAATGAGAAGTGTCACCTTTTCTCTTTCCTTGTAAAATAACAGTGATTGCATTAGAAATTCTGTGCTACCAGCACTCGGGAGGCAGAGGCAGGTGAATGACTGTGAGTTCGAGGCCAGCCTGGTCTACAAAGTGAGTCCAGGATGGCCAAGGCTACACAGAGAAACCCTGTCTCGAAAAACCAAAAAAAAGAAAAAAGAAAAAAGAAATTCTGTGCTATGAAATAAATGTGTTAAACACACAATTATGTAACTATACTCTCTGTAGAGTGTACATTTGCTATGCAGTCAGTCTCACCATTTTGGTAGGTTATTTGAGACAGGGTTTCTCTGTGTAAGCCTCGGCTTTCCTAGAACTCTCTCTGTAGACCATGTTGGCCTTGAACTTATAGAGATCTGCCTGCCTCAGCCTCCCAAGGGTTGGGATTAAAGGCGTGTGCCAGGGATGCTCAGCAAGTCTCATCATATTTATTACATATATGTATGGGATATTTTAGGATGGAGTGACCTATGAGGATGTGCACACGAACTTCACCATCTTAAGATGACCACACGGAAGCCGGGCGTGGTGGCGCACGCCTTTAATCCCAGCACTCGGGAGGCAGAGGCAGGCGGATCGCTGTGAGTTCGAGGCCAGCCTGGTCTACAAAGCGAGTCCAGGATGGCCAAGGCTACACAGAGAAACCCTGTCTCGAAAAACCAAAAAAAAGAAAGAAAAAAAAAAAAAAAGATGACCACACGGTATAAAGGAACAACCGTGCAGCTGAGAGAGGTGTGAGCAATCCCAGGTGTGCCCCATTGGATTTGCTGATGCCTGGTGAATGTCAGTCGGGTGGTTTAAATTTAGCCTGGATGGGCTGGGCACCCTTTCTGCTGTGAGGCAGGGGCATAACTCCACCGCACACTCTGTTATCCGCTGTCCATGCTAGAGACCCTGTTTCCATGAGGAATAAGGGGAGGGGCTACTTAGTGCAGAGAGACCGCAGGGCTGAATTGTAGAGTGCAGAGCCCCCGGCGTATGCTAGTTAGCAATTGTGTTCCTGGGCTGATCCTCCTGAACATTATACAGACCTGGAGACTTGTTATTACTAAAGGCATTTTCCTTGATGAAGCTCTAGGTCTGTGACACGGTTCCTCACTGAGGAGGCTCATTAAACTCAGGACAGCTCCTCCTCCAGGCTTTCAGAAAAAAAATATTTGAGACAAGGTCTCTCATGATGAGTCATGTTGTCTTGGTCCCAGTGTGTGGCTGGATAGGGCAATGTCCCTGTCCTCCTGGGTCAACCTCCTCAAGGCTAAGATTACAAGTTCATAACACCACACAGTTCTAACGGAACCCGTTTGAGTCACGGAATGGGCTGTGCAGTAGCAGAGAAATTATCCTGTGTGGAGGATGACTTTTGCCTTGAGACCAGAATGGAAGGAATGGGTGATTGTGCACACTGCAGGGGGAAAGAGGCTAGGCAGTAGCCGCGCCAGGTTAGTGGGCATACAGTTTGGGGAGGCTAACCTGAGCCAATGTAATTTCTAGTTGGGCAACTATCTCATATGGGTAAATACAAACCTGGTTGGCTCACTCCAGTCTGGTGAGAGGACGGAGACACAGGGCGTTTGGCTGTGGCTTATGTGTCAGCATACAGCACTCAGCAGCTAACGTTTTACACAGGGCAGGACCATACAGTCCTTTATTAGTGGCATTCCCAGAAAAAAAAAAAAAAAAAAAAAAAAAAAAAACTTACTTAGTTTTAAAGTCAATATTCCTAATTGTTTTTGTAGTTATTTTTAACTCTTTCAAAAGCCAGGTGTTGGCATCTGTTTTAACCAGTGTTTTATTGCAGTGAATAGTCACCAGGACCACAACAACTCTTATAAATGGAACTAGCACTTGCTTACAGTTTTAAAAGTCTACTCCATTGTCATCATGGTGCAGAGCCTGGTGGTACCCAGGCAGACATGGCTGCTTAGAATGCTACATCCTTATCAGCTGGGAGCAAGGAGACTGAGGACTCTAGGCCTGGATTGGGTCCTTGAAACCTTAAAGGCCACTCCTGGTGTTACACTTCCTCAACAAAACTACACCTCCTCCTACAAGACTATACCCCCGATCCTCCCAAAGGAGCGCTATTGCCTGGTCCGGCCCACAGAGACCCTAGGAGGGGGAGCAGGAGTAAAAAAAAAAAAGGACAGGAGACACGAGACACGGGAGGCAAGTCTGGATTCTGATCAAGACTCGTTTATTGAAAATTTTCACTGGGTTTTTATAGGCATGGGGGCGGGGCGCAAGGGTATCTGGATAGGCAGGGTTGCTATGGATACCTAATGGCAGATGTCCTGCTATCTATCCGCGGTAGTAAAAACTTCAAGGTAAGGGAGTAAGATCTGAGGGAATGCAGCTGTAAAAGTAAGGTAAACAAGTGCTTCCCAGGACCGGGTGGTGTGGCCTTGGGCTGACCCCAGCCTGCTACGTGCCAGGCAGCAGTACAGAGAATGGAGTCTAAAGACAAAGTTAGAATTGCCTAATGTTCTAAGCCAAGAGCCATTAAGGGCGGCTCCCCACAATTCCCTGACGAGTAAGCATGCAGACATATTGGCCTATGGGGTCCACTCTACAACCGAGAACATTCTTCCAGCATACAATTTCCCAGAATATAAATTACCAATTCCAAAGAGGAGGACGCATGGTTAGGAAACGGCAGAGCTTTGCAGACTGCGTAATCTGCATCTCCATCTCTCCATCTCTCTCTCTCTCTCTCTCTCTCTCTCTCTCTCTCTCTCTCTCTCTGGTTCCACATCCTGTAAGCACATTTCCTCAGCAGGTATCTCATGCCTCCGGCGTGTTCAACGTCTTCAGGTCTCTAACACGATCTAGTCTTCACCTTCCCAGCTTCACGCAATGGCTTATGTGGGCTTCTTTGCGGGGACGCCCCGTGATATAGTCCTGTCCTCAGTGACTTCTGTCCTTGGTTCCAAAGGAAGATTCTAGAACCCCTTTCTTGACTTTGAGGCCAGAACCAAGTGGCCGCATCCGCCAAGCTCTGCTGCGCCCTAGGGCTGCACTTGGCCTCCTCCTTCTGGTACACTTGTCCCAGCTTCCTGCTGATGATGGCTTCCTTCGCTGCTTAAGCTTTCCTTTCATTTTTATCACAAGTTTGAAGCTGAGCTGATGGGGGGGGGGGTGTCTTGCTGTGACGTCACCCCTCCCATTACACATTTATCGTCAAGGCTTTTCTTTAACCTTTTTATCTCGATGTGCGTGGACTTGGCGCCAGTGTATACTACCCAGGTCTCCTTTTCTCCTCAAATTACATTGAATATATTTTCTTGCTCAGATCGCTCCTTTTTACTAGGAACGGGCATAAGGGTGAGTGAGCACTAGTAACCACACAAGACAGCCAATGCCAGGCTGGACTGAAATCCCTTCCGACAACGCCATTAATACAAAGCCCTTTAATTTAGCCTCCTTCAGCCAGCAGGACAGCCAGTGACCACATTCCTCACCAAAATATCACAGAAACAATCTCCGGGCCTCTTACTAATATTCTTCTGTAAAATGTCATGAACAGGGCCTTTGTAATCCACATTTTTCAGCACCACTGCTTTCCATGGTCATTTTAATATTGCTAATTAATTTCCACTTAAACCGGCTCTCTTCATCCGAAGTCCCAAGGTCCACGGTCAGGCCTGTAAGAGCAGCGCCCTATTCCTTGGCACCACGTTCTGCCTTAGCCGGTGTTGTGCTGATGTGATGACGCAGCGTCACGACGGCAAGTCTCTTAAAGGAAAGTATCTAAGTACAGTCTCAAAGGTTTACTCCGTTGTCGTCATGGCGGGGAGCATGGCGCCACACAGGCAGACGTTAGCCGACAGTTCTACGTCCAGTTCTACAGGCAGCAGCAAGAGACACAGACGCTGGGCCTGGTTAGAGCCCTCGACACCTTAAAGCCCACCCCCGTGACACACTTGCTCCAAGAAGGCTGGACACACTCCAGTGGGCCACTCCTCATAATCCCTTCTCAGCAGTACCACTTCCTGATAAGGAAGCATTCAAATATGTAGGCCCGTGAGGGACATTCTTATGCGAAGTGCCATGGTGTCGGGTTTTTTTTTAATTTTTTACTTTTGTAGATAGGTATCTGTATTTTCCTTCTATTCTCTAACGTCTCCCGGTTCATTAAGAAGTTCATTAAATTTTCCCCAAATTGTGATTTCTTTCCTTTTGTAGAATGATGCGTCCTATGGGTGTGTTAATTGGGGTTTCTATTGCTACATTGAAACGCCAGGAGAAAAACCAAGCTGGAGAGGAAATATGCTTATTTGGCGTATAAATCCATATCACTGTTCACCATGTAAGACAGTCAGGACAGGAACTCAAATACTGGAACCTGGAGATAGGAGCTGCTGTTTTTAAGTTACATATATTATTTATAGGTCCGGCTAGTAATTAGTTAAGACACCGACACTTGTTATATTTTAAAATAGTCTTAGTTAACCTGGGGCAGGGCAGATATCAATTTTTAAACTACCTTTTATAGTGGGGCAGGCATGGATCCTTGTCTCAATCCCATGCCATCTGTTTTTAATAACTTTTGTCAAGTTTCCTCCCATCCATAACCTCAAATACTTGTTATTGTTTTTTATTGGGCTGGATTCTCCATCTGCTGGCCATGTGTTTTTTTTTTTCCCACCTAATCCATGGCGGCCTTCCTCTCTTCTCTTCAAATCTTTCTCTTTTTTCCTCATGGCAGTCTCTCTTTTTCCCAGAATTTCTCTCTCTCCCAACCCCACCTGTCTCCTTTGCCCTGCCCAGGTGGGGTGGTTTTTTATTAAGCAAAAGGTGGGTCACACAGACAGCAAGCAGTAATTAGCATCAAAATACATCAAATCATCCCCCAATATCTCCCCTTTTCTGTCTAAATAAAAAAGGCCATTTTTTAATATACAGTAAGTATAATTGTGAAAAATTATAACAACTAATAGGTAAGACTTACACACATAATTTTTAATCAAAATGTATTTGGCAACCTTGTAGAAAATATTATCTATTTTGTCTTGGTAAATATAAAGCTTTGAACCTAAATCAACATCTATTAAAGCTCAAATCTATCAACCTGAAAGTATCTATCTAGACAAAAGTAACTTTTAATTTTTAAAACAACTAAGCTTAATTTTAAATTTAACTCTCTGCTCTTTAACCCCATCAGAGACTTGAGAGGGAATAAATTTAATTACCCAAGTAAATAGGAAGTGCAGGTTAGGAGCTTCCAAAATGAAAAAATGACAGAGACAGTTTACTGTCTGAAGAGACACCCAAACTACATAACGTTGGAGCGTCATCTTTAGCCTTCTGGCCCAGTATGTCTGACAGACATATTTGTGAGGCAGGAACCATTGAGGACTTGTTTACCTTGTCTGTGCAGAGTCTGGCCATCGACTCTGCCTGTATCCAAGCTTGCCCACGTTAGGCAGAATTTTGTCTTTGGGAGAAACGGGGACATTTTTGTCCAGTGGCTGTTTTGTCACACTCAAAGTCATCTCCACAAGGAGGTTATTCAATGCTCATCATCTTTTTTTATGGAGGCTGGGTACTGTTAGGCGTTAATCTGTCTTATTGTTCAAGAATCTTTAAAATAATAAAAATGTTTTAAAGTGTCGTATTCTGTGGGTCTCTGAGGTTTTTGAAGGCCTTATTTAACTATTTCACCATATCTATCTATAGAATCACACCTGTTAAACCTAGCATGTACAGCTTTATACTTGACATGACTATGAATAGATTAACAATTGACTTGTATTACCTAATTATCCTACAAAAGCAACCGCGTCTGAACTGAACTGTACGTATACAATACGCCATATTAGAGTGGAAATGTAATGTGTGAAGAACAGATTTGAATTCCATTTTAATGTGTCAAGATTGAACCTACTTTGCATCAATACACAAAATTCTCTATCAACGAATCAAAATTAACCCTATTTGTGAGTAACAATTAAGTCCTCGAGTTGAGGAGCAGATTCAATAATCTATTTTTTGTCCTATCATCCCTACATAGCTCTAGACTCTTTTTTTTATAACATATTTTTATATTTTTTTAATGACAATATATATCTATAGTGCAAGAAAGTAACCAAAAATCTATCTAAACCCCTTAAGGGAAATGGGGCAGGTTTTTAAAAAGCTTTTTCAAGTTGATTTGGGGCAGAGAATATCTGTAGAAGACCTAAATTTAAAAAAATGGTTAAGGGCTGGAGAGATGCCTCAGAGGTTAAGAGCACTGTCTGCTCTCCCAAAGGTCCTGAGTTCAATTCCAAGCAACCACATGGTGGCTCACAACCACCTGCAATGAGATCTGGTGCCCTCTTCTGGCCTGCAGGTGTACATGCGAGTAGAACACTGTATACATAATAAATAAATAAATCTTAAATAAATAAATACATGGTTAAACAAACTGGGAACAGTATTTGTGGTTTAGTTTTTAAATGTTGAGAAAATTTAGGTTTAATATTAGTTTTGTGTGGGACAGTTTGAAATGTTGGACCAATTTAGATTAGGAGCCTTTTTTGTTTTTGTTTTTGTTTTGCTTTTGTTTTTGTTTTGATGAGGAACAGTAACCAAGCACTCGGGGTTGGAACATGAAGGATGTAGGATGTCAATGTTTTAGTATGTTGAAGAAATGAATCTTTTTACGTTTGATCTAGTGTTAGTGTTTGGGTTTTTTTGTTTGTTTGGTTTTTTTTTTTTTGTTTTGTTTTGTTTTGTTTTGTTTTGTTTTTTTGAAAACATAATTTTTACAAGTAGTATACAGTTTTAAAACTATGAATGTATGAGCCAGGCGTGGTGGCGCACGCCTTTAATCCCAGCACTGGGGAGGCAGAGGCAGGCAGATCGCTGTGAGTTCGAGGCCAGCCTGGTCTACAAAGTGAGTCCAGGACAGCCAAGGCTACACAGAGAAACCCTGTCTCGAAAAAAAAAAAAACAAAAAAAAACTATGAATGTATAAGGTGCATAGTATGTACGTGTTTTAGTCAATTTTAGAGTTATTTTTATGTAGTGGGATTAGTAATATAAGTTAACTGTTTTGTAGTTTGAATTTATGTAAATACAGACTTTTTTAAGGTAATAGGTTTTTAAATTTTATGTTTGTTTTATTTTGACCTTTTAAAAAGATGAAATATAACATTACCATTAACAATGAACATATAAGTATTATTATATTGAAATTAAAACAAGATTGTATAGTTTTAAAAGTTTTTTTTTAGACTTCGTGGTGCTTGATGTATAAGCTAGGCTATAACCTGATTTTTGAGTAAATGTTTTTTGTTTTAGAAACAAGTTGGTTGTCCTGGGTAGAAAAAAAAAGGTATTAAGTTTTAAATAAACATTAGATAGATTTTTATTTTATTTTAGGGTTTATGTGTATCGTAGGTATTTTTGTACCTATATAGGCAGTTTGTTGTTTGGTTTTTTTTAACCTTGGTTTTTATCTTGACCAACAAAATATATTTTTTAGGTCTAGTTATTTTGGTTTTTTTTTTTTTTTTTTTTTTTTTTTTTTTTTGTTTTTCGAGACAGGGTTTCTCTGTGTAGCCTTGGCCATCCTGGACTCACTTTGTAGACCAGGCTGGCCTCGAACTCACAGAGATCCGCCTGCCTCTGCCTCCCGAGTGCTGGGACTAAAGGCGTGGGCCACCACGCCCGGCTCAGGTCTAGTTATTTTGTATCTGGCTTTTTTTGTATCTGTTGTGGGTGTTTTTGTTTTTGTTTTAATGTGGGAGTCATGTAGTTTTATATTTTTTTTTAACTTTGTTTTTTTATATTGATCAACAAAACATATTTAAAGTGTTTTTATTACTTTTTAAAAACATAAACCTCAGATTGATGTGTAGTTATCTTTTAGATCAGTAAGTCTATATAATCTATTGTTAAGAAAAAGGAACATATCAAAACATATTATTTTAAATCTTAAGTAGTCGCTTGTAAAGACCTTATTTTATCAGTAGGGGGTTAAGTCTGTGGAGGCTAGGTTGGAACTCAGGAGTTCTGCCTGGCTTCTGTTTTTATTGTGTTGGGATTAAAGGCTGATGTCACCACCGCCCTATTTAACTATTTTATTTTAATTTAGTTAAAATTTTTAGAAATTTTAGTAAAAAAAAAAAAAATCAAGGAAGGAAACCAGAAAAAAAAATTTTTTTTTAATGGTGAAAAAAGTGTGTGTTTAGAATTAGCCAGCTGGACTCAGTTTAGATGATTCCAATCGTGTTGGCAACATCCAGAGCACCATAATCAGGAGGCAGCCGAACATACGCACGCCTTCTTCTCTCCATCAGGCCTTCTCAGGGTGTTGACTTTGCCACATCAATGTCGTGGAGTTTCTTCACGGCCCGTTTGATCTGGTGCTTGTTAGCCTTGCCGTCCACAGTGAACACGAGTGTGTCGTTGTCCTCTCTCTTCTTCACGGCTGACTCGGTGGTCAGGGGGAATTTGATGACGGCGTAGTGGGTGCGCTCTTTCGAGGGTGTTTGGGCTGCCTCCGGAGCCGCAGGGTCTTGGGCCACCGGAGGGTGGGTGACGTGCGGATCTTCTTCTTCTTCTTGTGGCTGTGGACGCCTTTCAGCACCGCCTTCTTAGCTTTCAAGGCCTTCGCTTTGGCTTCGGCTTTGGGAGGGGCGGGAGCTTCCTTCTTCGCTTTCGGCGCCATCTTGGCGAAAAGGGAAACCAGAAATTTTTTGTTTGTTTGTTTGTTTTTGTTTTGTTTTTCGAGACAGGGTCTCTCTGTGTAGCCTTGGCCATCCTGAACTCACTTTGTAGACCAGGCTGGCCTCGAACTCACAGCGATCCGCCTGCCTCTGCCTCCCGAGTGCTGGGATTAAAGGCGTGCGCCACCACGCCCGGCTGAAACCAGAAAATTTTAAGCCTTGGGTTATTTGTGACAATTTAGGCTTTAGTTAGTAGAATCTTATCAACCATATTTTGGAATTTAGTTATTGGGTTGTTTGTTTTTTGTGTGTGTGTTTTTTTTTTTTTGTTTTGTTTTGTTTTGGTTTGGTTTGGTTTGGTTTGGGGTGGGCCTGTAAGGCTCTTTTTTTTTAGCCAGCCTGGGAAGGTGACCCAGGCAAGCTTGGGAAAATGACCCAAAAAGAATTGAAGGCCAGCTCAGCTTCAGTTTCTGAGATCAAAGTGGCCAACCGAGATAAACAATTTCAACTAAGATAAACAATTTTCAAAAAGGTACCATCTGCAAATTCTGGAAACTCCCCAACACCCCTCCCTGCCAAGAATAGCCCCCAAGACCTACGACCCCTGCAATAGCCAATAACATTTAGACAAGCACCCCTAGCGACCACGAGGGCCAATCCTAACATAGGGCACGCAGCCCCTCCTAACTTTTGCAGTTTTAACCTTTAAAAAGTCTGTGACAGTGACTCGGGAGGCGCCTCCTCCCTCTCTCCCGAGTGAGTGCTAAGGCCCCTGACGCGCATCAGCAATAAACCTTGTGCTTTTGCATCAACACTGTGGTCCTCCAGTGGTCTCTCGCGACGACCCCCTATTACCCGAGTGGACTCTAGGGTCCAACAGGCCTTTTACAGAAAGCCCTGATAAACACCTTGTACCTAAAGAGCTTTGAATCTCAGTCATTTTAAACTTTATGGAGAAAAGTTTAGGTTTTTGTTTTTTGATTGTTAGAAATCTAGCTTTATATATTTTTGTTTTTTGGGTTTGGTTTTTTTTTTTTTTTTTTTTTTTTTTTGAGAGGGTAAGAAGTGTGGCTATGACTAAGTACATTATAACCAAATTTATAAACACCAAAACAAAGTTTTAAAAGTTTTAGGAGCCTTTTGTTATGGCGTCTTGGAATGGGACCATAGTAGTTTTATTTTATTATTATTTTTTTTAGGCATTTAACTTTATTTTTTAGGTTAGTTTAGAAGGCTGTCAGTTTTTTAGTTTTGTCTCTTTAATTGGCCACATGTATGTAGTCATCTTTGTTTTGGCTCGTGGATGGTTTTTGGGAGTTATTAACTCTTTTTAGACTATGACAAAATATCATTTTTAAGAGTGTGGATACATGCCCACCACGTTGGGTGCCACTAATTGTTTTAAAATCACATGTATTACTTACTTACTAGTAATTAGTTAAGACACGGACACTTGTTATATTTTAAAATAGCCTTAGTTAATCTGGAGCAGGGCAGATATCAATTTTTTAAACTACCTCCCATAGTGGGGCAGGCATGGATCCTTGTCTCAATCCCATGCCATCTGTTTCTAATAACTTTTATCAAGTTACCTCCCATCCATAATCTCAAATACTTGTTAATGTTTTTCATCTGGGCTGGGTTTTCCATCCATGCTGGCCATGTTTTTGTTTTTTGTTTGTTTGTTTGTTTTGTTTTGTTTTTTCCATCTAACCCATGGTGGCCTTCTTCTCTTCCCTTCAGGTCTCTCTTTTTCCCAGAATTTCTCTCTCCTAGCCCCACCTGTCTCCTTTGCCCTGGGGGGGCGGGGCTTTTTCTTAAGCAAAAGGTGGGTCACACAGACAGCAAGCAGTAATTAGCATGAAAATACATCAGACCATCCCCCAACCAGGAACTGACGCAGAGGCCAGGGAGGGTGATGTCTACTGTATTGCTCTTCATGCCCTGCCCGCCCTGATTTCTTATACGCCCAGGACCACTGGCCCCTAGGTCAGCCCCAATCACAGTGGGGATCCATCCTCCCCATCAATCAGTAAGTTAAAAAATTCCAGGTGACCTGATGTTATTGAGGCATTTCCTCAGCTGAGGCTCTGTCCTCTCAGATGGTTTCAGATTGGGCCAAGTAGACAAAAATCTGTCCAGCACATCAGGCCAGAGTTGACGTGCACTGCGCCGGTTAGAATTGCTTTGAGCACCTAAAGCTGCCTCTGCTGCCCAGTGCTGGGAATGCGGGTCCAAAGGCCAACGAGAAGGAAAAAGATACGAAGAATTAGTGTCCTAAATGAGCCCAGGCTTTTCTTAGGGAGTTGGAAATGCAGAGGGAGCTGGGTAAGAATCAGAGTCCGTTGGCCACTTGCAAGCAGGTATAGATAGTCTCAGTAGAGAAAGGGAGGAGGCAGGAAGAAGGTGGAAAGAGTTCCTGTTTTGTCTTTGATTGCTATCAACAGGGAAGAGTCAGGTAACTGATTTTAGATGATCAATAAATGTCCTGATAAATGTTTTTGGGTGGTCCACAGACCAGTGCACTCAAGAATTTGGATAAACAAGTTAATTTCCTTCTAAAACCCAAATTATTCTAGTTACACCAGTTCCATCAAATCAGAGGAGCTGGAGAAATTTGTGTGGTCTTCCCTAACTGACCTGTAATTTTTTTGGCTAAAAATGTACAGCCAGTGTTGAAGTTATTATTATTATTATTATCATTTTTACAGCAGTGTTTGTTTCTCGTTGATTATTTCTTAACCCGGGTATCACACAAATAATTGAAACTCTTTTATAATGCAAGGCTCTCTAACAAAGTCGTGAGCAGTTTAGCTCTGTTCTTAAGCCTCTGTACTGTTTTGCCTTACTCCCAGCAAACATCCCGGTGACACTTGCACTTTGCAGCTTTCCTTGGCTCCCGCTCCTTCCTCCTGATCTTCCTCCAACCCTAACTGTTCTTTCTCCTCCCCTCGCTCTACCAGAATGTCCCACCCTATTCTCTGTTATTGCACAGCATTGGCTAATTGATTTGTTTGTTTGTTTGTTTTGTTTTCTTTTTTGTTTTTCAAGACAGGGTCTCTTTGTGTAGCCCTGGCTGTCCTGAACTCCCTTTGTAGACCAGGCTGGCCTTGAACACACAACGATCCGCCTGCCTCTGCCTCCCGAGTGCTGGGATTAAAGGCGTATGCCACCATGCCCGGCCGAATGGTGACATTTAAAAAAAAAAAAACCGATTTATTTATTTATTATTTGTTCAGTAAGTATTCTGCCTGCATGTACACCTACAGGCCAGAAGAGGGCACCAGATCTCACTATAGATGGTTGTGAGCCACCGTGTTGGTTGTTGGGAAGTGAACTCAGGACCTGTGGAAGAGCAGGCAGGCAGTGATCTCAACCTCTGAGCCATCACTCCAGCCCCAAATGGTGACATGTTTAAACAAACTTGAAACAGGAGATATTTATAATATACATCACAGTGTAATGTCCAGATTGATGCAGAGAGTGGGGTGCAGAAGTCAACATTTGAGTGGACGAGGGCCAACTGTACACAGCCCACAAGAACATTATGCCAACAAGCTAGAGTAGGAAGGTACAAGTAATCCTTAGTATGCGTCAATAAAAATTGTTAAGTACTTGAGCACACAAGGCCACGAAGCTTGAATCAATGTTTTAAATAACTATTTAGATTATGACTGTTAGATCTCAAATTTTTAGCACCTGTGGTGCCTATTAACATAACAAAGCAGCATTTTTTCTGCTTATTTCTGCTACCAACAAGATTTGATTATAAACTCTAGATTTTGTTTCTTTTGTTTTGGTTTGTTTGTTTGTTTGTTTGTTTGTTTTTCTCAAGACAGGGTTTTTCTGTGTAGCCTTCACGACCCTGGACTTGTTTTGTAGACCAGGCTGGCCTCAAACTCATAGAGACCCACCTGCCTCTGCCTCCTGAGTGCTGGGATTACAGGCGTGCGCCACCACGGCCAGCTATAAACTCTAGATTTTAACTCCTCTTCTCTCTACTTCCTCTATTTCATTAATGTCTTCCGCCTTCTCCAGGAGGATGCTCCTGGGCACTCATCTCACATCTCCAGGCTTTGTCCTGATACACCCATCTGGGTACCTCTCTACACCCACGTGGACGTCTACACTTGCCATCTCCTTTCTCCCATAAACCTCATCTACTCTCCCCTCTTCTTCTACTTGTTGGGCATCTTTCTGAAGCTCCCCATTTTGTCTGCTATTACTACAAAAAAACAAAAACAAAAACAACAACAACAACAAAAAACATACCATGGTGCCAAGAAGATTCTCTCACCCCAAGGCAGTTCACCACCATATTAGTTCATTAGTCAGTTCATTAGTTAGTTAAACTACTGGGTATCATATTGAAAAAGGCAAACAGGTTTCCGATGTAACCTCTTACTATTCCTTTATCTAAATTAACTCACTTTACAGTGACTGCTCCCAATAACGAACTACCCATGCCTCATCCGTGGTAGTAATAAGGTATGGTCTGAGGATACAGAAGTTAAGTTATGAAGACCCAAGAAAGTATTTTAGGGTGTTTTAGGGTCTAAGAAGGGGTTTTAAGGGTAGTAAATGCAAGCTGATTTAAGGTATGCAAAGGGAATGCTTCAGATTTCTTCCTGTCGCTTTGCTGCTGTTTATTAGGACTTCAGAATTCTAACCCTGATCAGTGGAGTTCTGATAAGTTATTAGTCTAACTCTGGTAAAGCCTTGCACAGTACCATCACCATCCTCGTCACAAACTTGGGATTTTTGGGTTGTCATGTAAGTGTAGACTTAAAAGTGTTTCTCATTGTGCTAAATCTATACATTTCCAAACATGGATAGAGAAAATTAGCCCCCTTTTCACAGTCTATACTTATTCTGAAAGTCAAGATCTAGTGAGCTGTTGACTTTTCTGCTCCATGGACGATTTTTTTTTTTAATCATACACACACACACACACACATACACACACACACACACACACACACACACACACACAGTGTTTTGCCTGCATGTACACCTGTACACCAGAAGAGGGCACCAATCTCATTCTAGATGGTTGTGAGCCACCATGTGGTTGCTGGGAACTGAACTCAGGACCTTTGCAAGAACAGCCAGTGCTCTTAACCTCTGAACCATCTCTCTAGCCCTCATGGATGATTTTTGTCTTCCCTGAACTCACCTTAAAACGTGTTCATGCTTTTAACCCAAAATCATTTCCCAAGCCTCTACTGTGACACAGAGATGCATGTCTCCTGCATTTTCCCACAATGTGGATTTTAGTAGAGTTTGCACATCCCATATTGCTGAGAGTCTTTGGTGATTCCCCATAGATTCTTGGGAGTTTAGATTGTCCTAGGCTTCCAGCTCATCCGAGCGATGCCCCCACCCAGATTGCTGTTCTCTCTCCCTCAGCCCTCCCCACACTTGATCCCTCCTGTTCCTCTCCCTCCCCCACATAGCCCCCATTTTGTTCGCTCTATTCACCCCTGATGTCTATTTTATTTCTCCTCCTCAGTGAGATTCAAGCATCTTCCCTTGGACCCTCCTTGTTATGTAGTTTCTTTGGGTCTGCAGAGTGTAGCATGGTTATTTTGTAATTTATGGCTAATATCCACTTATAAGTGAGTACATAACGTGTTTGTCTTTCTGGGTCTGGGTTAGCTCCCTCAGGATGATCCTTTTCTGTCCATTTGTCTGTAATTTTTAATAGCTGAATAATAGTCCATTGTGTAAATGTACCATGTTTTTTTTTTTTTTATCCATTCTTTAATTGAGGGACATGTAGATTGTTTTCAGTTTCTGGCTATTATGAATGAAGCTGATTATAAACATAGTTGATCAAGTGTCCTTGTGGTATGGTGGAGCCTCCTTGGATATACGTGCCGGGGTGCTATAGTCTTAAGGCAGAACTATTCTCAATTTTTCTGAGAAACTACCAAATTGATTTCTAAAAAACTTGTATATGTTTCCCCCATCAGCAATGGAGGCATGTTCCCTTTGCTAAAACATCCTTATGAGCTGTTGCTTGAGTCTATAAATATATATTAGCTATTCTGGTGGGTATAAGATAGAACATCAGAGTCATTTTGATTTTCATTTCCTTAATTACTAAGGATGTTCTTTTTAGCTCTGTGTCCCATTTTTAGTTAGGTTATTTGACTGGTTGGGGTCTAATTTCTTGAGTTCTTTATATATTTTGGGCATCAGCCCTCTGTCAGATGTAGGGTTGGTGAAGAAGGTGTTTTCCCATTCTGTAGGCTGCCATTTTGTCCTATCGATGATGACGTTTGCATTGTAGAAGCTTTTGAGTTTTATGAGGTCCAATTTATTAATTGTTGATCTTAGTGCCTGAGCTGTTGCTGTTCTGTTCTGGGACTTGTCTCCTGTGCCAAGAGATTCAAGGCTACACCCTGCTCCCTGCACTTTCTCTTCTATCAGAGGTAGTGTATCTGGTTTTAAGGTGAGGTCTTTGATCCACTTGGACTTGAGTTTTGTACAAGGTGATAGGTAGACAGATAGATAGATAGATAGATAGATAGATAGATAGATAGACAGATAGACAGACAGATAGATGGTAGGAAGGATAGAATTGGGGGTTACATACATTGCCCATCTTCCTCCCATTCCACAGACCGGTCCTGATGCTACTGATGGCTCATCTGATGCTGCAGGAGGGATTCAGGGTCCAATCATTCATCAACCTGCTCATATTTCTTTTTCCTCAGCACAGTAAGTGGAACTGGCTGTTTTGATTTATGTATTAAAATTAATATATAAACCCTTACATCTTGCTTCCAACTCTACTCATGCTATAGAAATAGTCCGGCAATGGAAACGGCTTTAAATTTGCCTGCGCATCCCCTTCAACATCTACTTAAAAACATACCTATTCCTTGTCTGCTATCCATACTTTTACACTCTCTACTCTCACTGTAGGAAGAACGATTGGTCATATGATAGGCTTTCTTTGTAATCCTTCAGGTAAAGACAGAACCGAAAGAGCACATGGAACGTCACAACAACAATTATTAAAAAAAATAAATAAAAAGGGGTAATCTCTCACTTCCCTTATTCATCCGCCCTTAGGTTTTAACGTTTGTCTCGGGGAGATATGTGTTTGAGAGCTCTAAAGCATTTCTCTCTACAGAGTGTTCCTTACTGCTTTTAGGTACGTCTGTGTGATTTCAAGAATTTGAGACTTGGCACTCGGGAGGCAGAGGCAGGAGGATCACTGTGAGTTCGAGGCCAGCCTGGTCTACAAAGTGAGTCTAGGACAGCCAAGGCTAACACAGAGAAACCCTGTCTCAAAAAAACCAACCAAACAAACAAACAAAGAATTTGAGACTTGGAAGTAAGTCCAGTTCCCTGGAAGTTTGGGAATGGACGTGTGTCTGTCCTTGCAGATAGGTCCACTGAGACATTGCGAATTTCCCTTCCGCTCTGTCAGGCTCAGGAAAACGGTGGAATTGAGGAAAAACTGTGCAGGGCAATTACTAGGAAGATAGCACCCCTCCAGCTAAAGGGCAGAAAGAGATACCAGCCATACCATCAGAAATCAAGTTGGGCCACCTGAGGCTGACATAAGGCCCTATACATCAAGGGAGAAGATATTCTCCGAAACAGTTTTCTGACAACGTTAGTTGCTTTCATTTGTGCATCTGCAGTGAGTGTCTCTGAGAACCCGTTCTGGTCTGACGTTGTTCATCCCCTTTGCTTCCTCTTGCTGACTGGATGGATTCAGCTGTTTCTCATCAATGTGGTAATCTAACAAATAATACCGAATAAAGAATTGGATTCTTGGTTTTGGTACAAGAGCAAGTTTGTAATTTGTTTGCTTATAAGGTACTTGTACACCAAATGACAATTAGATGTATCTACTCTCCTATCCAAACCTCTGTGGATATGCTGTTAAAAAATATTTTAAAAGCGGGGAAGTGGGGTGGACACAGTCCAGAAGTGGAGTCATGAGGAGTACTCTGCCTGCCTGTGAGAGCACTCTGAGGAAACAGGACAAGTTCCTTTTGATCTCAGTTTCTTCAAAAGGAACTTGTTTTGGAATGTTTTTCTGTGCTCCTCTTAGGTGTAGCAAATAAATGTGGTTTTTTAAAAACTTCTTATTAGAGCCGGGCGTGGTGGTGCACGCCTTTAATCCCAGCACTCGGGAGGCAGAGGCAGGTGGATCACTGTGAGTTCGAGGCCAGCCTGGTCTACAAAGTGAGTCCAGGATGGCCAAGGCTACACAGAGAAACCCTGTCTAAAAAAACCAAAAAAAAAAAAAAAAAAAACTTCTTATTAACTATTGCTTGCTGATATTATTCAATTGAATGTTTAAAGTGTCCTTTACGTGCCTCCATGGGAAAACATGCTTTCCAAGTCTGGTATGTCTTGTGATGGTACACAGCTTGAACTCATGAGAACTTTACTCATGTGACCTTTTTTTTTTTTAAATATGCAGAGCATAAGTTCTTTTTTTTTTTTTTTTTTTTTTTTTTTTATGGGTTTTTGAGACAGGGTTTCTCTGTGTAGCCTTGACTGTCCTGGACTCACTTTGTAGACCAGGCTGGCCTCGAACTCACAGAGATCCGCCTGCCTCTGCCTCCCGAGGGCTGGGATTAAAGGCATGCGCCACCACGCCCAGCTTGCAGAGCATAAGTTCTCTGGAGCTCTGAATAGAGCTGTCTACTGCATGAATGTATGTCCACCCCCTTTCCCAGCTCTGTTCTCCCAGGTCGCACTGTGTCTACAGCAGGGACAGGGGGGTGCCTGCTGGAGACCAGCTCCGGCACACGGGGTGAGCCGGGGTGGGAGGCAGAGTTTGGGGAATGACCACCTGGTTGCAGGTGTTTTCTCTGTATACCTTAACTCTTCATCTTTCAGGCTGGCAGCCTTGGCGTTTACAATTAACTCTTAAGGTTCCAGGCTGGTGGCCTTGCTATTTTACATTAACTCTTAAGGAAAAGAGAGGTAACTATTCAGACCTTCTGCCTTCCCCGCTGCCACAACAGCTCTCTAGCTGAGAACCTTTGTTATTTAACAACAGGAGGTCTTAGTCAGCTTAGCCACCTGCTGAGAGATGAGTTGTGAAAGGAAAAGATGGCTCAGAGGTTAAGAGCACTGACTGCTCTTCCAAAGGTCGTGAGTTCAATTCCCAGCAACCACATCCACCCCCACCCCCACAACCACAACCACATCACAACCACCTATAACGAGATTTGTACATATAATAAATAAATAAATCTTAAAAAAAAAAAAAGGAAAAACCTCAGTTCCCTTTGACTTGATGGTTTAGCAGTGAACCGCAGCTTTCTGGAAGATAGAGACCTAATTAAGAAGGACAAGAAAACACTGGAGATTGCATATCACGGACTGAATGCACTAAATTTAGAAGCATACATTTGGTATACAAAGCAAGCAGATTTTTACAAACCTCACACACACACATGCACACAATACAGTCAATAGACAAAAACAAGGGAGCTCACAAAGACACCGTTCATCCACATCCACAAAAACATACATACATATATGTATACACACACAGACAGATAGACAATATATACGGACAATTAGACATATAAACAGACAGACACATTTTTGGATGAAGCAGATGGCTTCAACAACCATTTAATTCTGTCTCGGGTTTTTATACAATCTAATACAAAGGCTCCCTTTGTACGGAAATAATTACCTCATTCAAAAATAGATTCAACTGTCACAGTATTGGTCCTAATATCTAACTAAGTAATGCATTTGAAGCAGTGGCTTTATCTACATGCTCATTATGAATTCAAAGCAGAAGTTTTGTCTTTTTCTTATTGCAAATACATGTTATGTGTTCAAAGCAAGAGTCAAGGTTTTTCGAAGAAACAGGTGTCTGTCTTGTCTTGCATAGATAACCTCTCATTCTTTGTTTCTGTATTCACAGGGCCTTCCTAATCATGGTGTACACCTGGGCCTTACCCTTGGGCTAAACAGAGTGAATGTATTTCTTTGATTATTAATTTGTTTCAATCTTGTTTTCCTTCTTGGTGTAATTCTTACGGAGGTTCATAGAGCTCCTAACAGTTTTTGCTATATTGCAGGAGGTTTTAAAGTTATCTGAATCAATTGGAAACGGTTATTGGGAATTAGAAAGTCATCTGTAGGAAATCTGAGCAACAGAGAGCGTAGCGCCTATGGAGAAATTATCCTTATCCTGTAGGCGGTTAGAGTCTATGCCATGCAGATATATGAACCAAGCATGGAAAGGCAGCACAGCAACAATAGGCAGTCCTGAGGCAAAAGCCTTGGGGCTCTGTCTAAACCAGGGACACACCCATTCGTCAGCCATGCAGAAATGACTTGGGCTGCCGCTGCCAGGAAGCTCACTTGCTTACTTTTGCCAACCCAGCATGTGATTGCTCTCAGCATGTGCCATTGCTACTTGAAAATAATTTTTTGGCTTTTTAAAGATAGGGTCTCATGTGCTAGAATGGTTCTTAAAGTAGAGCTGTGCAGATGTAGTGTACAGGCAGCACAGTCTCCTGTGGGTTCCGTGATATGGGCAGTAGGGGCTGCCTCTGACATGGACTCGGCCCACGTATTGATGACTTCCCCACCGGTGGGTCAGCCTTGCGGGGCCACAGAGGAAGAAGACGCAGGCAGTCCAGATGAGACTTTATAGGCTGGGGTCAGATGATAGGGGAAGAGGGCTCCCCCTTTCTGAGGACTAGGAGAGGAGGGAGGGGTGGGGGAAGGAGGGTGGGACCAGGAAGAGTGATGTGGGGGTTATAATTGGGATATAAAGTGAAACTGGGCAGTGGTGGCGCACGCCTGTAATCCCAGCACTCACTCGGGAGGCAGAGGCAGGTGGACCACTGTGAGTTCGAGGCCAGCCTGGTCTACAATGCGAGTCCAGGACAGCCAAGGCTACACAGAGAAACCCTGTCTCGGGAAAAACAAAAACAAAAAACAAAATAAAGTGAATAAATTAAAAAGATGAAAGAGGAAAACTAAATAAATAAAGTAGAGCTGTGGTGGCTACCTAAGGTAGTGTCAGTGGTGAGACAAATAGTTTAAAATGGTGAGTTTCGCTTGTGTGGCTTGTACTTCAACAAAGTAAAAACACTATAACAGATCTCTGTCTTAATTATTTAATCTCACTGAAACTCTGTGCTTACAAATTCAGTTCTAGGACCAGCAACACTGTAAAGGTGCTGGCAGCCAAGCATGATGACCTGAGTTCGGCTCTTGTGACCCCCTGGGTGCCAACACCTGTGCGGTCTCCTCTGACCTCTAATTTTGCACTTTCGCACACACTACCACTTTCCACACTGCTGCATATGCACACATCCATGTGCCCACGCTGAGTTAATACATTCATAAATACACGAGTGGAAAATATCAGTTTCTCATCCTTCTGCGGGACCCTGCTGTAAGGTTGAAGTCTGGAATTCCCAGATAGCCTCTGAGCTTAGGATAAGAGGACACACCTGGTTCCTGACAACGGTTCTTGCTGGTGTTCCCTCTCTCCTTGATCTGGGGAACCCCAGAACCTCTAAGGAGAGTCGCATAGCCCTTGGGGAGATTACAAATCCAACACTTTCCTGATAAGAAATCCATTCAGCAAGCACCTGGGGATTCCTGGAAACACCCACCCCATGCTAATAAGATGTGTTGGTGTCTTGGCTTTCAACCAGTGACCTTTAGCCACACCTGGAGAGTCTCTACCCATAGGATAATTAAGTACTGCTTTCCCCTCTTACTATAAACCTGTTTTGTTCCACGTAGATTAAGTGTCCCTAGCATCTCTCATCCCAGCAGATTAAATATCCGTAAAACTTCTAGCCTCATAGAATCAAACACATTCACCCCCCCCCAACCCCTCCCACTGGCCAAGGTTTATAATTTACTCTTTCACATGAAATAAAGAGGCAAGAATCTTCTATCTCACCACAACCCACAACCGTCTGAAATTCATCATTTACTCTGGAGAAGGAAGGGCTTCCCCTCCTCCTTAAAGGCTGCCTCAAGCTTCTGGAACCCACGACCCCCACCTCCGCCTGCTTGGCTTCCAATTAAGGTAACCACCTGCCGAGCCCTGAGAGCTCCCAGGTTCACCAGCCTGTCAGCAGGATGTCTGCAGCAATCTTTCTAGCCCCACCCTACCCACCCACCCACCCACCCACCCACCCCCCCCCCACCCCCCCCACTCCCCCCCACTCCCCCCCCACCCCCCCCCCACAGCGCCTGTTGGCGGGAGCTTCTTAGCAGCCTCTGTAACTAGCTGCTCACAAAGCAGCAGCCAATCCGCCCAAGTCAGGCCAGGTCAGCATTGCAGCCAGGTACAGGCTCCCCTCCACACTTCACCCTTTTCCGCTGGAGAGACACGGACTTTTTTCTGCCCAGCAACAGCAGCAAGGACGCACAATGGCACTTGTGTCTTAAAATGACAATATTCTTGCTCCTGACAGGACTTGACAAATCAATCCTAGTGCACCAGGGTGAAACAAAGTCTGAGTTCACAATTCACAAAGCTGACTCTGTGGAACCCGAGGCATTGTGGCTCCACCATGTCCCTAGACGCCATCTTTAGGCCTGTTCTTCAAGGTCACCCCAGTTGCTGGAAAAACAACAAATTGTTTCAGGAAAAGACTTTTGGGGGCTGGAGAGATGGCTCAGAGGTTAAGAGCACACTGGCTGCTCTTCCAAAGGTCATGAGTTCAATTCACCCAGCAACCACATGGTGGCTCACAACCATCTCTCCTGGCCTGCAGGCAGAATGCTGTATACATAACAAATAATAAATCTTTAAAAAAAAAAAAAAAAAAGGAAAAGACTTTTGGCCTGAACCAACCAGGGGACAGCAAGAAAGCGCCTAATGAACCCAGATAGATGGCTTAAGCATTTTGAGTCAGGCTCCATCAATCCCCTAGCACCAACCCAACTTTGCTGAATGTCAACCAATCCTGTAACTGCTAAACCAGAAACTCCCGTTCTTCGTTCTTCGCTGTAACCACAATTTAAAAAAAAAAAAAAGCAAAAACCTGCCTAACAACAGTTTGGGGCTCTTGCTACTGACCCAATGAGTTTCCTGGGCCCTTGAGCTCCAGTTTGAATAAAGGTTCCTTGCTTTTGCGTATGGTTTTAGACTCCTGGTGGTCTTCGGGGGTCTAGCTATCTGGCCATAACAACAACTCTTTCCATTTTATCCATTTGTTTATTTATTTTTACACAGGATATTATTCTATAGTCTAAAAGGGCCTGGATTCTCAATATTTCCCTGACTGGGCTGGACCACAAAGAATCTTCCTAATCGATGTTCTCAGTGATGAAATTTCAAACATGAGCCAAGGTGCCAGCATTTTATGCCTTAAAAGCAACAGACTACAGGGACTGGAGAGATGGCTCAGAGGTCCTGAGTTCAATTCCCACTGTTGGACCCTGGAGTCCAATTCAGGAAGGGGGTCACCGCGAGAGACCACTCAAGTCACACAGGCTGGAGGTATAGGTAAAATTTATTACTGACACATCAGAAGTCCCAATTGTTGATGTGTCAGGGTCCCTCAGCACGCGGGAGGTGAAGGACCCCGAGCAGCTGTTACAGGCTAGTTTTTAAAGGCTAAAACCACAAAGCAGGTGGGGTTGCTTATCAGGTTAGACCATATGGACATTAGGACATCTGGCATTGGGAAGCTCTTTGTGGGGGCTTGGGTGTGGGTCTCCAGAGCGGTTACTGAAAGCCGTTGGGGACATCTGATATATGGAAACTATTCTGGGAACTAGGGTGGAACTTTTGAAGTTAGCATTAACGAGAACTGGGAGAGGCAAGCAAGGCTGGACAAGCGAACAAGCGTCTTGTATTTTACAAATTTTACAGTTTCTCACCACCAACCACATGGTGGCTCACAGCCATCTATACTGTGATCCGATGCCCTCCTCTGGCGTGCAGGCACATGTGTGGGCAGAATACTGTATACATAATAAATACATCTTTTAAAAAAAATTCTCACCAACCACATGGTGGCTCACAGCCATCGATAATGTGATCTGATGCCCTCTTCTGATGTGCAGGCACACACGTGGGCAGAATACTGTATACATCTTTAAAAAAAAAAATAAAGCAACAGACTAATAGCCTGAGTAAGCACCACTTATTATTTCTGCATCTCCTAAAAGACTCCAGAGTGTCAATGACAATTTTTTTCATGAACTTATTTTTGCCAAGTGTAGTGTATTAATATTGTTTCAGGAATGTCGGGATTTAGAGAGAGAGAGAGAGAGAGGCATCAAGATAAACATATGAAAGGAATCAGGAGCTAGGTCTGAGGTTCCGTCGGCAGGTGGCTTTCCCAGGGTGCACAGTGCCCTGGGGTCCATCCTCAGCATGGCAAAACTCAGACATGGTGAATCATGCTGGTCATTACCCCAGCACTCAGTCGGCAGCACTGGGGGGGGGGTCACTGGGGGTCACTGGGGAGCTCTGGGGGCACTGGGGGGCTCTGGGGGCACTGGGGAGCTCTGGGGGTCACTGGGGCTCTGGGGGGCACTGGGGAGCTCTGGGGGGCACTTGGGGCTCTGGGGGAGCACTGGGGGGCTCTGGAATCCAAGGTTATTCTCACCCACATAGCCTAGTGTGACACCACCCTAGATTATATCAGACCTTATCCCAGATCAAAACAAGAAAAGAAAAGTCAACTGGCAGAGAAAGCCTGGAAATCCTTCCACACCTGGACTCCATGTAACAAATTACATGTCTACAGAATATCCAGGGATAAAGTAGAAATGGTGGGTGTTATGGAAATAACCCAGAAAAGACCAGAAGCGGGGAGACGGTCCACAGGGGAAAAGCACACTTACTGTACAAATCATGAGGCTCCCCCCTGTTGAGCATTTCATCCTGTGAGTAGATCCCAGCCTGGCCCCATGTGCTACCTCCTGCAATGGCTGTTCTTGAATGGACTAACGCCGGAGGTGAAGAGCACGCTTGTAAAAGGGTCCTGTCTAGTTTGAAGTTGGAAGATCCATGCCTAGGCTGGAATTTTGGGGTCGGACAACACCTCCTGCTAGAACCTACAAAAGGGCATTTAAGAAGGAACATTTTGCTCTTTGCCAGCTTGCTATATCCTTGGTAGAAGTTTCATTCATTCCCTGGAATTAGAGCCTACATTGTTGGGATGCCTGCCTGTACTGAGGAGGATCTGAGTCATCCAACTTTTTGGACCTTTCCAACTACTGGATTCTTGCATTTCTGTTCACATCCAGCCGTTGCTGGATTAGCCGAACCACAGCTTGTAAGTCATTCTAATAAATGCCCTTTCTATACAGATAGAGAGGCTCATTCTACAAATTCTCTTACTCTAGAGAATAGAGACTAATGTAGATTTGGGTGCTAGAATTAGTTCTAGAACAACAGAAATACAAGGAGGAATCTTTTAAGCATTTGAAATAGTTTTTTTTTTTTGTTGTTTTGGTTTTTGGTTTTTGGTTTTGTTTTGTTTGTTTGTTTGTTTGTTTGTTTCGTTTTTGAGACAGGGTTTCTCTGTGTATTCCTGGCTGTCCTGGACTCACTTTGTAGACCAGGCTGGCCTCGAACTCACGGCGATCCACCTGCCTCTGCCTCCCGAGTGCTGGGATTAAAGGCGTGCACCACCACCGTCCGGCCTGAGTAGGCTTTTCTGTTTGCCAACATACACAGCTACTAAAGCTTCTCCAGTTACCGGGGCCTCTCCCAGGAGCCTGGGGAGTACTTTATTACTAACTCAAGAAGATGGCGTATCCTGATCCACATTGCGAATGTCAATGCTTTTGGTGACACTGTGGATGGAACTTTTGGCCATTTGGGGGGAAATAAGGAAAGTGATGATGCTGGTTGGGTGCTCTTACCATCTCTGGATAAATTACAGAACCTAGGAATGACCTCTGCTATTTCCTTAACCAACTTCTAGCATCTCACAATACAGCAAAGGACAACGATGGATTGACTGATAAAACTGACCTCCGCACTCCCAACGTGGATAAACAGTCCAAAAGTTCCTAAGTGTGACCTGGAGCAGAATTTTCTTTCCACTGTCCGTAGAGCTCAAGTTGCAGAAAAGCAACCCAAAGCCCTCATTATAAGTTTGGCTGAATTACAAGAAAAATTCAAGCCCTAGCCATGAGGGGGTCAGCAGTTAGAGTAAGGGCCGTCATGGGAGAAGGATGAGATCCTAGAATTTGGAATTAGGATGGAAGAATGGAAAAATTTTGAGCATTCATAATCTTAAGGGTTTTTCTCACCTGAAATGGTACCCTCACCCCCACAGCTTGAGTACTGCCCTTTCTGCATTTGAATAAGGAGATTAACCCTTTACTGTCTGCTAAGCACCATTGACTTTCTCTTAAAGAGTTGCTAGGCCAGAGGGCCCACCAGCAGTTGCCTCTAGACCTATAACCAGAGTTAAGGCAAAGCAGGCTCATGGATGGTAGGGAGAAAGTATAGTTTTTGGGGGAGCTGCCCTACACCACTAAAGAGTTTAATAAGTTTGCTAATTCATTCAAGTAGAAGACTGGGGAATATTGTGGAAATTGATTTTGAGGGTGTTGGATATTGGTGAAAGGAATATAAATCCCAATCAGGCAGAGTGTAATGATATGTGTGCTCTAATGTAAATTCTAGGCTTATTATGAAAGCTTTTCTCGTTCACAAATATATCAAAAGATTGTTGGAATGATTGCTGAAAGTTTTGTCAAAGGATGGTTTACTGAAAATGTGAAGATTTTTGATGTCCATCGGCTTGGACTGTCAGGCTGACTTTTGCAGACCACGGGCTCTGTGAGTTTGGGGCAGTTCTGTGCACAAGTGAAGGCCAGAGCTGGGCACCACTGTGCTTTGCTCTTTCTTCGTGCTCTTGTCTTTAAGGGAGCTGCTACTATCACTCAGGCTTCCATGGCCAATCAGGGCCTCGAGGCAGGCACGCCAGCCAGAATGTGGGAGGGCACTCTCAGATTGCCAGGCTTCAGGCTGGGTTCCAGTGTAGGGGACTGGCTACATGGCCAATGCTCAGCCATCTTGTCAGAGCCCAGGTTCCTATTTCTCCAGAAGTCTGCCATTCACCAGAAACTAGCTGACCTTGTCCTAGGTCGGCAGTTAGACACCTGTTGTGGTTTATTGTGGGGGCTGGTCACTCTAGACCCCCCCCCCCCAGCTACTCCTTTTCCCGTAAGACTACTGATAAGATCAGATTAAAAGCCAGCTGCCTGCGAGCAGCAGTTCTGGGAGCTTTTTCCTGACTAACCTTCCTGGAATTTCTCTCTCTGCAATTATAGCCACTGTAAAGGTAGATACCTGCTGGAGCATTCCAGAGTTAGGTATCCATAGCAACCCTTGCTTACGCAAATACCCATGCCTCTGTGCCTATATAAACTCTGTAAAAATTCTCAATAAATGGGGTTTGATCAGAATGCAGACTTGGCCCCTTCTTCGTGTCTCGTGTTTTGTCTCTATACAGGAAAACTTTCCTCCCGAGCGTTAGTCGAACCCCAGCGGGCCAGGGCAATTTTACTCACACACCCAGCTGTTTTTCTAGATTTTTGTCATTGTTTTGTTTCTCATATTCTTTTCAATCGTCTTTTTAGAAACTTAGAATTTGTGCCATGGAGACATATATGGAGACACATGCCACAGTACACGTGTGAAGGTCAGAGGTCAAGGTGGAGGCGTGGCTCCTTTCCTGGGTGCTGACCTCAGGCCCTCAGACTTGGTTTCAAGTGACTTTCCTCACACAGCCAACCAGTTTGTTCCTGTTACAGCACTCCCCCTGCTCTTCCTCCTCCTCCTTAGTTTTGGTTTTCCAAGACAGGGTTTCTCTGTGTAGCCTTGGCTGTCCAGGACTCCCTTTAAAGACCAGGTTGGCCTCGAACTCACAGCGATCCTCTTGTCTCTGCCTCCCGACAGCACTCCCTTCTAATTTGCCTATTTTAGTACATTGGTTGTAGTAGCTCTGTTTTCATTTTTGGAGTGGAAAACACTGGGCACTTGTTCTAGAGCCCCTGCGTGCTTGCCCAGCATCTGTCCGCTGAGCCTTACAACAAAAGCTATATTGCGGCACGGTCTGGTTAAGCTGCCCAAGTATCTTGTCAGCTCGGTCTGTAGCCATACTAAGCCTTCAACTGGTGCTGCTCCTGCCTCAACCTTCAACGTGTGGAGAGTCAGACACACGGGGAGCAGACGCACGAGGGCAGAGAGGGGAAGAGAGCGGAGTCGAGCACAGGGAACAGAGAGAGAGCTGGAGGAGCAGGTGGGGACTTTTATCTGGCAGAACACACCTGAGGCACCTGGCTGTGGCTGCAGAGGATGATGTGAGCCATTTCCCACATCCATGGATCCTGTTTCCCAGACTCTGCGGTCGCGCAGCCAGGGGAACTAAGCTATTCATAGGTCTCGCTTCCCACCTGGAGGTGTAGGGAGCTCGCGGGAAATTAGGTTACTGGGATTATCTGTACGCTCACAGGCTCAAGTTTTACTGCAATGCCCATCTCCGCAGGTCTGGGTCAGCTCTGTGCCTGGAGTGGAGATCAGGGCTGGGAATCACTGGGCTGTGACACTTCACCGCACTCTGTCCCAAACGGAGATGCTCCTGTCACTCGGGCCTCACTAGCCAATCAGGGCCTCCAGACGGACCCGCCAGTTAGAATGGGGCGGGCACTTCCGGTCCACCCTACTCGCCTAAAGTCCTGGCGAAGGCGCTGACGGTCCCTGTGCTGCTTTGTGACCCGCTGCCGGGAGCTGTGAGGAGAGCGGGGCGAGCTCGGGATCCGCGCCATGGTGAGCGGGGCCGCCGCCCCACGCGGGGAGGAGCCGCGGGAGCGCGCGTGGGGTTCGTCCCGGGGTGCGGGAGCCGGCGGCGTCCCGTGAGGTCCCAGGAGCCCCCTGCACCTCCCGGGGGGAAGCGGGACCTCAGAATGACTTAGCTCCCCGGGCTGCGCATCTGCAGAGTCTGGGAAGCCGGCTCCCCTGTGTGAAAACTTTCTTGCTGCTGACGTCACCAAGCAGCGAGCTCCTCAGCGGCTTTCATTGCCAGGGAAGGCAGACTCGCTGCCTCGCAGAGCCCTGGCTTCTCTAGCGTCTTCTAGGAGTTCTGCGCTGGGCACTGGACACTCAGGTGCAGGATCCGTCTGCAGTTAATTCTGTGCAGGTGGAAAGTCTGTGTCACTAACACATTTGCATGTGGATGCCGCGGGGGTCCAGAGTGTTAGGAAGACAGGCTTCCTGCGTTTCCTGGCCTCATTCGTCAGCATTTGCTTCCTTTTAATAGTGTGTGTGTGTGTGTGTGTGTGTGTGTGTGTGTGTGTGTGTGTGTGTGTGTTGGGTTTCTTTCTTTGTTTCTGTCTTTCTTTCTGTTTGTCTGTCTGTCTTTAAGTTTGCTCCCATGTTCTACTGATCTCTTTATTCTTTGCCGGACAGTACAGTTCAGACAGGTTTTTCCGGTTCCCCGAGTGAACTGGGTGGGGAGGGAAACTAGGGATAATACAGTGCACTCAGAGAAAAGGTACATATTTTTTTTTGTTTGGTTGGTTGGTTTTGGCTTTTGGGTTTTCAACACAAGGTTTCTCTGTGTACTCCTGGCTGTCCTGGACTAGCTTTGTAGACCAGGTTATCCTCGAACTCACAGCGATCTGCCTGCCTCTGTCTCCCAAGCCCTGGCATTAAAAGCATGCGCCACCACACCTGGCTGAAGATGCATAATTAAACCTGAGCTTGGAGGCCTCCAGTTGTTGAATCTCTTCTTAGACAGGAAAGGTTATACTGAGGAAGCGTGTAACCCAGCCGGAGGAGTTGGCACCGCCCTATTTGAAGGGAAATAGTTTTTTTTTCTGTCTCTTATTTTATTCTCTTACTTTCTATATTTTCTTTCTTTACTGCATTTTTATTTTTAAGTTTTGACGTCAGAGAATGTCACTGTGTTTAGTGTTTATCCAATCTTGTGTATTGCTCATTTTTCATTCATAGTTACGTTTTCTCATCAGTTTTCTGTTATTGGTAGCATAAGTTGTTATACTCTTTTTGGACAGTTTTGAATCCATAGCTAAAGTTCTGTGTTACTGTAATATAATATTGACATAATAGCCAAGATGTCAGCAACCCACATGGTTGCTTTCTACTCATGGTTAGCTCAGCTCCCTGCTAAGGGGAGCCCATTTTCCATCAGGCACAAGTCCCAGTACCACCCACACATCTTCTCAGAGGTTAAATGTACAGTGTTACAGGCTTTTCTTTCTTTCTTTTTTTGTTTGTTTGTTTGTTTTTTATGGTTTTTTGAGACAGGGTTTCTCTGTGTAGCCTTGACTGTCCCGGACTCACTTTGTAGACCAGGCTGGCCTCGAACTCACAGCGATCCGTACAGGCTTTTCTTTAATAAGACTCTTCTGTGGCCAGGCGTGGTGGCGCACACCTTTAATTCCAGCACTTGGGAGGCAGAGGCAGGTGGATCTCTGTGAGTTCGAGGCCAGCCTGGTCTACAAAGCGAGTCCAGGACAGCCAGGGCTACACAGAGAGACCCTGTCTTGAAAAACAAAAAGACTCTTCTGTGAGGTTGACATGGCTGTAGGAGGAGATGGTACCCACAGCAGTGCGTGGGGAGGTAGACCCTCCCGGCTAAGAAACAGAGGAAAGATTTCCATGGTCTCAAGAGCACTAAGACCATCCATATGTCTTACAGCACAGTTTTTGTTGTGGGAGCCAATATTGTCTTCCTTTTCTGTCTGTCTGTCTGTCTGTCTGTCTGTCTGTCTGTCTTGGCTTCTCTTTTTCTCTCTCTTTCCCTGTTTCCATTGTATCTTTGACTTGTTTCCTAAGCTCTTTTCTCCTTAGATTATGTTCCTGTCATGGTTCATATTAGCTCAACGGCCTCACGCTCCTGTTTCTGAATGCTTGGTCCATAGTTAGTAGTACTAACTGTGTAAAATTAAGAGGTGTGCCCTCGTGGGAGTAGGTTTTGTCTTGTTTAGGTGTGCTTTGAGGTTTCAGAAGACCAGTGTAGGGCAAGTGCTCCTTTCTGCTTGCCTGCCTGTGCATCAGGAGGTGACACTCAGCCCATGTCTGCCCACCATGCTGCTTCCTTTCAGGATGACAGTGGAGTAACCCTCTATCACTGTGACCAATCCCCAAAGTATTCCACCACGAGTTGCCTTGGTTATAGTGCTTCTTCACAGCAGTAGAGCAGTCACTGAGACAAGTTGTTTGTGTAATATTTTGTCATATTATCTGTCTATTCTCATGTCCTGTGAAATCAAGTAAGGCTACGTGAAAGAGTAAAGAACTGATCTCTAGACAACACGTTCAGTCTGTGGCATAGTTATTACTCATGACCCCTGCAGGTCCATAGAGAAAAGAACCAACAACGGAGCCAGAAATTAATGAAACCTGTATGGTTTTGGGGGGGGGGGGGGGGGAGAAGGAGCTATCGTAACATTCAGAAGCAGTCAGGTGCTGAAACAGAGGCAGCAATTATCAGGGAGGTTAGGGCCGTGAAAGAGACGGCACCTGCTCTTCTTGGACACATAGAAAATGTGCTGTGAGGGAGCTGCACCACCCAGCACAGCATTTAGCTATGGGAGGAAAAGACAAGGTGATTCCTCGTCCCAGAAAGCAACTCCATACAGGACCCTGCTGCTGCTTGGTTCCAGTGGGACGGGGCACACCCAAAGCTGGAAGTCCTTGTGATTGTATCATCTGTGTGCTGCTTTTCCTTGAAAGAAGAAAGATTCGGGGCTGGAGAGATGGCTCAGTGGTTAAGAGCACTGCCTGCTCTTCCAAAGGACCCGGGTTCAAGTCCCAGCACCCACATGGCGGCTCACAACTGTCTGTAACTCCAAGATCTGACACCCCCACACTAACTCACATAAACTAAAATTAAATAAAGTATTTTTTTAAAAAAAGAAGAGAGCCAGGCGTGGTGGCGCACGCCTTTAATCCCAGCACTCGGGAGGCAGAGGCAGGTGGATTGCTGTGGGTTTGAGGCCAGCCTGGTCTACAAAGTGAGTCCAGGATGGCCAAGGCTACACAGAGAAACCCTGTCTCGAAAAACCAAAAAAAAAAAAAAAAAGAAGAAGAAGAAGAAGAAGAAAGATTCAAATTTTAAGGGTCATAGATTCTTCCTCTGTGTGTTCAGCACCATTTCAGACACAGGTTTGGTAGAATCCAACCCCCAGTGAGGAGACTGTGAGTTCATTGCATGAATCCCTGGTGACGAAGCCTGGGCTGCGTTTTGAGAGCGCTTGATGTTGGGATACCCAAGCTTTGAGACACCCGCCATGAATGCTGCATGTAGGGAGAGGAAATAGGCAAAGAATGAGGTGTGTGAGGAGTTTCAGACAGAAAGAGCCATCTAAGCCCTTGGAACCGGAATCTCGCAGCATCTGACACAGGGCTGCAGGATGTGGTGTTTGCCCAGCAGGGTTTCAGGGTTGCCTTGTTCCAATCATTCCTTCTTTGCAAAGGAAATGTGTATCCTGTGCCACTGTGTATTGGGAAGATATAACTTGTGTTTTGATTTTTACAAGATGGCGCAGTCAAGAGATTGCCTTGAGTTGTTACAAGAAAATTTGGACATTTCAGAAGTGTTGTGACCGTGACATAATATGGAGAATTTTGAAGTTAGGATAAATGCCCATTTCACTATGGGTTGAGTGTGAGCCTATCATGACCTATGTGAAACTGGTGGGTTAAATGAGAAATATCCCAGGTATGGTAATGTATTTGAGCATTTGTCTCTAGTTTGTGGTCTTCACTGGGAGGGCTATGGTACCTTTCGGAGGAGGATCCTTTCTGGAGGAAGTTAGTCTCTGGGGATGGGCGTTGAGTATTAATAACCTTATCACACTTAATCTTCTTTTGTGTGGTTGAAACTGAGCAGCCCTCTTCTCATACAGCCATGCCTTCACCACTGGGACAGACTCCATTCATAAACAATGGACCGTAAAAATCAAAGCAATGGCGTTTCTTTAAGAAGCCATTTTTTTTTTTTTTTTGGCCTCATGCTTTGTTGTTTATATTTTTGTCTTATGGAATTAGATTTTTCTACATGTCTAGCATTTGTCATTGTGCTGAGAGCTTTACCCACATCTTGACTTTTGATCTTCGTCAGAGGTTATACAGTTTTACACCAGGCTGGCATTCGTGCATGACATTAATACTGAGCTCCAGAATTACTGAACTGCAGATTTATAACACTCTCCCTACCCTTCGATATGTTTTCTTTAAAATTTTAAAATATGTGCACGGCCATTTTGCCTATGTTTATGGGTGTGAACTGTGTGAAAGCCTGGTGTTCACTGAAGTCAGCAGAAAGTATTGGATTCTCTTGGCTTTGAGTCAGGAGTGATTGGGAGCCTTGAAGTGAGGGCTGTGGATTGATCCATGTCCTCTGCAAAAGCAACACATAGTCTTCATTGTAGCATCACCTTTAAATAGCCTATTGGTTTTTGTTGCTGTTGATGATATTTTATATTCTTTTTTTTTTTTTTTTTTTTGGTTTGTTCGAGACAGGGTTTCTCTGTGTAGCCTTGGCTGTCCTGGACTCACTCTGTAGACCAGGCTGGCCTCGAACTCACAGCGATCCACCTGCCTCTGCCTCCCGAGTGCTGGGATTAAAGGCGTGCGCCACCACGCCCGGCTGATATTTTATATTCTTACTATCGTCAGTTACTAATCTTTTTCAGAACTGCTTGAACTTGTTAAAAGTGCACTTTTTTTCATAGGGATATTATATTAGCCTCACAGATGATGCAGGGTCACTCCAGTTTTCAGATAGACAAGTGAATTTCTGGAGTAAACATGTAAGTCTTTGGAGGAATTCTGAGTGAGCCTCCTATTGCTGCAATGACCAGCTTGGCCTGGAAATCATAGAGATTCACCTGTCTCTGCCTCTTGAAGTCTGAGGTTAAAGATGGGCGTCACCACACCCATCTTTTCCCTCTGTTTTCAAGTTAGTGATTTTTGATGCAGTTTTGATGATGGATCCCCAATTATGTGGCTCTGTCTGCACGTCGCTGGATCCGTTAGTGGGTGTTTCTCCTGCCGTGTCATATCCTATTCAGAGTGCACAGAAAAGGAGAGTCACGCCTCTCATTTCTGTGCACAGAATGTGTTCATGCTTCGAAAAGGAGCTGGTGGATGCGTTTGAAATTCTGTCACGTGGAATTGATATGTAAACATATTTTAAACAAAGGGTACATTTACAAAGCAGCCAGTCTCACCACTTCTATTACCCATATATGTATACTTTATAATATTTACATATGTACACTATATATGGTATACCTTAGGATGCAGTGACCTTTGAGGACGTGCATGTGAGCTTCTCTCAGGAAGAGTGGGCTTTGCTGGATCCTTCTCAGAAGAGTCTCTACAAAGATGTGATGCTGGAAACCTACTGGAACCTCACTTGTATAGGTAATGACGTGAATTTTCCTTCACTCTTTAACTTAACAGGACAAGCCTTTCTTAGAGATGGTGCTCTTCTCTGATTTTGATTCTGAAAAAGAAATAATGTGATGAATAAATCAGGCATTGTTCTGAGGTTCAACAAGATAATAAATTTAAGTTTTGTATAATTTCCAGTACTATATCGTACATTTTCTGGTACTGTATTTTAGGATACAAATGGGAAGACCAGAATATTGAAGAGCACTGTCAAGGTTCTGGAAGACATGGAAGGTAATTTTCATGTGTAAGCTTGATGCCTATGTGCCTCTGAAGAAATTTTAATGTACCCAGAAGTATTAATGAAAAAAAAAAATAGTTTAAGCAAGCACAGCAATGTGAGGTTTATTCAATTCTGACAAAACAAAATGCCTCAGTGTCAGGTAACAGATCAGTGTTTATAAAATATTCCTTTCAGAAACAAGAAAAGGAAACAAGGCCTTAATGGATTTTGATTTTAATTTTATCCACATGAGAACCATGTTGTAGAACCTGCCCATCCACTTAGTTTTACACCATTCAAGTACCAGAAGAGGGAAGCACATTGACTAGGGAATAAGTGTATATTCAAGACCTGTTATCAGCAAATCGTCCATATGAGTAAAGCTGGTTTTACCCATGTCCTTGTGGTGACTTACTACAGTTTAGTGAGAGGGGCAGTTTATGAGAGGCAAGGGGCCTCTTGTGGTGGAGAGCTTTTTTTTTTTTTTCAAGACAGGATATTTCTGTGCAGCCTTCGCTGCCCTGGAAATCACTCTGTAGACCAGGCTGGCTCAAATTCATGGAGATCCTCCTGCCTCTGCCCCCTGAGTTAAAGGCGTGCACCACCACCGCCCAGATGTGGTGGAGAATCTTCCATCCCATCCCTGTACCACGTGTCTATGAAGAACGGAGGTTTAAACTGTGTGAATGCAATGTGGACATCTCTTATTTGTTTTTCTTCCTTTAGTCGGTACTTCAACTGTCCTTCCGAATACGGGAAGAAGCAGTGCACCTCTCTGTTTCCCAGAACAATTACAAGATATATAGACATCCCCGCTATGAGACAACGACGAGGTGAATGGGATGCAAGCTTACAGGCCGTCGCTTTTCCAGCTTTCGCGGGAATCCATCAAAATGTTGACGTTGGAGACAAGCCCCGTGAGTACAAGGGGTGCGGAGAGCCTTCTGCCGGTCCTGGCTCGCTTTGCACGTGTATCGCGACGCACACCCTAAGAAGTCGTTACGAGTGCAGCCAGTGTGGTAAACCTCTGAGTCCTTCCAGGTCCCTTCAACGATGTGAAAAAACTCCTATGGGAGAAGGAAGTGAAGGATATGAGCCAAGTAGTAAAGGCTTTACCCATCACGGGTGTCTTGACGTACACAAGACAACCAGTGACGAAAAGGATCTCTATGAATGTGATCAATATGACGAAGCCACTTTCGAATTACACCCAAGAGCTCATTTGGAAATGAAATTCTACGAATATAATCAAGATGACAAAGTCTTCGGATGTCACAGTCGTCTTCAAGTATGTAGAACTAATACTACAGAGGAAAAATATAAATATCATGAATGTGGTAAATCCTTTGCATGCCCCAGTTATCTTCAAATACATGAAAGAACTTATACTGGAGAGAAACCCTATGAATGCACACAGTGTGGCAAAGCCTTTACATGTCACAGTACTCTGCAAATACATGAAAGAATTCATAATGTAGAAAAGCCCTATAAATGTAACCAATGTGGTAAAGCCTTTGCACATAACCGTTATCTTCAAATGCATGAAAAAATTCACTCTGGAGAAAAAGCATATAAATGCAATCAGTGTGGTAAAGCCTTTGCCTTTCGCAGTAATCTTAAAAATCATGAAAGAATTCATGCTGGAGAGAAACCATATAAATGCAATCAGTGTGGTAAAGACTTTGCATGTAACAGTTATCTTCTAATGCATGAAAGAATTCACACTGGAGAGAAACCATATAAATGCAGTCAGTGCAATAAAGCCTTTGCATGTCGCAGCAATCTTCAAAAGCACGAAAGAACTCACACTGGAGAGAAACCCTATCAGTGCAATCAGTGTGGTAAAGCCTTTGCACAGAGCAGTGATCTCCAATTACATGAAAGGATTCACACTGGAGAGAAACCTTATAAGTGTAATCAATGTGGAAAAGCCTTTGCACGGAGCAGTTATCTTCAGAATCATGAAAGAATTCACACTGGAGAGAAACCCTATGAATGCAGTCAGTGTGGTAAAGCCTTTACATGTCTCAGCACTCTTCAAAAGCATGAAAAAATTCATACTGACAAAAAATCCCCCAGGAATCTAAGAAATGAAGTATAGACTTGCCTACCTCATTCATTTTCCACACTGAGTCCTCTCCCTGGTGCTTGAGTCAGATGAGTAGAATCACTCCATCTTACAGTGTTGTCTCCTTTTCAAATTGTAGACATACTGTCATCCAAAAATACAGGAAAACAGGACAATTTAAATAATAAAATCTATATGTAAATGTTGTCATTTTTTTATTCATTTATTTACTTATTTATTTATTGTTTTTTCAAGACAGTTTTTTTTTTTCTCGGCAAGATCTCACTAGCATTTTTATTTGCTTCTTTTTTTTTTTTTTCATGTCATAACTTTTTTTTTTTTAATTAATTTATTCTTGTTACATCTCAATGTTTATCCCACAAGACAGTTTTTCTATGTAGCCTTGGCTGTCCTGGATTCGCTTTGTAGACCAGGCTGGACTCAAACTCACAGAGGTCTGCCTGCCTCTGCCTCTCGAGTGCTGGGATCACAGGTGTGCGCCACTGGGCCCCGCTGCTGTGTATGACTTTTTGGCTCATATCAGCTTATTTTATGCATAATGTTATTGTGTGTACTGTGTTAAGATCCAAATGATGATTTCTGTACCCCCATATCTGGTTGCAATCCTTGTTCTGAGAGTCTGCTGTCTAAGCTTTGTTCCTCAGTTGTCCCCTGCTATGCCAATAAAGCAACTTAACAGCCAGTGACTGAGCCGGGGAGGGACTGGGATGGACATCCTGCTAGCAAGGGGAGAAGAGAGAAAGAGGTAGTGGCGATGAGCCACAGGCAGAGGTCCAGAAGACATTGAAGAGAGCAGTTGGGGCAGATGATGCATGCAAGTATCTCAGGATTTTGGCAAAGAAGAGGTCCAAAGGACTGTGGCTTTGAATGTTTTCAGATGGGCACTGAAATGTTCTGCATCAGTGAGGCCATCCTTCCCTAAATTAAAAAAAAAAAAAAAAAGTATATAAAATAGAAAATGAAACACTAAGGAAGCCATATTACTCCCCCCACCCCCCGCTTTTTCCCAATAATGTTTTATGTGTCTATTAGTTCTTTCGACTGAAGACCGAACCTGAGGGTTATATGGGATGTCTGAAAAAGCTTGCAGTGTATGCAGAAGCAGTGTCAGCCTTTAATATCTCGCAGAGGCCGAGAACAGAATAAGTGCGAAGTAAAAAAAAATAATAATAATAATAACAACTTCCTTAACTGCTCCCGATAGGCGGGCAGCAAAAATGAGCAGCGAGGGAGTGTTCACGATGACATCAACGTCCTCCAGCCTCTCAAAACCAGGCACATGAGTAACAGCCATGTGCCAAATATGGGTTGGCCGTAATCCAGCGTGATTCACAAGAGGGGAGAGGAATGATTATAAGTTTCACACGTGAAGGGCATTCCTTAACTGTCCAGTGAGCCTGCTTCTTGGGTAGTGAGAACCATTTTGATGAAAGTTTGCATTAGATTCCTATGCTTCCTTCAGGTTGTTAGTTCCTAGGAAAAGAGCATTATAAGCAAACCTGCCTTTCAGTTCCTTCCGACCAAGGTCCTGGAAGAGTCTCATGTGACCTAATATGGTCAAAATTAATTGGAGTCTCTGGAGTCTGCCATTACTGTTGAGTTAACAGTGGTAAATCATGACTAGAGGCACCTGATGATGTGATCCACTTATAGGACATTCCAGAACTGCATATCGTGAGTCAGAGTGTAAGTTTAGAGATCGAAGATAGCAGTGTAAAGCACTGTCCATCGTGTGTAATTCCACTTGGTGTCCTGAAGAACCTGTGTAGGTAAAAATCAGCAAAGTGTTTCTAGAAACGTTGGCACTCGTACCATTTTTTGTGGCACCTGTAAGTACTCTTTGTGGAGAGGGTATCTGCTGAAGGACTAGGTTCGTGCACAGGGAGCCCCAACGCTAACACTAATTGCTCTGTGTGTATGTGTGTGTGTGTGTGTGTGTGTGTGTGTGTGTGTGTGTGTGTGAGAGAGAGAGAGAGAGAGAGAGAGAGAGAGAGAGAGAGAGAGAGAGAGGAGGGGCCTTAAGGTGAGGAAGCAGGTCTCTAAAGGAAGAAGACACTGGATGGCTTCTTTTTTTCTTGGCCAACAGAGAAGTGATGGGACTCGGAGGACCAGAGCGTAGGGAGCCATGGTGAGATGGGGTCCCATAGACACCGTTGGTAAGATCCCAGGCAGGCCTCCAGTGCGTGATGAGTGCTGTTCATGACCATGCAGGCTGGGCAAGGTGGTCCCTGAGGCTTCAGCTCATGCAGGTGAAAGATGGAGATTGCACATCTCAGCCGAGTCCTCAGCATCCCTGCACCTGCAGCAGCTGCATCTGCAGGATCTGACTGAGAATGCACTGTGTGTCCCACCTGTCCCTGCAGTGAGGAGGGAGGGGACAGACACACCCTGGCGCACCTGCTAGGTGATCCTCTGTCCGGTGTAAGTCCCTGTATTCAAACCCAAGGAAGTCAATGGCTCATGAGGTAGAGGAGTGCACAAGGATGCTCTGAAAAGCCACAAGGATGGCCCAGAGCAGAAGAGGAAACTGAGGCCCAGGCAGTGACAGAGTAATGATGCAGTCTGGTGGGCACCCTCAGGTTGAGCAAGGAGGCCGAGGACCTGCCTGAGGCATACAGGAGATGGCTGTGGTACAGGACCATACTCCCAGGCCTCTTCCCATGGGCAAAGGGGAGAGGTGGGATAGGCTGAAGGATCAGGGGTTCAAGATCATCCTTGGCTGGCTGGAGAGATGGCTCAGAGGTTAAGAGCACCATCTGTTCTTCCGAAGGTCTCAAGTTCAATTCCCAGCAACCACATGGTGGCTCACAATCACCTGTAATGAGATCTGGTGCCTTCTTGTGGTGGGCAGGCACTGTATAAATAATAAATAATAAATAAATCTTTAAAAAAAAAAAAAAGGTCATCCTTGGCTGCATAGTCAGCTAAAGTCAGCCTGGGCTATGTGAGACCCTGCTTCAAAAGGACTGTGAGGAAGAAAAAAAAACCAGCCGGGCATGCTGGCGCACGCCTTTAATCTCAGCACTCGGGAGGCAGAGGCAGGCAGATCGCTGTGAGTTTGAGGCCAGCCTGGTCTACAAAGTGAGTCCAGGATGGCCAAGGCTACACAGAGAAACCCTGTCTCGAAAAACCAAAAAACCAAAGAAAAAAAACAAAAACAAAAACCTCATCTCACTCTGTAGGCTGTCATGTGCTATAAGGGACTTGGAGGTATGGCTATCCTTGCCAGACCAAAAACTTCCTCTGGTTCTACCGGATAAACCTCTTAGTCCAGGGACATCCTCCTAAGATGACAGGTCCTCAGAGTGAAGGGGGAGGCGGGGAGCGGAGTGTCCATCACTGAGTCATGCCTGACTTCCTGTAGTCAGTGCTTCAGGTGTTGGGGACACAGCATCAGGGCAGGAGAGGAGCAGGCTATCACTTGACCTGCCAGGCAAGAAGATCCCCGAGTAGCTCAATTGCACACAACCAGAAAGAAGGGGTGACCTGCCCTGCGGGGGGGGGGGCGGCCTTAAAGGGCCAGGCTCTGGAGGCTATAAGACAGCCCAGCATGGTGACGGCGCTGGGTGGTGAATCTCGGGACTGTTGCATGCGCTCTGTCTGTTGGAAGGCCAAGTGTGGCCAAGCCCTGTGGTACCTGTCCCACATCTCATCTCTACCACAGCATAGTAGAAGGTCGGCCATGGGTGGCCATTATGTACTCAGCACCATGAGAGTCACAGGACAGTCGTGTGGAGGACTCATACAAGGCATCCAGCACCTTAGCCCCTGAGGGAGCCACTGCCCAGCCGAGTGGTGAACAGCCCCCTCTTGAGATCCCACATCCTCAGAAGAGAGAAGGACTCACAATAAATGGCTCCTGTCACAAAAGAGCTGAGGACCATAGAAAGACCCCCATCTTCGGTCTGGATGCCGTGTAAGCACTGCCCAAGCAGGCCTGAGGCAAAGCACGTGCCACAGAGGCTGACCTTGGTGTGCACTGTACGGGTGTGACAGCACAGACCCTGTATTCATGATTCTTCCTCGTTGCATTAGGAATTTGTTTTTGTTTTCAAATTTCTTTGCTTTCTGTCTTTCTTTGCCAACTCAGAGGGGACTTAATTGTTTAATTAAAAACAAACAAACAAACAAACAAACAGCCAGGTAGTGGTGGTGCACGCCTTTAATCCCAGCACTCGGGAGGCAGAGGCAGGTGGATCGCTGTGAGTTCGAGGCCAGCCTGGTCTACAAAGCGAGTCCAGGACAGCCAAGGCTACACAGAGAGACCCTGTCTTGAAAAACCAAAAAAAAAAAAAAACCTAGGAGATAAGTATTTTCATGAAAAACTCTTCATTTGTTCCCATGGCAGCCTAAAGGAGCTGTGCAGAGATGACTTGATAACTTAGTAGGACGTTAATTGTGTCTGTTTTGCTCCCTACACTCATCCTGGCAGTGTGGCGAAGGACTTCCATTTGGTCACTGCTTATGGTACCACATATGACGTGACTGTTTTGCTGGATTTCTTTTTTTTTTTTTTTAAGTTTTGGTGCTTTTTTTTTTTTTTTCATTTTTTTTTCGTTTTTCTTTTTAAATCTTGTGGATTTGGGCAATTGATAATGTGTGTGAACACACATGTCACAACACACATGTGAAGATCAGAGGACAGGAGTGGCTTCTCTCCCGGGTATTGACCTCAGGCCGCCAGACTTGGTTGCAAACGCCTTTGCTGGTCCTCTCACAGCATCCCCTTCTGTTCTACCCTGTGTTTCAGGATATTGGTTGTAGCAGCACTATTTTCATTTTGGAGAGAGGATACCGGGTACTCATCCCAGTGACCGTTCCCTGCTTGGTAAGCCTCTGTCCACTGAGCCTCGAACAACAACAACAAAATTATATTTAAGGCAGGGTCTGGTTAAGTTCCCCAAGTTTTTATGTCATTTCAATCTGAAGGTCACACCAGGCCTTCAGCTCGTGATGCACCTGCCTCAGCCTCCCATGTGGTGGGATTCCAGGACAGCCCCAGCATTCTCGGTTTGTAACTCAGGTGGGAAAATAGCAATTTGAGTCTGTCTTCTTTTAAAAAGTAATATATGTAAAAGTGCATCAATTATGGTTATTAAAATCAGCTTTGCCGGGCGTGGTGGCGCCCGCCTTTAATCCCAGCACTCGGGAGGCAGAGGCAGGAGGATCACTGAGTTCGAGGCCAGCCTGGTCTACAAAGTGAGTCCAGGACAGCCAGGGCTACACAGAAAAACCCTGTCTCGAAAAACAAAAAAAACAAAAACAAAAACAAAAACGAATCAGCTTCGGTATCATTAATATTTTCTTATTCCTTTTTATGCGGATTTTTGTCTGCAAACTCTTCCTTTCTAAGCCCTATCTTTCTGTGCAGTAATCCTTTTGTTTCCATTTTCGTAAGTGTTTTTGATTAGTTAGAGGCGGACCTTTTGGAAACCAACCCAATCCAAGGCTTTCACAGAGGTACCAGTTGTGTCCTTGTCCAAAGGCAGACTTAGCAAGGTCTGTTTTGTGCTCCATGAAGAATCTTGATGGGATCAAGAGAACCAGCCCCCCCTTTTTTTAAACCTGAGGGGCTGTGGTTATGAGTCCCAGGGTCACCATGTGCTCAGTCTGAGGTATCGTCCTCTTGCCAACATTGTTTAATTAGCTTTCCACTGATTCTGGTTCATTCTCCCCCTGCAAATGTGGATAGACCTGGCCTTCTCAATAGCTTGCTTAGCATGAGCCTATTCAGTTCCTACTTGGACACCTCTCCTTTGGGGACCCTAATTGTTGGTGTGCCAAGAGCCACCCTGTTAAGGGAGCTCACTAGGCATGTGGGCTGTCTAGGAGGTGATCTGGTATCTGCAAGGTCTTATACCATGACATACCCTGAAACTGCTTCCAGTCTCTGACATGCTGTCAGGAGCTGTCAGGATTTGGGAAAGTCCAAGAGGCATGAGAGATCTCTGGAGGTGACCTGGTATTTGCAAGGTCTGTATCGTGATGTACCCCAGAACTGCTTCCAACCTCTGACTACCCTGTCAATTGTGCACTGCTGCATCTCTCTGAAATCTGGCATTAGAGCCGGGCATGGTGGCGCACGCCTTTAATCCCAGCACCCAGGGAGGCAGAGGCAGGTAGATCACTGTGAGTCTAAGGCCAGCTTGGTCTACAAAGTGAGTCCAGAACAACCCGGACTACATTCATGGCCAGCCCAGTCTACAAAGCGAGTCTAGGATAGCCAAGATTACAGAGAAACCCTGTCTTGAAAAACCAAAAAAAAAAAAAAAAAAAAAAAAAGTTAAAGTTAGTTTATGGCTGCAATAAATACCTTTGTGGACCTCCAGACGCTTCACTTAGGATAGCCTACCAGCAGATTTGTGGCTTCAGATAAGCCTCCACCGCAGATGGCACCACGAATCCTGGTATTTGAACATAAATATAGCCAAATTTGTTTAAACTCCATGTGAACCTATGTGGAATGAAGTTACCTAGAGATGTCTGAATTTACTCTGTTTCTTAGAATGAAAGACAGACAAAATTATTGTCTTGAGCTCATATGAACTAAGAGATAGCTGGATAATGTATAGTCAGGTCCGTCCTAATTGATAAGTTGTATACTCTTGTAAGTTTCAGACCCTATTAACCTTAGATCCTGCCAACCTTCGTCATTCTGAACTCACCATGAGCTTACGTAATGGATACATAGATAAGAAATGTTTAGCTTTAAAGCATGTAACCTGTTGTATTTTAGAATTCATCTGCTTTTGTGCTTAATTGTACTCCTTTTGACTATGAGGTAATTCCCTTTTCTCAGAAGTATAAATAATAAACGTGAGAGAGAGAACAGAGGAGGAAAGACTGAGCAGCTTAACTTCAGTTGAAGTTAAGACGCCTGACTTCATCCACCTTTCCTCCTGGTCCTCTTCTCTTGAACGTATGTGTGTGAGTGGTTTATTTTCTATCTCTCTGTCTTACTTCTTATTTCTCTATAGATTAGCAAATAAGGTAGCAGACTCAGGGGCATCCGCCTTCTATGGCTAATAAGCCTAAGTTTACACCAACTTATTGGAGATCTCCGCAAAGAGGCCTATCTACAGATCAAAGCGCCTTCCTTTATGACCCCCGTGCAGTTTCCAGCCAGAAGCCTCTTTTACAGCCTCAGCCATAGGAAAGTTGTGGTCAGTTTAAGTTCTCCTCAGCCGCAGTACAGCCAGTCCGTAGAGAAGAAACCTTGGGCTCTTTTTCCCCTTCCTTCCTTTTTCTTCTTTCAATCCTGATCAGTTGCCTGAGCCATCAGCTCTGGTCACCCAAGAGATAAAGTCTTGAACTAGAAGGGCATCCGCGATCCAACCCCAGAGGGAAACTACCCTGGACCCTCTCCAGAGCACCAGCCGGGCATCAGCATCGGTGTTTGCTGTTATAGACCAAGCTGGTTTAAACTTCTGATGTTCTGCCACCACCTCCCAAATGGTGACATGGTACACCAGCGGCACCGCAGAAGGCTGTGAAAGTGTGCTGTTTGGTTAACAACGTGCAGCTGAGAGAGTTGTGAGCTGTCCCTAGGTGTGCCTCACTGCAATTGCTGATGCCTGCTGAATGCCAATCACCTGGTTTAAAATGTGCCCTGCATAGACCGGGAGCTCTTTCCGCTGCGAGGCAGAAGGATCGCTCCACTGCGCCTTGTTTAATGATCTGCATATGTCTAGACCAAGGAGAAGCGCCTGCTGAGCGCAGGAAAAGTGCAGGACGACTTTGCAGCGCAGGCGCAAGTTCTACCGCGATGTCCAACTCCGCAGGTCTGGGCAGCTCTGTGCCTGAGGGGGAGGAAGCCAGGGCTGGGGACCACTGTGCAGTGACTCTGTCCCTAAGGGAGCTGCTCCTGTCACTCAGGCCTCACTAGCCAATCAGGACCTCGAGGCGGACTGTCAGTCAGAACGGAGGCGGGCACTTCCGGTCCGCCAGGCTGCAGAGTCACGTGCGTGTAGGCCGAGCATCTCGGATCCGGTGTGCCGCGCCGTGACCCGCTGCCGGGAGCTGTGAGGAGAGCGGGGCGAGCTCGGGATCCGCGCCATGGTGAGCGGGGCCGCCGTCCCCACGCGGGGAGGAGCCGCGGGAGCGCGCGTGGGGTTCGTCCCGGGGTGCGGGAGCCGGCGGCGGCGACTGCAGCGCCCGAAGTGACGCGGTTTGTCCCCCGCAGCTCCCGGGCGGAAGCGGGTCCCTCAGGGACTTAGTTCTCCCAGGTGCCGCTGCGCAGAGCGTGGGGAGCGGGAGCTGCTGCTTGGACGCTGTTCTTGTCGTCCTGCAGGGCGCGCATGCGCGGCTTTCATTGTCGGGGGAAAGCCAACTTGTTGCCTCGCAGAGCCCTGGCTTCTCTAGCGTCTTCTAGGAGTTCTGCGCTGGGCACTGGACACTCAGGTGCAGGATCCGTCTGCAGTTAATTCTGTGCAGGTGGAAAGTCTGTGTCACTAACACATTTGCATGCGACGGTGGAACGGTGTGACAGTAAGGCGAGACTTACTGGGTTTCCTGGCCTCAGGTGTCAAAATTGACCCCATATTAATTGTGTTTTTCTCTTTAAGTGTCCCCCCCCGTGTTCCGTTGCTCTCTCTATTCTTTCCCAAACAGCACAGTCTTTATCGCAGGTGTATGCGATGCTTTAAGAGTCAGATGGTGTCACTGTGTGTTTATTTAATCTTGTGTTGTCATTTTTTTCATTCACGATGAGCTGTCATCAATTTTCTGTTGTTCATAGCATAAACCATTAGACTTTTTGGTTTTTGACACAGAATTTCCCTGTGTAGTCTTGGTGGCCCTGAAACTAACTCACTCACTCTCCCTCTCTCTCCCTCTCTCCTCTCTCTCCCCTCTCTCTCCCTCTCTCTCTCTCCCTCTCTCTCTCCCCTCTTTCTCCCTCTCTCTTTCTCTCTCCCTCTCTCCCCTCTCTCTCCCTCTCTCCCCTCTGTCTCCCTCTCTCTTTCTCTGTCTTCCTCTCTCTCCCTCTGTCTTCCTCTCTCTCCCTCTCTCTCTCCCCCTCTCTCTCTCCCCCCTCTCTCCCTTTCTCTCTCCCTCTCTCTCTTCCCTCTCTCTCCCTCTCTCTCTCTCCCTCTCTCTCCCTCTCTCCCTCTCTCCCCCTCTTTCCCCCCTGTCTCCTGCTCTGCCCCTCTGTCTCCCTCTCTCTTTCTCTGTCTTCCTCTCTCTCCCTCTCTCTTTCTCTGTCTCCTTGAATTCAGGGAGATACAACTCCCTCCCGAGTGCTGAGATGAAAGGCATGGGCCACGTCTGCTTGGCAGTCGTTAACCCTTTTATTGGAATTTTGTTGAATCTATAACTCACAATCTGTACTGAAGTAATATTGAGGCTTCCTGTCTATGATCATGGAACTTCTCTCCTTTAATGGAGTTCCTTGATTTTTTTCAATTATTAGGTATATTTTTTTACTGCAGATTTGTGTGACATTTTTATGTATTTCTGGTCATTTTATCCATGCTGACATATAAGAGACATTGGGTCTGATTGTTAATTTACTATTTTCTTTCGTGTGCACGAGTGTTTTGCTTCCATGTATGTGTGTTCATCACATGAGTGTTTGGTGCCCACAGAAGACAGAAGAATGTATCTGACGCCCTGCAACAGGATCTAAGGATAATTTTGTGCCACCATGTTAGTGCTGGGAACCAAGCCCTGGTCTTCTGCAAGAGCAATAAGTCGTCTTTACTGCTAAGGTGTGTGTGTGTGTGTGTGTGTGTGTGTGTGTGTGTTCACATGCACATGCTGAAAATTGAGTGTTCAGAGAATTGAGATCTGCTTTTAAAATCTGTGTTTGGGGGCTGGGAGATGACTCAGTGGATATGCTGGTTAGATTTGCTCAGCTTGACACAAGCTAGAGTCAGACTGGTGTGGGAAAATGTATAGAGAATTTCCTTGACTAATGATATAATACTGCCCATCCCACTGAACTTGCTGGCATCCTGGGCAGGTGCTCTTGTGTTACACAAGAAAGCAGTCTTAGCAAGCCGTGAGATCAGGACACTGTCTTAGCAAAGTTCTGTTGCTGTGAAGGAACAGCATGACCATGGCTACTCTTACAAAGGAGATTTAGGGCTTGCTTACAGTTTCAGAGTTTTAGTCCATTATTGTAAGGCAGGCATGGTGCTGGAGAGGTTGCTGAGCCTCGGGAAGGAACGCCTTGAGTGGATGTAGCAGTTGTCAAAAAAGCACTCTTATGCCGGGCGTGGTGGCGCACGCCTTTAATCCCAGCACTCGGGAGGCAGAGGCAGGCGGATCGCTGTGAGTTCGAGGCCAGCCTGGTCTACAAAGTGAGTCCAGGATGGCCAAGGCTACACAGAGAAACCCTGTCTCGAAAAAAAAAAAAAAAAAAAAAAAAAAAAAAAAGCACTCTTTGGCCAATCAGCGGGGCAGAAGACTAGGAAGTGGAAGGCGGAGCTTCAAAGGGAGGTTGGAAGAGCCAGTGGGTGGACAGTTGACAGCTGGGGAGAGAAGCCACCTGAGCTGGTTGAGATTGGCAAGTGGTTGGGATATATGTGAGTTTTGAGGCCAAAAGATTAGAGTAGTTTAGTAGTATTTTAGATTCTGCCCAGCAAAGTGTTTGCAGCTTTAAAATACACTCCAGTCTCATGGTATCAGTTATTGGCTTCCTAGTCCACACAGATAACTTAGTTGCAACAGAGGCTTCTGATTTCATATCAGCAGGCAGCTGGAAGAGAGACGCTGAGACTGGTGTGAGCATTGAACTCCAGAGCCCAGCCCCACCGACTCCAACAAGGCCACAGGCCCTAGACCCTGAGAAGCAGCAGCATTCGAATCTTATGGCCCTGTGAGCACCATTCATATCAAACCACCAAAGGCAGTCGGCAGCATTTACCAGGTTGACAGCATGTATGGAATACATAAGTCTATAGTGTATAGCTATATAAATTAGCAAACTCTGTTAGCCAGAGCTGGAGACTGGTTGTTATAAAGAGATTTGTATTGGCGAATCTCTAAGTGTGTGGTGTGATTTCACATTGTGAAGGCACATTACTTCCAGACTAGCTTCACCTCCGAGCTTTCAGAAAAAATAGTTTTACAAGATCTCTTATGTTATTCAAGTTCCCTTCCTCATCCTGTGTAGCAAGAAGGCCTCGCTGCTCTTCTGAGTCAACCTCCTCAATTTTTACATTAAAGGTCTGTAGCGCCACACTTTTCTAAAAATAACTATTTGAGTCTACGCCCCGGCCTGCGGGGTTCGACTAAAACTCGGGTTGGAGTTCACCTGTTGAAAATCCAAGACACAAAGAAGGAGAGCAAGTCTGATTGATCAAACTCTCAAACTTTATTAGCCAGGCAGCAGCTTTTATAAGTCAGAAGGCAGCAGAGCATATTGCTATAGTAACCCAGCTGCAGGTTTTTCTCAAAACATAGGGAATTCCAGGCAGGGTCATAATGTCCTGCCACACAGGGCATCTTGCTTTGTCTTCATCTAGCTTTAGTCTAACTGCTGACTCACAACAGGGTCAGCTAGTTTCTGGTGAAAGGTAAGCTCTGGGAAAGACAGAGACTTAAAGGTGCAGACTTGGACAAGATGGCTGAACATTGGCCACATGGCCTATTGTCCCCAACAAGTCTATAACCGCAACAGGCAAAAGGTTTAGGCACGTGGCTTCTTTCTTGAGACCAGAAGAAAAAGTATAGTTTGTTGTGCACACTGCTGGGGGAAGCAGGCTAGGCACCAGCTGGATCCCAGGCTGTTTAGATTTAAGTCAGTGAGCTGTAGGGGTTTATATGAAGAAAGCTAAGATGTGTCAGATGAATGGCTTTCTGTGCACTTTCCCAGCATGCATTAATTCATAGGAATGAAGGCAAACCAAATTGGTGGGTGTACAATTTGGGGAGGTTACCCACGGCCAATGAAATTTTTAGCTGGTCAGCTCTTTCATATAAGTAAGTACAAACCTGCTTGGCTCACTTCAGTCTGGAGAGAGGACTGAGACACGGGACATTTGGCTGTCTCTTGTGCGTCAGCATACACCTCAGCAGCTAACATTTTACATGGGGCTGATCACACAGTCTCTTCTTTTTTTGTTTGTTTGTTTGTTTTTTTGTTTTTCGAGACAGGGTTTTTCTGTGTAGCCTTGGCCATCCTGGACTCACTTTGTAGACCAGGCTGGCCTCGAACTCACAGCAATCCGCCTGCCTCTGCCTCCCGAGTGCTGGGATTAAAGGCGTGCGCCACCACGCCTGGCTCACACAGTCTCTTCTTAATGGCATTCCTTCTACCAGGAAAGAATTCATTCTATTCTAAAGTCAGTAGACTTTGGTATTCTTGGCTATTTTTATCTCCTTCAAAAGCCAGGTTTTCTGTCTGACTTCGGTGATGGTTTGAATAGGCATGTCCCCTATAGAATCATGTATCTGAATGCTTGGCTTATAGGGAGTAGAACTATTAGGGGGTGTGGCCTTCTTGAAGTGGGCGTGGCTTTGTTGGATGAAGAGTGTCATTGTGGGGCCTGGCTTCGGGGTCCCATGTATGCTCAATCTGGCCAGTGTGACACATTCCTGTGTTGTAGGATATTTGCTCACACTGTGAGCCCCCAGATTGTGTATTGGAAAAACCTGTTTTTGGTTGTGGTGTGGCTCAGCCTTAGCACACAGCTTTAATCCAGGAGCTTTTTGTGAACAGGATTAAATAAAACTAAGTATAGGTCCAGCAGCGGCCAAGGAAGCAGCCAGTTGACAGGGAGTGAACACAGGGAAAAGCCATAGAGAGTGACAGGAAGTCTGTAGGCCAAATAGAGAGACACACAGGAAGTAGAAAGGAGAGGCATTTAGTTTGAAGGGTTTTTATGACAGCATGGAGAAGGAAAAGGGACTTTTACCCCAGCATCTAGCTCCTGAGTCTTTATTGGTAAAATCAGACATTTGAGATTTTGTTTAAAAACAACAGTTGCCCTCTTCTCCCGCTGGGGATGGTGGATACAGAGCTCCCAGCTCCTTCGCCAGCACCATGTCTGCCTGGACGGCGCCATGCTTCCCCCTGTGATGGTCACAGACTGAAACTCAAACTGTGAGCTAGTCCCAATGAAGTGTTTTCGTTTATAAGAGTTTCCATAGCTGGAGAGGTAGCTGAGAGTTATACATCTAGATTGACAGGCAGCATGAAGAGAGGAAGTTAATGCGCCTGGCTTTGGTCTGTGAAATTCAAATTATGCCCCCAGTCACATACTTCCTCTAAGGCCACCCTTCCTCCAACAAGGCCACGCCTCCAAAACCTTCTCAGGCAGGGCCACGCCCTGATGACCAGGCACTCAAATATGTCATTCTCATTCAAACTAGTTTGGTGTCAATTTAAAATTTTCATTTTGTATATAGAACACTGCTCTGATCTCTACTTGCTTCTGTTTTCCAATGTTTCTTGGTTATTAAGAACTTCATTCAGTTTTCCCCAAGTGGTTATTCATTTATTCATTTTTAGAGTAATATGTTGGGGAGGAAAGGGTTTATTTATTTGGCTTACACTTTTTCACAGCACTGTTCAGCATGGAAGTCATGATAGGAACTAAAGCAGGGCAGGGACCTGGAGGCAGGAGCTGATGCCGAGGCCATGGAGGAGTGCTGCTTACTGGTTTGCTCCCTAGGGTCTTAGAGAAGTGCTCTCTTGGCCTTTCTTTTCTTTTTCTTTTTTCTTTTTAAATATTTATTTATTCATTATTACATATACAGTGCTCTGCCTGCATGTACACCTGCAGTCCAGACAAGCTATCAGATCACATTGTAGATGGTTGTAAGCCACCATGTGGTTGCTGGGAATTGAACTCAGGACCTCGGGAGGAGCAGTCGGTGCCCTTAACCTCTGAGCCATCTCTCCAGCCCCCTCTAAGCCTTTCTTATAGAACCCAGAGCCACCAGCCCAGGAATGGCACCACTCATAATGGCCTAGTTCCTCCCCATTAATCACTAATTAAAAAGAAAAAAGAAAAGAAAAAGAAAAGCTTTACAGCCCTGCCTATAGCCTAATCTTGTAGAGGCATTTTCTGAGTTGAGGTTCCCTCATCTCAGATGACATCATCCTGTGTCAAGTTGACACAAAACTGTTCAGCATGGTTTGCAAGGCTTTAGTTGCACTGTGTCATTGAAAATTGTTTTGAACACCTAAAACTGCCTCTGCCGCTTAGTGGTGGGAATGCAAGTATTCCAGTCAGTGAAAAGGGAAAAAGAGACAAGGGAATGCATGTCCTGTTGGAGCCTAGGGTTTTAATGGTGAATTTTGAATCAGAGTCTATTGTCAACTTGTAAGGTCTTGTAGTCAGAGTAGAGAAAGGGAGGTGGCAGCATTGAAAGTTTTCCAGTTTTTCCTGTAGTTGGGCTTATCAGATAGTAATCAAGTAATCAATTTTAGGTGGTCAATGAGTGTCCTGATATATATTGTTTTTAGAGTCCACAGACCAGAGCAAACAAGAATGTGGCTAAACAGTGAATGTCCTTCTAGAAGCCAAACTACTGTGGTTACACTACAGTTCCCTACAGTTCTGGTCACAGAACAGAAGAGTTGGACAGATTGGTGTGGCTCTGCCTAACTGACCTGTTGGTTTTCTGGCTGGGGAAAAGGTTTGCGTTGTTCTTGGTGTGCTCCAACGCGAACTGTTAATCCCTTGAGCACATAGGATCACGAGGCCTGTTTCACTGCTTTAAAGTCATCTGTTGAGAGCACAGTTACTTCATGTGGCCTTCTCTTTCCTCTGTCCCTTTATGTACTCCTCCTTGCTTTCAAGTTAATGGCTCCCTTTTGCTTTAATTGTTCCTACTTGTATTTGACCTCAGGTTGGCTTCAGGACTTCCTAGTTCAGTAAAGGAATGGCTGCACTGGGCATCGTGTAATGGCTTGTGCACGCTAGAGACCCTACACTGAAGGAGAAATGTAAAGTCCTCTGGGAGACTGAGAGAATTTCTACTCCAGTGCAAGTTTGCAGTACAGTGGCTCTGTGTGCTCACAGGGTGGAAGGCAGAGCTGGGACATTGTGTAGCGTGAGTCACTGGATATCTGACCACAGTGTAGGGGAGGCCTGGGTAGCTGGGTGGCCCTTACCAAAGAGGATCTCTGGGCTGGCCTTGCGTTGGGAAGATGTGTGAACAGCAGGATGGTGGGTTTTCCCCCCAGGGTTCTCCAGGACCAACATGTGAGTCTCCTGTGCTGCTACGTATGTGAGCTGCATTGCTTTCCCATGAATCCATGGTGTTGAGCAATAGCCTGTGTGGCAGGAGGCAGATGTTGAATTATCCTTAAGGTTGTTTTCTGTTTAGCCATATTAGAAGTAAGTTCAGGGTGGCCAAGAAAGAGACCAGCACCCCCACTGTAGTGTCAGGAGAAGGCAAGCTTTGCTTTGATCAAGAGACTATATTCCTGCCCTAGACAGAGGCTGCATTTCATTTTTATTGTAAGAAAGGTGGTGACTGTATCTTTCCTCTTTTTTTTTTTTTTTTCCTTTCTTGGTTTTTTGTTTGTTTGTTTTTGAGCTGGGCTGTCTTCAGTCTTACTCATTTGCATATTCTGAGAAGAACTGCTACATAGGAAACGGAGGAGGAAGTGGGAAGAGAGGCGCTAATGAGAAAAGAGACCTTAGAGTAAACAAAGGTACTGGGTGGGGAGAGAAAAAAAGATTTTAATTCCTTGTTCACAAAATGACCTTAATTGGAGCAGGCGTGGTGGCGCACTCCTTTAATCCCAGCACTCGGGAGGCAGAGGCAGGTGGATCACTGTGAGTTCGAGGCCAGCCTGGTCTACAAAGTGAGTCCAGGATGGCCAAGGCTACACAGAGAAACCCTGTCTCAAAAAAAAAAAAAAAAAGAAAAAAAATTTTTTTAAATGACCTTAATTGTACTCAAAGGAAGAAACTCACATTTGATTTTTTTTTTTTTTTTGACATATTTCTTTTTTCCCTCTTTTGGAAAAAATAACATTCATTTCAAACTCAATAATGGCTTCTGCTGTGGGGAGGGAGTACCTGTTTACTATTAGTTAATTGTATCAGTCCCCTAGTACAAAAAATAACTATTACATCTATTGCTGCAGTACGGTTTAAGGTGTGTCTCTGCTTCATATGATAGCTTCTTACTGGACACAGTGGCCTTTCTTCACTGGAATGTTAAGCATGTATGTAGGCCATCTCTTGACCAGTCTCCACCCCCCCCCCATCTCCCCCCCCTCCCCAGTTCTGTTTTTTTCAAGGCAGGGTTTCTTTATGTAGCCTTGGCTTTCTTGGAACTCACTCTGTAGATTAGTCTGGCTTCAAACTCACAGAGATCCCAGGTGCTGGAATTGAAGATGTGAGCCAACACTGAGCAGTAAAATCAGTAAACTTCTAGTGGCTGTTAGTTAGGGAGGGTTTCAGTTCCCTTGGGGGATAGATACACTTCTAATATTCCGTTTAAACATTTCCTTGACCGTCTTCTCCAAATTTATAACCCATCAATCTCTGTTAAATTCTTCAATCTAAATGCAAGTCAAGCATCAAAAACTTAGGCTATCGTCCCCTTTTAGAGATGGCTTTGCCTGGGATAGAACAGGTACAGCAGAGACAACACCTCAGGACTGCACCCATGTCCCCAAAGGCATGGGCGCCACTGGGAAGCATGTACGTAACACCGTGGCAGGGTGTGGCAGGAAGTGAGTTGTAGGTGGGGGAGTGATGGGAGAAAATTAAGTGAGCAAATGGGTAGTGGAGAAGTGGAAGATGAAGAGACACCAAGTCCCTTCTGTGCTATGAGGTGAGGCCGAACCGGAGACACAGAGGTTGTTGCTGTTCGTGCTCTGTGGGAAATGGTGACTTACATCATCTATCACTAGAGACATTAGCAAACACAAGTGCCGGTAGGCCTATGCATCCTTCCTTTGAGGAAACATGCCACCACGTGAGTCACTGTTACTCCCAGAGCTGCATCTTAGCGCAGGAAGAAGAGCACTAGGTGCAGAGTGGAGACCCACAGCTGACTCGATGTGTCCTGCTGCTGTTTTATTCTCATCATTAGCCTATCTGCTGATCTCTCTCATTGGCTGTTGTTAATGTCATTTTTCTATAACTGTGTTTGTTACTGCTACTCTCTCTCTCTTAACATGGCTATCACACAAATTATTGAGACTCTTTTATATTTGTTTATAGAGCTGTACAACACAATCTTGAGCAGTTTAAGTCTGTCCTTAATCGGCTATGTGATCCTGACTCCGTCTTTGCCAAAATCCCCAAGTTTCTTGCTTTTTAGTTCTTTCTTTCCTCCAGCTGAATCTTCTTCATCTCTCCTGCACCTCTGCCTGTGGCTGAATCCCCTGCTTCTTCCTCTAACTCCTTCTCCCCTGGCTGGCAGGAAGCCCAACCCTGCTCAGCAACTGAGGCTAAGCTGCTTTATTGGCATTCAAGGTACAATTGGGGAGCAGATTTTATAGGACATTGAGACCGGAGATTCTCAGAACAAGGCTTGCAACTAGGTATGAGGGATACAGAAATCAGCATTTGAATTACACATTGAACTTATGCCATCATTTTCCCCTTTTAGTATGATAAAAGGCTCTTTATCTTACAGTAGCAAACAGTATGTAGGAATAATAATTACAAAATTATCAGCTAAGATTTATGTTTATATCTTTGGTATCTTTGGATAATTTGCCATATATCAATTTCTGTCATCTTAAGCAATTTAGGTTTAACTGTGAGACTATAACTATCTAGTCTTCAAGCCCATCAGAGACCTAAGAAGGAAAAATATTACCTAAATATGTAGCAAGTACAGGCAAAGAGCTTCCAAAAGTATAAAAATGAGAGAGATATTTGGAGGCCTGGACAATCTCCCAGATTTTCTCTATAATGTTGGGGCATCATCTTCATCCTTCTGGCTCAGAATAGCTGACAGACTTTTCTGTGCAGCAGGAATTAAAAATGACTTGCCTACTTTGTCCTTGCAAAGCCCAGTAGTTGACTTTCCTGCATCCAGTTTGGACAGTATTCTGTCCAAGGGCATCCCTCCCCAGCCCCCCCCCCCCACTCCCACCTGAGCCCCCCCACCCCCCAGCCCCCACCCCAGTGGCTGGCTTGCCTCATATGAAGGATTTGATGCTCTCTCAAGTGGAATAGGGAGCTGCCAGGAGCAGACCCATCTCATGTCAATAAAACCCTTAAGTTACTAAAATTTTAAGTGCTATTTCTATAGATCTCTGAGATTTTTGAAGACCATCTATCTATCTGTCTTATCTGAATTGTTTGTTTCTAGCTATTTGTTTTATGTCAATCTAGGAAACATATTTTGTAATTAAATTAACTGGTATCTAACAAGACCATGAGTTTGATTGTCAACTGCTAATACACATTTCTAATTATCCTAAACAGTTGTGATAGCAACTTTCAAAAGAAACTAGAAATTAACATTGCACTTTTAAGAATTACATAAGTACAATACTTTATAAAATTTTCTTTCTCTATACATAATAGAAATGATTATGTGAACCATAAAACTAGAACTTTACATCACATTTTAAATAAGCTACTTATGTATAATATATAATTCAATAGTCAAAACAACCTTATATTTCTATCAAGATACAATAATTAAGCAAAACAACCTTAAATTTTTATCAATATACATTAATCCATTGTATTAAAATTTTTTAAATGTAATATTATTCCTTCCCCCCCTTCATTAAATAAGAGAAAAGGAACATAAAGGAGAGAGATCCCTGAGTTAAACTGTATTTTGTTTTCTCCCTGACCATAACCAATAACAACCAACCACCCTAGACAATAACGAACAACTATTACACACCAGAGGACCAAAGGATCCATCCCACATTTTGAGAATGGGGCAATTATGCTCTTAAAATTACTTGTCTAGAAGCAAAGATATCTTTTGGGTACCCTATGAAAATTAGGATGTTGGCCAAATCCCAGGAAAGCTAGCTGTATTTTGTGTGTGTGTGTGTTGTCTGTCTAGTCTTCTGATGGCCTGTTGCAATTGCATAAAGAACAAAGTTAATTCTAAGTAATCAGGAACAAATTCAGCGATCTCTATATGCAAAGCAACTCTTTCTGCATAGAGAGACTCAGTAATTAGGGTTAGGAAGGGTGAGTCCTGAGGATGGCAGACCTCTGCAGTCCCAACACGTAAGCTCTTGCTGCGTGGGCTGGATACAGCGGATTCATGCCCTCCTAGGCAACACTGGAGTGCTCAGACTAATGCACAGTAAGCAGAATCTTCCAATGCCCTCGCATCAGTTTCCTCTTCGAGGTCCCTGCCTTGTTGGAGTGTCTGCCCTCTCCTGTTTTTGATGATGAGCTGTCATATGAAATTGTGAGATACCTCATTTACCTAGGGAGGAATCTCAGGTGCTTGCGGAACAGATTCTACTGGGCCTGTAATTTCCCCAAGGACTACCTGACATTCCTCAGGTAGAGCCAGTGGGGGGATTTGGGCTCTGAGTTCCCTTTTCTCTCTCCCACTCCCACCCCCTCACCCCCACCCTGACCAATGCAATCTGGGATTAAGTACGCACTCCCACATGAAGGACTATGGGACAGAGAATACGGAAAACATCTAAAATAATTGAGAAGGAAACAATGTTAGAATGTTCCTTTTCCATAGCTTCTTATGTCAAAGCAACTGAGAAAATCAAAATAAAATTACCGGTTCTTAAGGCGTGCTTGTGCAGACACAAGGACATCACAGGTGAAATAGAGGAGTCTTAGGGAAAAGCAAGCATGTAGATTACCAGCAGGGGCAGGGCATCAAGTAAGGCATTAAGATGTAGCCTTTTTTTTTTTTTTTTTTTTTTTTTTAAGATTTATTATTTATATATTATCATGTATACAGTCCTCTGCCTGCATGTACACCTGCAGGCCAGAAGAGGGCATCAGATCACATTATATAGATGGTTGTGAGCCACCAAATGGTTGCTGGGAATTGAACTCAGGACCTCTGGAGGAGCAGTCGGTGCCCTTAACCTCTGAGCCGTCTCTCCAGCCCCAAGATGCAGCCTTTTATCTGCAGCCTCCAGCCTTCATAGCTACTCACTGGCAGCAGCTTGTCCTTTTAGTTCCCGTGGGATGTGCGCTTTCCCCAGGTTGGCTCTCTAGGCTGATGCAAACTCACGGGTGACTCTTTGAAGTCTAAGCATTGTGGAGCATTAGGAGCTTCCTCTGGTACGGGGCTGTTGGTTGGAGGCACATGGCTAAGAGAATTTCTCCTCAGGCTGGGGCAGCCAGTAAAGACATCAGGTAAAGCAAACACACAGCATGGTAGTCTGAAGTCTCCTTCTTGGTATTAAGGGAGTGATCTCCTTATGGCTCGGTGACACCAGGAAGGATACAGGTGTTGCCACTTGATTTATGTCATGTGCTTACAGTAGCCAGGAAGTCACATGGCATTCGCCCTGTTTTATGAAACCATGAGCAAAGATGAGAAGCTGCAGAGAGAAAGAGACATGTAAGTCCTTTGAAATGGAAATCCCAGGTGTCTGACAAAGAGCTGTAGGACTTGGCTTTTTCCCAGTGAGCTTTCTGTCTTGTTTAGTCCAATCTTTTCTTACTTTGTTTAAAAGAAAATGTGTATTCTGTGCCATGTGTTGGGAAGAAATTTTGGTTTTTTTTACATGATGCCACAGTCAAGATCTTGCCTTATGTATCAGAAGAAACGTTGGAACAGTGTTGAGATTGTTACATAATACAGAGATCTTAGAACCCGTTTTAAATTATGGATTCACAGAGAGCCTATCATGACCAGTACAGAAAAGAGATGGGTTGAGTGGAAAACCTCCCAGGTAGGATGATAACTTTGAACACTTGTCTCACTTTTGTGGCTTTCATTGGGGTGTGTATGGAACCTTTATGAGGAGGATCCATTCTGGTGGAATTTAGTCTCTGGGGCTAGGCGTTCAGTGTTTATGCCTTCACCACACTTGGTCTTCTTTGTATGTTTTCATGCGAACTGAGCAACCCACTTCTTTCTCATGCAACCACAGTGTTATCGCCAGTACAGTCTTGATCCCTAAAAACCATAATACAGGAAAAAAGTGAATTGCTTTTTCCTGTTATGCTATATTTCTGGCCTTTTTTTTTATTTTTCCTTATATTTTTGGCTGATGGCATGAGATTTTTGCACATGTCAAGCATTTACTTTTGTGCTGAGCTTTACTCACATCTTGACTTTTGAACTTTACCAGAGGGTATTAACTTTTCACCAGGATGACATGCATTCATGACATAATTACTGAGTCTTCAGAATCATTGCACTGAAGATCTTGAACACTCTCCTTACCTTTGTATATTTTTTTATTTTAAAAAACTGAGCCTGTGCATTTTTCATGCACAAACATGCATATGTATGGATGTGCACCACTTGTGTGCTTGGTGTTCACTGAAGGCAGAGGAGAGAGTTGCAGTCTCTTGACCTGGAGTTATGAATGGTTCGGGCCTCCAAATAAGTGTTTGGGATTGATTCAGGTCCTCTGCACATGCAACATGTGATCTTAACTGTTGACCCATCTTTCTTCCTGTTGGCTCTGTTTCTTATCAATTGGACTTTATTATACAAGCCAACAGTCCTATACAAGAAGGAAAAAGGGTTAAAGGGAAACAAGAGTAAACCTTCTGGTATCTGTTCCACGGCACGGATCCCCAGGTGTCTCTGGCCTTACAGCTGGTCAGGCTTGTAAGCTGGTCTCTCCCCAAATCCACGTGCGATCCTGCTCCAAAAGATGTAGCCTTCTTCTCTCTCCTACGCCTGCATCTCCCTCGGGCTTGCAATGGCCAGTCTGGGTCAGGATCCCTGCCTCCTTTGATGTTAGAAACACAATAGCCCGACTGGAGGCCCTCCCCCCTCCTCCACTTCCTGAATTTCAGCCCCAGGATGGCTCCATTCAGTCTATCCATGCTGTTTCCAAGGAGCAAAGCCCACCAAGACTGCTTTTACCTGGGACAAAGTTTACAATCCTTCCCACATCTTCCCTATGTTTTGTTTGGGGTTTTGGTTTTGATTTTTCTATCAACATTTATTTTCTACCATTTTTGATAACTATTTGATCTGTTGGTAACTTATTAAAATGCATTCACTTGAAGGAATATTATATTCTTCCTATGGTTTAAAATGGGCACTGCAAATTTTTGGATAGACTAATACTGAACTGGAGTGAATATTTAACTCTTTGGATGAATTTTGAGTGAGTCCCTGAGTGCTATCTATCTTTTTTGTGTTTTCTGTTTGTTTGATTTTTTGTGGGTTGTTTGTTTGTTTTGTTTTTTGTTTTTGTTTGTTTTTAGACAGGGTCTCATGATGTAGCTCTGTCCATGGAAATCATTACATAGATTAACTAGCCTGGGCTAGAAAAGGTGTGCAACAAAACATCCATTTTGTCTGTCCTTTTTTGAAGTTAGGGATTTTGATGCAATTTTGCTAATATATCCTCAATAGTGTTGATCTGTTTGAGTCTTTCTATTATCTGTTAGTTGTCATTTCTCTTGTAATGCCAATGGGCCCAGAAATGAGAGGCATGTTTCTCCTTTTCTTTTTCCTTCTAAAATGTCTTGGTGACTGCATTTGAAGTTCTGTGATATGGAATAAATGTGTGTAGCACCCAGATTTGTTTAAATATATTCTCAATGAAATGTGTGTTTATGAGGCAGTAAGTCTGACCATTTCTATGTATGGGATATTTTAGGCTGCAGTGACCTTTAAGGATGTGCATGTGGACTTCTCTCGGGAAGAGTGGGCTTTGCTGGACCCTTCTCAGAAGAATCTCTACAAAGATGTGATGCTGGAAACCTACTGGAACCTCACTGTTGTAGGTAAGAGTGTTAGTTGTCCTTCACTTTCTAAACAAGTGGACAAGCATTTCTTAGTTATTGGTGCACTTCTTTGACCTCGGTTGTGAAAGAGGAAGAATATGGTGAATAATCAGATGTGGTTCTCAGATTCACCATTGGTACTAACTTAAAGTTTTCAGATATCTAATAATATATCATAAATTTTCTGATGCTACATTTTAGGCTACAAATTGCAAGACCAGTATATTCAAGAACACTGTGAAGGTGCTAGAAGAAGACTTGGAAGGTAAATTTCATGAGCAAGGTGTTACAAATGCATCAGTGAAAATGTTTTAATGTCCCTTGAAGTTTTAAAGAAAAGCACAGTTTAATGTATCTTGATGATTATTACATTCTCACAAAACCATGTGCTTCAATTTCAAGTAGCTGACCTATGTTTGTAACACATTCCTCTAAGAAACAAGACAAGGAAACATCTTAACACACGATATCGTTTTAGTCCTTAGCCCCAAGAGAACTGTCCGTCCATTTAGTGTCACACCATTCAAGCATCATGAAAGGTATACACATTGATTAGGGGATCAATATGTGTACAAGACCTTTTATAAATATATAGTTCATAGTAAAGCTAGTGTTAATCATATACTTATAATGATTTTCTGCAGCTTAGTGAGAAGAACAGTTCATGGGAGGCAACAAAGTTGTTGTTGTGGAAAATTCCTAATCCCTATAGCTCATGTCCATAGGGAACAAAAAGTTAATCTGTGTGAATGCACTGTGAAAACATGTTTGTTATTTCTCCTTTAATAGGTATAATGTCTGTCACTGTGGATACAACCATTGTGAGCATAGGGGATACAGAAAGAAGCATTCTATGTTTGCAAGTAGCGTTTCTTTTCAAATATGTGAAAGAGTCCCTACTGAAGAGAAAACCTATGAGTGTAGTCAACGCAGTAAAGCCATTGCAAATTTCAGTAGTCTTCAAAAACAAGAAAAAAATCATAATAGAGAAAAGCCCTATGCATGTAATCACTGTGGTAAAGCCTTTGCAAGTCACAGTTCTCTTCAAATACACAAAAGAGTTCATACGGGAGATAGACCCCATGATTGCAACGAATGTGGTAAAACATTTGCATATCGTGGTAATCTTCAAATACACAAAAGAACTCATACAGGAGAGAAACCCTATGATTGCTTTAAATGTGGTAAAGCATTTGCATGTCGCAGTGTTCTTCACAAACATGAAAGAAGTCATACTACGGAGAAACCCTATGAATGTAATCAATGCAATAAAACCTTTGCAAATTTCAATACTTTTCGAAAACATGAAAAATACCATATTAGAGGAAAACCCTATGAATGTAATCTCTGTGGTAAAGCCTTTGTAGGTCGCATTTCTCTTCAAATACACAAAAGAACTCATACAGGGGAGAAACCCTATGATTGTAGTGAATGTGGTAAAGCGTTTGCTTGTCGCAGTAATCTTCAAATACACAAAAGAACTCACACAGGAGAGAAACCCTATGATTGCAATGAATGCGGTAAAGCATTTGCATGCCGCAGTCATCTTCAAATACATGAAAGAACGCACACTGGAGAGAAACCTTATGGATGTAATCATTGTGATAAAGTCTTTGCACGTCGTAGTAGTCTTCAAATGCATGAAAGAATTCATACTGGAGAGAAACCCTATGAATGTAATCACTGTGGAAAAGCCTTTGCATATAACAGTGATCTTCACAGGCATGAAATAATTCATACTGGGAAGAAACCCTATGTATGTAATCAATGTGGTAAAGCCTTTGCACGTCGTAGAAGTCTTCGAAATCATGAAGAATATCATACCCTTGAGAAACCGTATGAGTGTACTCTATGTGGTAAAGCCTTCACATATCGCAGTAATCTTTATATACATGAAAAAACTCATACTGGAGAGAAAGCATATGAATGCACTCAATGTGGTAAAGCCTTTTCATGTCGCAGTAATCTTCATGTACATGAAAGAAGTCATGCTGGAGAGAAACCCCATGAGTGTAATCGATGTGGAAAAGCATTTCTACTACGTAGTAGTCTTCAAATTCATGAAAGAACTCACACTGGAGAGAAACCTTATGGATGTATTCAATGTGGTAAAGCCTTTGCACGTCGCAGTCATCTTCAAATACATGAAAGAAGCCATAGTGGAGAGAAACCCTATGAGTGTAAACAATGTGGTAAGGCCTTTGCAAGTCGTAGCAGTCTTCGAAATCATGAAAAACGTCATACTGTTGAAAAGTCTAATACTGTTAAAAAATCTTATGAATGTAATCAGTGCAATAAAGCCTTTGCACGCCGCAGTCATCTTCAAATACATGAAAGAAAGCATACTGGAAAGAAAGTCTATGAGTGTAGTCAATGTGGGAAACTCTTTGCAAGTCATAGTTATCTTCAAATACACAAAAGAACTCATAGTGGAGAGAGACCGTATGAATGTACTCAGTGTGGTAAAGCCTTCGCATGTCGCAGTAATCTTTGTATACATGAAAGAAGTCATACTGGAGAGAAGCCATATGAATGTAATCAGTGTGGTAAAGCCTTTGCATATTGGAGTAGTCTTCATAATCACAAAAACTGTCATACTGCAGGGAAACATTACAAATGTAATTGATGCCGTAAAGCTTCGGCACATCAGTGTAATCTTGATGCATTAAAGCGTTGGCATGTCAGTGCAATATTCAAACACATCAACGATGTGCTACTGGACAGAAGCCCTGCAAATGTAATCAATGTGATAATACCTCTGTATTTTACAGTCTTTCTCAAAGGCATGAAAGAATTTCTAATGGAGAGATACGGATGAATCTAATAAATGCAATAAAGCCTTGCATACCTAGCCCATTTTCCCCCATTAAACCGTGTCACTGGGCCTCATATGTAAGATTAGTAGAACCACTTCATCCTTAAAATATTTTCTTCTTTTCAAATTGTATACAAATTGTCATCCAAGTGTAGAAGAGCACAGAATAACTTGAGTAATAAAACATTTGTAAATGAAAATGATAATTATACTGTCATCCATTTTTATGGGTTATGTGTAGAGGAATTTTAATCCATCAACATGGCTACTTTACAAGGGATCACATCAAAGACATAGGTCTGTGTGGTCCAGCTGGAATACAGACACATGTTTAATCCCAAACAATGAAGTCTAATTGAGGGACAGACGAAGTGATGAATCACAGAAAGATTTGACAGAATAAGTAAGAGATAGGATACACCCAACTCCTACAAAACAAACAGGAAAGAGAAGCTACCTAAGAGCAATGCAGGAGAAGAGCAGAGAGTCTGTGAAGACATTTTAGTACAGAGGAGGAGAGTACTGTAGAGGAATACAGTAGAGTTCATGCAGTCACTATAGTACACTTTGATGCAATTCGGTTGAGTTCAGTTCTATCCATGGAGTTCAGAGGAATTTTTGTTGTTATTGTTGTTGTTTTCCAGCAGAGTAATTCATTGAGAAGCTGAGAGAAGCCAGTCTGAATCAGTCAGCTTGGTGAGGAGTTTTGAGCCAGAACAGCAAATTGAGCCAGCCACCCAGAACTTAGAAAGAACTGGAAAGGGTGAGTTTATTCAGCAGTAAGTCTTGGAGTCTGAAAAGATTCTAGGCCTAGATTAGCAAACAGGAGGCTGGAAGCTGAAACCTTCAAGGTATGAGCTCTTAAAAGATTAGATTGTACGAAGTCTAAAAACTTCCGGGCCTAGGCCTAGGGATAGTCAGACAGAAATGCTCTGGGCTCAGCCTAAGCCATGTATGCATAAATCTTGGGTATGGCTCTCATCTCATTCCCTCATCTGAGGAAATAAAAACAAAATTTATAGTTCTGTTAGTTTATTCTAAGGAATATATACTTTTCTGAACATTTTCTCTGAAACACAAATGAATGTCAGGGAATTGTCTCAGTGGGTGAAAGTGGTTGCTACTAAGCCTGATGACCTGAATTAATTCTCTGGGAGACCTAGATTACACATAGAAGTTTTTCTCTGATTTCTACACTTGGACTATGACCTATGCACACATACACAACAGCACATACCTACACATTTTTTTCCTACACGTTTTTTAAAATAAGGGCAAACCAGTTCCCTCAGTAGTTGACAGCACTTGCTCCAAAACTTGAGTACTTGGGTTTGATCTCAAGAACACACCTAGAGGAAAATAGGGACTTGATTGGCACATGGAAACTATAGCACAGATATATACACATAGGTATAAATTATTAAAGATGCTGGGTGTGCTAGTGCACACCTTTAATCCCAGAACGTCAGAAGCAGAGGCAGCAGGGTCTCTTGTAAGTTCAAGGCCAGCCTGGGCTACAAAAAGAGTTCCAGAACAGCCAGGGCTATTACACAGAGAAACCCTATCTTGTAAAACCAGAATAAATAAAAATTATTAAGCTCGAAATTAAGGAAAGAAAATAATCACATATTGAGACTATACGAAATTATTTACCAGTCCTGATTAATACATTGCAATGTTCCAAGAAATGTTTTGTCAAAAGAATGAGTGCTCCTGTTAAAATCTTACATTGTCCTTTCATTCTCTTACTCAAAGATAGGTCATTAAAAAAAAAATCTCACCTGGGTATAATGGCGCATACCTGTACTCACAGCACTTGGGAGATAGGCAGGTGTATTTCTCTGAATTTTAGGCCGTCTTGTACCATAGAGTGAGTTCCAGGATGACATAGCTATGTAGAGAGATCCTGTCTCAAAAAAACGCAAAACACCAAACAACTAAAAAACAACAAAAAGAATCCCAAACCAAACAACCATATCTCCCATTAGAGGTCTTTTTCTAATATTTTTTGAGGGGTTTACTGAGAATTATGCAATTTTAGTTCCTTTAGAAAACACAAAAATAATATGTTTTTGCTTTAATGCCAGATGTGGAGATATGGGGCTGCCTCATATTCTGGCAGAGGTTTGATCTTGCCAGAGGCAGATAGTTTCTGCAATTGTGTGATGTTTGGAATTCTGGGGACTTTTCAGAGGGTATGTAAATGCTAGGGCCTCAGAGGTGTTGTATGTTGCTGATTAGTGTTGGATGCCGTTCTTCAGGGGTTTTGTGCATAAGTAGCAGGTACTTACCTCTTGCCAGCCAGAAAATAAGAAGCAGGCAGAAAAGCCTAGCTAATTATTGCAGATCTAATGCACACTACTGAAGGCACTGTTGCTGTAGACTTGGCAATAGATAAGCATCTTACTTTATGCCCCAAAACTCAATGTTATAAAATATCTATTGGAGTTTAGGGTCCTTCGCCCACAAGGACAGTAGGCGCGATCTTGAGAAGGAGTGGATTGACTTTCCAAGTATTCATTGTGCCTCCATGGATTATAGATAGAGGTTTCCAGAAAGGAAATAAAATTATGGCCTGTGGGGGGAAAAAAGAGATGCAAGTTAATGTAGGCGATACCGCTGCTCACCTGCTACTGCTTACCTACAGCAAAGGCAAAGCTGCTCCAGTAGAAAACAGGAGGGGTTGGAAGTACTGGGAAATGTGTGTTCTGGAAAACCAGTGTTAACGATCAGAGGCTAAAACTGAAGCTGCAAGCAAGTGGTATTGAAATAGAAGGTCTGGTCATAGCAAGAGCTCATGTAACTCATTTCGCAAAAACCTTGGAATTCAGAATGGCCACTTCAAAAGATTATGCACAGTTTCTAGGAATTGGAAAGTTACTTCAGATAAAACATGGTGTGCCAGGGGATAAATGTGTGGCTAGAACAGGAAAGTTAAAACTGTATTTGGCTGACATACCTGTAAGTTTATGGGGAAGTGATCTTTTACAACAGTAGGGTACGCAGATTAATATCCCTGCAACTCCAGAGACATCCCGTGAGAAATTTGGGGTGAACTGGTAGATGCTTCTAGGAAACATGTTGATATATGTTATAAAAAGCACACCCAGGCTGTGCCAGTTATCTAAACACAGTATATCCCAGGGACTGAGTTTCCAAATTTATAAGGTGCGGTGGCTCTGCTGAAGTGCCAGTGTCCCTACCCTTAATATGGTTGGCTAACAAGCCTGTTTCAGTAGATTAGTGACCCATAATGAAGGAAAAATAACAGGCACTTGAGCAGCTGGTACAAGAGCAGCTGGAGGCTCAGCATATCTTTATATGTCTGCCACCCCAATGGGATTCTCCTGTATTTGTTATTAAAAAAAAAAATAGGGGGAATGGAGAATGGTAACAGATTTTAGAGCAGTGAATAGAGTAATTCAGCCAATGGATCTCTTCCAGTCTGGAATATTCCTTTACATTCTTTATCATCTAAGTCATAGCTTATCATAGTAATCGATTTCAGAGATTACATTTTTAGTATCCCCTTGCATGAGACTGCAAACATGTGTATGTGGACTGCATAGATCCCATAGTTGGTTGGATTTTATTTATTTCGCCTTCATTTCATTCTCTCAGTGGGTTCGTTATGCAAAGGGAAGATAGTATTATGTAATAGATTTTCTTAGTACGCACACACACACACACACACCAAAAAAAAAAAAAAAAAAAGAAAAAATTAAAGACTTACATAGAAAATCGTAAAATGCAGAGTCAGACTATATCAATTGTCAGGAATGGATCCAGTGAAAATCACAGTAGCTTTTACTAATGCCAATAGTATCTCATTTATGGGCACTCAGTAAGATTGGCAAAGACCTCGTAGCAACTATTTGGGGAGAAATTAATAACAAATATCCTAAAAGAACTAAGTGGATTCTCCCATGTACTGTAAGAAGAATGCTAATTTCAGAAGCGTATGCAATCTATTCAGATGCAAGTAAGTTGGGAATGACAGGCTTTAAGTGAGAGAAAATGAGCAAAGGAATTCAACGCCCATATATTTCACTTAAAAATCAGAGCTGCATACATTTCTTATGGCATTATTAGATTTTCCAGACTCTTCTAATATAATTACTGACTCTCAGTGTGCAGAAAGAGTTGTTTTGCTTGTAGAAACTGCTGAATTTATTCCCAATAATTAAAAATTAACCTATTATTGCAACAAGCAATCCAATATAGAAACCATTGATTGTATACTACACATATTTGGTGTCATACCAGCTTGCTAGGTCCATTGTCATAAGGAAATTAAGAAATTGACCAATGATTAATAGACAATGTGTTGTTTCAAGTTTTCACGAAAAACAGCATTTTATTAGTAAAACTTTAAAGAAAAATTATTCTGTCACCTGACAACAAGCCAATGTAATTATAGGAAAATGTCTGACTTGTTCTTTATATAACCAAACTCCATTGCCTGCTAGAAGTAATCCTAAGTGTACCAAAATAAATAAACCTGGCAGATGGATGTTTTTTATCTTTCAGAATTTGGAAAACTAAAGTTTGTACAAAATACCATTGATACATAATCAGGGTTTCAATGGGTAATTTCTTTGATTTCTGAAAATGCTAATGCTGTAGTTACACATTTACTGGAAATAATGGTTATTATGGGGATACCTGCACAAACAAAGACTGATAATACCTCCACATGTGTTTCCAATAAGATGGAGCGATTCTTTGTATATTACAATATTAAGCACATTATAGGTATTCCACACAATCCTACAGGACAAGCAGTTGTATAAATATAAATATAAATATCTAATTGTACCAGGAAAGAAAAAGGAACAGAACAGAACAAAAAGGAACAAAGAGCACCAGACATAGACTAAATAGTGCTGTTAACTTTAAATGTTCTGAATGTTAATAAGAAAAGCACAACACCAGCAGAGAGACACTGGGTTGTAGAATTTAATCAGCCTATATACTATAAAAATGTAAGCCAGGCGTGGTGGCGCACGCCTTTAATCCCAGCACTCAGGAGGCAGAGGCAGGCGGATCGCTGTGAGTTCGAGGCCAGCCTGATCTACAAAGTGAGTCCAGGACAGCCAAGGCTACACAGAGAAACCCTGTCTCGAAAAACCAACAAACAAACAAATCCGTTGTGTCGGGCGTGGTGGCGCACGCCTTTAATCCCAGCACTCGGGAGGCAGAAGCAGGCGGATCGCTGTGAGTTCGAGGCCAGCCTGGTCTACAAAGTGAGTCCAGGATGGCCAAGGCTACACAGAGAAACCCTGTCTCGAAAAACCAAAAAAAAAAAAAAAATGTGTTAGCATAAGAATTGAAGTCCATGAAAGTTTTGTGTTGGGGATGCAGGTTTGTTTATATTTCCACCGGAAATGAAAAGCTGTTTAAACCATCAAAACTGATAGAGATTAGAACTGAGCAGAAGAGGTCTTCTGAAAACATTGGCCACTAATCCAAGAAACACTTATTTCCTTGAAAATGTTTCTGTTTCTAATTTCCCACCACACACAGCTGTTGCAGGATATTAGATTCCACTGTGAACCCTGACATTGTGAACTGTAAAACTCTATTTCTTCTTTGGTGTGGCTGAGCCCTAACATACACCTTAAATCCAAGAATAGTCTGTTTACTGTAAAGAGATGGTTGTGGTTCAGCAAGCCCAAGGACACATGTTTAATCCAAGAGCGTTTTGTGCACAGGAGTTAATAAAGTTAACCATAGATCAAAAGGCAGAGCAAGAAACCAGCTGACAGGGATTAAAAAGTAGAAGCAGCTAATCACAACTCTTGGGAGGCAGAGGCAGGCGGATCTCTGAGTTTGAGGCCAGCCTGGCCTACAAAGCAAGTCTGGGACAGCCAAGGCTACACAGAGAAACCCTGTCTTGAAACAAACAAACAAAAAAAAAAAGTAGAAGAGACCTTGGGGTGAAAGGTATATAAGACTCGTGGATAAGAAGTAGGGGCTTTTGAGCTCTGAGCTAGCAAGCTCTTTGGCTTTTAGTGGCTTTGGTTTTCCTTCTGTACGAACTCTTTGTTTTTTCCTCTGAGATGTGAACTAAATAGGAAGGTCAGCTGAGAGCTTTCTCTGCCTCTCTGAACAGGTTTTCACCCCAGCATCTGGCTCCTGAGTCTTTATTCATAAAATCGAATGGTTGGGATTTTCTTTTTTTTTTTTTTTAATAAACACACAGCGTAATTAATGGCTTAAAACAGAAAGGGGAAAATGTAGTGAGAATTTCATTTGTTTGTTTGTTTGTTTGTTTGAGAAACCTAGAAATATTATGGAATTTTTTTTGTTGTTTTAATCCCAGGTGTGGGATATGGGGCTGCTTCACAGTAGATGACTACGATTTGCCTTGTACTCTAGAAGAGGCGTGATTTTTACAGAGGCAGATAGGTTCTGCAGTTATGTGACATCTGGAATTCTGGGCACTTTTTAGAGGGTATATAATTGCTAAGGCCCTAAGGGTGGTTTGGGTTGCTGGTTAGTGGCTGGATGCTATCTTTTGTGGTTTGTTAAGTAGTCATGTGCAAAAAAATGAGAAAAGAAGACGTTGGATATCCTGATGGTCAAGATCAACTTGCCCCAAGGAACTTGATGCCCATAATCAGCAGGAAGTAGTCTAAGGATGATGATGACCCTTCCACCCCCCATCCTTTTTTTTTTTCTTCTTCTTCTCTCTGGTGTTACGGTGTTGGAATTGTGAAATAAAAAGGGCATGGAGAAGGATGCAAGAAAGAGGAGCCCGGGCCCAGGGGTCCCACTCAAACTAAGGCACCAGCCAAGGACAATACAGGCGGTAAACTTTAAACCCCTACCCAGATCTAGCCAATGGACAGGACATTCTCCACAAGTTGAGTGGAGAATGGGATATGACTTTCACACATACTCTGGTGCCTCATATTTGACCACGTCCCCTGGAGGGGGAGACCTGGTGGCACTCAGAGGAAGGACAGCAGGTTACCAAGAAGAGACTTGATACCCTATGAGCATATACAGGGGGAGGTAATCCCCCTCAGTCACAGTCATAGGGGAGGGGAGTAAGGGGAAAATGGGAGGGGGGAGGAATGGGAGGACACAAGGGATGGGATAACAATTGAGATGTAACAAGAATAAATTAATTTAAAAAAAATACAAGAAAAAAAAAAGAGGAGCCCACAAAATAACAAATGTTGGTTACATCTAGACCCATCTCTACTCAACTAAATCTGTTGTCAGTCTCATCAAGAGATATGTGTTAAAATGACATTTGTGGGAGAATGCAGAGTGAATGTATCAACCGGCAATAAAGTGCTGTTTAGCCAATCAGCTGGGCAGAAGGACAGGAAGTGGAAGGCGGGACTTCCTGGAGGGGGAATAAAAAAGTTGGATGGTTAGAGAGGGAAAAGGTTTTTGATGGTTGGAGGAGGATGGTGGGAACTTGATGCGGACTAGCCCAGGGGTTATAGTGGCAAATGCTTGGAATATATGCATGTTATAAGGTTTAGAGTAGTTTGTTTAGTTTACAAGTAGATTAGAATCAGTTCAGACTCTGCCTGGTGAAGTGCTGGCAGCTTTAAAGTACGTTTCAGTCTCCGTGTGTCAGTTATTTGCTCTGTAGGCCAAACGGATACAAAATACTGTAACAGACATTGAGAAACAACATGCAGCGTACATTCACAAAGGAATAGATACCCATTCAATCCTTCAGTGACCATGTACCAGAAGCTTTCATCACATGCAAGTGATAGAAGACAGAACGAGTAATGGGACCTCTTTGTCTTCTGCATTATAATGTCATATTTGGGTTCTTGTAATCTGACTTAGTAGTACTGCTCCTGTCAGGTGTCCAACTGTGTTTCCTGACACTGACTCCTGATGGCTGAGACCTGCTTGTAATTACAGGCACAGAAGTTCTTATGCACTCTTCTGGCTTCCCTGCATACCAGATATGCAATGATCGTACACACACACACACACACACACACACACACACACACACACACACACCCCTCCATATTGTAAAATATATCTTCTTCATGCATATGTTATTGCTTTAGAAAATAAAAATAATTTATGTTTATTGCTGGAACACAGTCCTGGAATTGAGTCATATGAGAATTCTGAATGCTTGTGGGAACACTCCAAAGAAACAAGAGAAGAGTCCTGTGACCTCAGTTTCTTCAAATCACAGAACTGTTCTTGGAATACATTTTTGAGGTCCTTTCAGGTGTAGCAGAGAGAGGAGTGGGTGAGATTACCCATTATTAATTGCTGTTCTTATACAATTAAAAGTCTAAACTTTGCTTTACATGCATCCACGTGGAAGCATTCTTTGCCACACAGGTGCCTCTTGTCATTGTACATAGCTTGAATTCGTGAGACTGTTATTCAGGTGACATTTCTTAGATCTCAGAGTATAAAGTTACTCCGGCTCTGTTAGCTATTGCACAGACGTCAGTACAGCTCTTTCATTGGCGCCATTCTCCCAGGTCCCCTTGTGTCTAGAGCAGTGACAAGAGCTGAATACGGACTGGAAGTCAGCAACGAGGTAAGAGAGTGCGGCCTGCCGGGCGTGGTGGCGCACGCATTTAATCCCAGCACTCGGGAGGCAGAGGCAGGCAGATCGCTGTGAGTTCGAGGCCAGCCTAGTCTACAAAGTGAGTCCAGGATGGCCAAGGCTACACAGAGAAACCCTGTCTCGAAAAGAGAGAGAGAGAGAGAGAGAGAGAGAGAGAGAGAGAGAGAGAGAGAGAGAGAGAGGCCCCTCCCAGAAGGTGAGAGCAGTGAGCAGGAAAGAGGGGAAAGGCTTTGCCTTACGCCTAGTCTGTGCATCATTTTTGAAAGAAAGAAAAACATAAGAGTTAAGATTACATTTATTAGAGTTCTTGCAAGGGATTTATGATCATAATTCCTGGTTTCCAGAAGAAAGACTTTAGATAACGAAGAATGGGAGAGAGTCCAAAAGAATATTGAAAAGGAAGATGAACTAAGGTGAAATACCTCCATTCAATTTTGGGTCACTTGGTCATTAATTCTGTTTTTCAAATAATTAGGGAAGATAATGAGGTCATTAGTCATGGAAAAGAGATAATGAATTCTTGAAGGATCAAAACTGGACAATCAAGCTTTAAAATTAGTAAAAGAGAGTCCCCTTCTCCCCCCCACACACAAAGAATGTTTTTCTTGCTGAAGCAAAATCAAAAGTAAAAACAGCACAACCAATTTCTGTCTGAATGACAACTCCATCAGCGCCCTTACTGAAGTTTCTCTTAGACAGGACCCTCCGTCGCCTGAAGATCCCTAAAGCATCGGGCAAGGAGCTTGATCATCAATCTAATCTTTAGTGTAGTGGACTTAAACATGTTTTTGTTTTGATCCCAAGCGTGGGGTGGGCAACAGACTTGTAAGAGAACAGGTGAGGTTTACTCACTAGAAGACAAACCCCCTAGAGTGTGGGGCGGGGACGGGCTTGGCTTTTGCCAGCTGAAACACATCCTAGTTCAGACTCTGAGAGGAGCATGGGCGTTTTGGGTCTTGGTATTGTTTAGCTGTTCCTTGGCCCACTTCAAGACACTCCAAGAGAGCACTGCTCCAGTGAAGGCTTCGAGGCTCCAGGTTCTGGCTGCTGCTCAAGGTTCTGTCTTCTGTTCCAGGTTCCAGCAGCAATTTTGGTGGAATTGCTCGTCTGCTGAAATCCTGCTGACTCTGCCAGGGGAATCGTTCCCAGGAACCGAGTCCAACAAGGTCTACTTCTCCTGTTCCTATTAACCTATTTTCTCTACTATCTAGGGTAGGTGGGTTGGAAGGGACATATAAGCAGTAATGAACCCCAAATAAAGTAGGTTTGGAGAAGGTTGAAGCCTACACTTAAGTTCCCACCATTTCCTGTTGAGAACTTAGGAGAGCCCGTGAAACAACTAACTTTACAACCTAGGCAAACTAGGGCACACAGGGAAGAGGAATTTGTTTTCCAATTCCTGTGTCATGAACTGCACTTGGTATTTCAAGTAAATTTAATGAAAATCAAAATGTCTAATATTTAATTACACACTAGCCAATCTGTTTAACACTCTAGAAGGATAAATGGCATTGGACAGTCCTCACAAATTATCCCAAGAGGCAAGGGAAGAGCTACAGCTATTTGAATGCGGACTAAAGGAGGCATTTGTGTATCATATGGATCCCAAACTGCATTTAAACTTACTTATTTTACCCACTAAACTGTCTCCTGTAGATTTCATAACATGAAATAATAAATCATCACGTTGGGTTTACACCATAAGGGTCAGAAAATATTAACTGCCTGCTTTACTCTTCTTACTAACTTTGTAAGGAGATGACCTGATGCCAACAACCATCTGTTTTTTATATTTGCTGTATAATAATACCCTTAACTAGCCGTGAGTTTTTAAGAGTGTTACACAACTCTATGTCTTTTAAGATTCTATTTGCAGATCACCATAGAAGGATAAGAAATCATTTTCCAGCTGGCAAGATGTAGGATGCTCTCAGAGGAACTGAATTTGCGATTCTAAAAATTGTCCAGCCTTCTGCCATTCCACGGGCAGATACTCATTTTATTGATGGCTAAACTAATGGTGCAGAAGGACTTCATGATTCAGATATGTATGATTCATTGATCTATTAATAGTTCTTTTCCCCAGTACCATAGGTGGAACGGGCTGTTTTGTATTCATCTATTTTGGTGAATTCTGTTATTGGGGAGGGGTAGTCATCTCTCACTGCAGATAGGTCTATTGTGTGAAATGTATTTCAATAAGGTAAAAAACATTATAAAGGATCTCTGACTTTACTCTTTTATTTCAACAAGAACCATTCGCTCATAACTGTCATAAAAAGGAGAAATGCAGGAGTCCGGTTCCTTTGCTAGTAAGGCTGCTTAAAAGTCCCTGCAGCCAAGCCTCGTGACCTGAGTTCACCTCCTGGAATCCATAGGGTACCAACTCCTGCACACTGTCCTCTGACCTCTACAGGTGCACCGTGGAATGTAGAGCCACCTCCCACCCTGCAGCGTGTGTGTACACATATATACCCACCCACGAGAAGTTAATACCCAGATGCATAAAAAAATAACAATATCAAGTTCTTATCTGTGTTTTGGTAAAGACAAAGTTCTTACTCCTGTCAGGACTAAAAGTCTTCACACACTGATGCCAAAGGACCGGGATGAAGTGAATTCTGCATCACAGTCTAGAAAGCCTGGGCCTTTCGTCTCATCTATGTGCTCATTTATTTTTATGCAGGGCACCACCCTGTGGTCTAAACTGGCCTGAGTTTCCAGTGTAACACTGACTGGGATGGAACTCATGGAATCCTCCTGCTTCAGCATTCTAAGTGCTAAGATTGCGCGATTGACTCAAGATGCCCAGTTTCAGTCTCCTTAAAAGCAATAGACTACTAGCCTGCGGGAGGACTGTAGTCCCTGAGTGGCGTGCTGAAAGAGCTGTCAAAACGACAGGCCCTCCTTCCCAGCCCAGCCTGTGGCTACCGTATGGTAGCACTACAGGAACTGTCAAAAATCTGTCAAAAACTTGGCTCCTGTCAAAACGACACCTCCTCGGCCTCCCCAGCCTGTGTCTGTCTGTGACAGAAAACAAGGACATTTTTGCCCAGTGGCTGGTTTGCCACGTCTGAATCCATCTCCATAAGGAGGTTCCTCGATGCTCATCACCTTCTCTGAGGCAGGCTGGGTGTTGCCAGGAGGCAACCTGTCTCATTTTCAAAGAATCCTCAAAACAATAATAAAAACAGCTTTAAGTGCCATTTCCTGTAGGCCTCTGAGGTTTTTGAAGACCTTACCTAAATATTTTACCTTACCTATCTATTGAGCCGAGGATGTCTATTCCTGTGATAAAACTGAGCAGCATAACGAATTAAAATTAAACTTATTTTATGTCAATATAAAAATTTTATATCAATGAATTAAAAATAGCTTTGTGAGTAACAATTAAGGCCCTAAGTTGAAGAGTAGATTCAATAATCTACCTTTTATCCTATCATCCCTATATATTTCTATATTCTCAGAGAGAAATCCCTGAGTCCAATCTCGTTCTCTCTCTGAATAAGACCAATAACAACATAACCAACTCCTAATGAAAATAAACATCCATAGCCCAAAACTTTACCCGACCCCCATTAAGGGAAATGGGACGGCGTTCTCTTAAGGCTTCTTCTGGCTTATTTGGGATGAATAATACCTATGTAGGGGCCCAAATAAAAAGTGGGAAAGTGTTTAAACAAGCTAGAGACAGCATTTGTGGTCCAGTCTCTAAATATTGAGAAATTCAGGCTTAATAAAAGTCCTGTGTGGGACAGTCTGAAATGCTGGACCAATTGGAATCAGGAGCTTTCTTCAAAGCTGTCCTGGGAGTTGTTCTGTTCTGATGACGAACAGCAACCAAAGCAGTTGTGGATGGAACATGAGGAACGCAGGATGTCAGCGTCTCAGCATGCTGGAGGATGAATCCTGTTGGGTCTGATCCAGCATCAGTGTCTGGTACTTTTGTTCTGAAATTACATAATTTCTCACAATCATTATACGGTTCTGAAACTATAAATGCATAAGGTGTGCAGGATGCACAGAACAATCGAGGCTGGTTCTGTAGTTTGAATTCATGTACGTACAGACTGACTTAAGTGAGCAGTCTCCCTTTCATCCAGGTCTGTTTTATTTTGACCTCTTCCAAAGAGGAAGCATAATATCACCATTACCAAAGGACATACAAACATTATCTAATTGAAATCAAGACAAGACTGTATAGATCTAAACGTCCTTCTCTAGGCTCTGTGGCATCTGATGTATAGGCCAGGCTGCTACCTGTGTCCTGAGAAAATGCTTCCCGTGTTAGAGACAAGAGAGTTTCCCTGAGCAAAAGAAGAAGCATTAAGGCTTAAATAAGATTATGAATACCCTAGGCATCTTGTACCTGAGTTTTTACATTTCTTGAAGGTATTTTTGTCTCACTCCTTCTCTCCATTGGGGATGGACACTTCCACCTTTTAAACTTTATATAAGCTCTCATTTTAGAGTTCATGCATACCTTAGGCATCTTGTACCTGGGTTTTCACACTTAAATAAACTCCCATTTTAGAGTTTATGCATACCCTGGGGATCTTGTGCCTCAGATTTTACATTTGGTGTGGGTGGTTTTGTCTTACCCCTTCTCTTAAGGGATAGACACTTTCACCTTTTAGTTCTAAATGTCCTTTTCTAGCTTCTAAGACACCTGGTGTGTAGGCCAGGGCGCTACCTGTCTCCCAGGAAATGTACCCCATTTTAGAGACAAGCCAGTTGCACTGAGCAAAAGAAAAGGCACTAAGCCTATCCTTTTATGTATATGAATTGTAGCCTTTGAGTTTTGGGGATCTAACTAGGCTGATCTGTACCTTGTCACCTGTAAGTCCTCTGTGTCTTTTTGCATCTGGTGTGACCACCACCTGTCCCCCGTGAAAGTAGCTCACGTTTACAGGGAATTAGCCAGCTGCCAGAGTAGTGACCCCTTAACTCAGCATACAAAGAGTTTTTGACATGGGAGGCATGCAGCTTGCATGTCTGTCTCCCCGCCCATCCTTGGTCCTAACATAGACCAACGGAATGTGTCTCGTAGGCCAATTACCCTTTGGCACCAGTTCTCCCAATGGAAGCTCCACTTTTAAAGAGATTGGCTGGCTGTTTTAGAGCAGTGACATTTTCCTTACATAAACCTAAGATTGATATGTATCCATCCTTTAGATCAGTAAGGATAGATAATCCATCATTAAGACAAAGGAACATACTTAGTAAGTTTAAGGAAAAAATTTGTCACTTTAAACCCTAGGTTGTCTCTGCAAGTAACTTAATTTATCAGCAGGGGGTCAGCCCCTGACTTACTGTGGAGCCCAGGCTGGTCTAGAACTCACAGAGATCAGCCTGTCTTTGTCTCCATGGTGTTAGGATTAAGGACATATGTACGATTTTCAGGGTGTCTTCCTCTGTCATATCTATTTTTTATCAGTTGTGATGGAACCCACAATTTCTCCTTTCCTGTATGAACATATGCAAAACCTCTTCCCCACCGTAACACATTTCCTGTTCTCCACTCTGAGGTCAGATGTCCTTGAAATAGACAGGCTGATCTAATTCAGCAGATTTTTCTAAAATCCAATGTCTCTCTGCAGCTGGCATTTAAGAAATTCAAAGTCAATAAGACATTATGTAATCTATTTCTGGGGATCTTTGATGCCCCTTTTTGTTTGATGAGCATTTCTTTTAAAGTACGATTGGATTTTTCAGTGGCTGCTTGTCCTGTAGTAATATAATACCTGTAACATGTTTTATGTTATGGCATGTAAAAAAAAGGTTTCATTTTATTAGAGACATATGATGGAGCATTGTCAGTTGTTAGGTATACCCATTATTGCCATGACTTCCAATAAATGTGTAATAACAAAATCAGCCTTTTCAGAACTTAAAGCCATTACCCATTGAAATCCTGAATATGTGTCTATAGTATGGTACACATCTGTTTACCAAGCTCTAGGAAATGAAATACATACATTTGCCAAATTTCATTTTTTTTTATTACCTTTAGGGTTACTTCCTGCAGGTAATGGAGTTTGGTTATATATAGAACAAGGACATTTCCTCACAATTTCCTTGGCTTGTTGCCAAGTGATAGAAAAATTCCTTTAAAAAATTTTTACTGTTAATATGATTTTTTTTTTTTATCAAACTCTGAAGCTTGTAACACATTTTCTATCAATAGTTGATCAATTTCATCATTACCTTGTGCTAGAGGTCCAGGTAGACCTGTGTGAGACCTTATATGAGTTACATACAATGGATGGTTTCTATTTCTGATCACTTGTTGTAATTGAATAAATAGTGAAGTTAATTTGGAATCATCCTGAATTAGATCATCAGTTTCTATATTTGACACAACTCTTTCAGCATAGTGAGAGTCAGTAACTGTATTGAGAGTCTTCAAACTCTGATAACACCAGCAGAATTGCATATAATTCTTATTTTTGAATGGAATCATAAGGACTCTCAACTACCTTACTTATATATTTTCTGATTTATAACCTGCTCTTTTTTTATTTATTGGCATCAGTGTAAATTGTAGGAAGACCAGAAATTGGAATCCTCTTTACTATATGAGAAAGAATCCAATTAGTTCTTTTTATGAGTTGAAATCGCTTGCTTTTGGGGTATCTGTTGTTAATTTCTCCCAAAAAATCACTACAAGCCCTCTGCCAATGTTCATTGTCAGCTCATAATGAGGCAATCTCAGCATTAATAAAAGGTACTGCCATATCTGCTGGATCTAGTCCAGCCTGGGGGCGAAGTCTCAGTTTTCCTTTTACAATCAATTCAGAAACCTCTTCTATGTAGGTTTTTAATATTTTACTTTGTTTGTTTGTGTGGTTAAAAAAAAAAAAAAGCGCCTTCTTTGGACCATGTGGTCTATACACGAATCATGTAATTTCTTTTCTACCAGAGTCAATTCCTTTTGATCTTCAGCTGATAACTTTCTAAGCTATTTCATTTTTTTATCACCTTGTAAGGTTTGAAATAAATTACTTAGTTCTTGCATAGTTAAACCAATTGTAGGCTGCAGCCCATTAATATCTTCCAGCACTTTTTGAAAATCATTAAGAGTTCTTTAAAAAAAAAAAAAAAAAAGAGTTCTTAATTGATCTCTCCTGATTTGTACTTTCTGTGGTCTAATTTTCTGCAGGCCTATTTTGTATTCTAGATAATCAACAGACTCTCCTCTTTGTATTTTTACTGGGGCAATCTGTAATCCCCAACTAGGCAAAGTTCCACTTATTTCATCAAAAATCTGTTCTAATACACTTGAATCTGAATCAGCCAATAAGATACCATCCATATAATGGTAAATTATGGATTGAGGATATTTCTTGCAAATTTTCTCCAATGTCAATGCCTCTATTCCTATTGGCACTGCTCCATAAGTGAGGCCTCAGCTTTCCACCATGCCAGCCATTGTAATGCGGAACCGGCTCTAAGATGGCAGTCATCAAATCACTCCAATCTTTTGGAATTATGAGATTCTGTGTGGCCCAGTTACTAAGTATTTGTTTGACATACAGTGAGTGTAAACCATAACTGCTTATTGCTGCCTTAAACCCTCTTAATTTTTGTGCCTCTATAGGTTGCCAATCAAAACCCTGATAACCTTGTGGATTTTCCACATCTCCTGGTAGTTCCTTATGAAGGCCGGGAAAATATATATATATTTTTTTAACAAATAATGACTACTGCCTTGTAGTCTTGTTACAAAGCCGTGTTGCATGCTCTGGCCTTTTTTCTTCAGTTTCTATTTCAGTATTATTATTCTTAGTTATAAGTCATTCTTTCTTCAGTTTCTATCTCAGGATTATTATTCTTAGTTACAAGCCTTTCTAACTTCTCTTCTAAGGTTTGTTTCCAAATTTCATATTTTTCATTTTGTTTTGTCTCCCATACCCCAGCATTTTCCTCAGTCCAATCTATGAATTTTTGTAATTTTTTCTCTAAAGCCTTTTCTTTTGAAGAAAGTTAGAATGATTAAAATAAAAAGAATAGTCATAATCAGTAGCATGATTTTTCTCTCTCCTATTTGTATCATTTAAAAGAGCATTTAACAACAAAGCTCAAAAACTGTGTTGCTATGTCTTTCATCTTTGAACCACCAAGTTATAACAAAGTGTCTACTTTATTATTTGAGTTTTCTCTTTTGGAGCTATCCCCCCTCCCCTCCCAAACTATAACAAAGTATGCCTTTTCAAGGGTTTCATTGGGTGCCAATTTGTTACAATAAAATGTATCTGTTCAGCCTAGGAAGCCAGTAACTGACACAACAAGACTGAAATGTAATTCAAAACTGCAAGCACTGCTCAGGGCAGAATCTAAACTGCTACTTTTTAAAAAACAATCAACTAAAATAAAGTACTCTAATCCTCAATATTTACATAGAATCTCAAGCATTTGCCGATCTGATCCTGGGAGGAGAGATCAGATCCCAGGATCAGATTGGCAAATGCTTGAGATTATATGTAAATCTCCTCCCTCTCCCCATCAACTGTCAACTCTCCACTCCTCCTCCTCTCCAGGAAGTCCCGCCTTTCAGTTCCTGTCCTTCTGCCCAGCCGCTTGGCTAAACAATGCTTTATTGACAGTTGTTATATCCACTCAAGACATTCCTCCACACCCTGCCTTTGTTCAAGTCCCTGATGCCCTCTCTGAAGAACAGGGGCAGCTAGCTCTAGATCCGTCTTTTCACACCCAGGACCCTCCCAATAAATCTCTTTTATGAGACTTGCTTCCTGGTGTGACTCTGTTATTGGGAGAACCCAGATCTGTTACCAGGAGAAGCCAAGAACCAATTAAGCAAAAAAAAAAAAGTGGACCGTGCTGAAGCTCCTGAGCTCCTTAGCTCAGCTGAGGACACGCTTTCCTCAGAGCTGCAATGCCTCTCAGAGCTGTGTGGTTCCTGTGCTTTTGAGCTCCGTGACACCCTTCCATCCAAGCAGGAAGGCCACCAATCATACCACTTACCTTCCTGTCCTTCCTTGTCCCTCTGTCCCCGTGCCCTCCCTTTGCTCCTGACACTTGGCCACACTGGCCTTCCAACAGTCCAGGCTCTACTCTGCCCCAGGGCCTTTAGGCCCATGCTCTTTGCAGTAAAGAATTGCTGTCCCTCCAGCTGTCTGCAAGGCTCCCTTCCTCATATTCTCTGCTTGTTACTGACTCCCCTGCCCACCTTACTTAATATCATGTTCTCATTTTTAGCTTCTCTCATTTCAACCATAGTGCTCCACCATGCAAAGGCCCAACCCTGAGGCAGGCTCAGGTACAGAGCTTAGAGTAAATAAATACTGGATGAGTGATTGACCTACCCTGAGTAGTGAATGAAGATTTTTTTCCCTTGTGATTTCTTTATGGGTTCTTCATTCAATTGTCTCCTAACGATATCTTTTTTAAAAAAAGATTTATTTATTTATTATTATGTATACAGTGTCCTGTCTGCATGTACCCCTGCAGGCCAGAAGAGGGCATCAGATCTCATTATAGATGGTTGTGAGCCACCATGTGGTTGCTGGGAATTGAACTCAGGACCTTTGGAAGAGCAGGTGGTGGGTGCTCTTAACCACCGAGCCATCTCTCCAGCCCACGATATCTTTACTGGTTCAGCTCAGCTTCCCCCAGATCACCTGTTACCAACTGTCTCCCATTCTCACTCTGCTAACCCAGTTCACTCTCACCTGTCTCTTCCCTTCTCTAGCCCCTACTCCATCTCCCTTTCTGCACTGTCTTCTCTCATCCTACTCAGTCTCTCTCAGCCTCTGCTGGCTTTTTAATTATCCTTTCCTATACCCAGAATTCCAAGAAGCAATTGGTAGGGAAACTGAGGCAGTGGGCAGCTCTGGGGACCTCGGGGTGGGCAGGGAACATGGTCGGGCTGCCTCTTAGCCCCCTCACCCCCCGCCCTCTGTACTCCCAGATCCTTGAGGAGTTTTGAGAAGGACGAGGCCCAGATGGCGGAAGACAGTCAGCCCGAGGCTTCAGAAGTGGCACCCATTGAACCCCAGGGCTGCAGGCCATTGGGGAAAGGTGTAGTGAGTGGCAACCGAAGTCATGTGTTGGGGAATAATCTTATGTATTTTTACTGCTTGCTGTTTCTGACTCACCTTTTGTTTAATAAAAAGCCATCCCACCTGGGCAGGACAGAGGAGATAGGTGGGGCTGAGAGAGAGAGAGAGAGAGAGAGAGAGAGAGAGAGAGAGAGAGAGAGGAATTCTGGGAAGAAGAAGGACCTCCTCCAGGAGAAGGAGACCTGAAGTGAAGAGAGGAAGGCTGCTGCCATGGGTTAGCTGGAGGAGAAGCACATGGCCGGCGGCATGGATGGAAAATCCAGGCCAGATGAAGAACATGAGTGAGTATTTGGGATTATGGATGGGAGGTAGCTTGATAGAAGTTATTGGAAGCAGATGGCATGGGATTGATGCAGGGATCCCATGCCTGCCCCACTATGGGAAGTAGTACAAAAGATTGAGATCTGTCCTGCCCCAGGTTAACTAAAGCTATTTTAAAGTATAACAAGTGTCTGTGTCTTGATTGATTGCTAGCCGGGCCTACAAATGATACAGGTAATACAGATAATTTAAAAAACGGTAGCCATGGACACTAGAGACACTTGGCTGAGGCCCTAGACGTGAAAGCTGTAGGTGACAATGATGAAAGGGAGCCAGTGGCGGCAGAAGCTTCTAAAAATGAAGACTGATGTAGAGGACGTGGTGCAGGCAGGGATCACAGGAACAGGAAGTAGAAACATGGAGGCCCCGGGAGTGCGGGACACAGGAGTTCAGGCCACAGGAGCAGAGGCCACAGGAGCAGAGGCCACAGGAGCAGAGGCCACCTTAGTGAAGACCATGGAAGTGCAGGCCACAGTGGTCGAAGTCGTAAAAGTGAGGGTCGTGCCGGGCGTGGTGGCGCATGCCTTTAATCCCAGCGCTCGGGAGGCAGAAGCAGGCGGATCGCTGTGAGTTCGAGGCCAGCCTGGTCTACAAAGTGAGTCCAGGACGGCCAAGGCTACACAGAGAAACCCTGTCTCGAAAAAACAAAAACAAACAAACAAAAAAAGAGTGAGGGTCGTATAGGACTGGAGGCCATGGAGACAGAAGCCACAGAGTCAAGGCCATCACTGTGGAGGCCACAGGAGCCACGGCTATGGGAGAGCCGGCCACAGCAGCTGGCCACGGCAGCTGCAGACAGCACAGACGCACAGGCTTCCTTTCCTCAGTCGGAAACAACACCTGAAACAATTGCTGACAGTCGTCCCTCAATGGCTGATGGGTAAACAGAACAGCTTCTAATAAACCAATAAGCTCCTTGGCATTTTCAGAGAATGGGGCATTCCGGGTCCTCCAATTATAGAGGTCTCTAGTGGTGAATGGCCAATAATGATAGGGCTGATTTCCATTTGTATCTGCAGGACCAGCAGCTCTTAAAGGCAAAACAGTGGAGTCAGGGCTCTCCGGCACGGTTCTCCTTCTGCTCTTAGTCCCCTGAGACTGGCCTGACCATGTCTGACCATGCCTGCCAGTGGCGGTGCTGGAGGTGGCTCCCGTGGAGCCACAAGTTCCTCCAGAGGGAGTGGCTCTTGTGGAGGAGAGACATAGAGAGAGTGAGGAAAGAGCAATTCTTACTCTGTACAGCGGTGGTGCTGACGCTTCGGTCCCAGATTGAAGTGTTTCCGGGGTCGCACTTTTCCATTCCGTGGTTGCCAATGCTTCAGTTTTCTGTGGAGGAAGGAAAGATTTAATCCAAGCGGGAGAGTTGTTGTTAACTAGACCTTCCCAGACCACAATGTATGGCACTTGATCTCGGTGTGCTACCTATGGATAATCTTTTTCAACTGCATGGAAGTCTCTCAGTCCCCTGTGGTCATGGCTACCCAGCATGTCTGCTCCAACAGTATCTCACCACGCACAAATTTGCCACGAGTCTCAGAACGAAAATCAGGGGTTCAGAGGCAGACACAGACAAGATGGTTCCAGATTCTTCTGTTCAGGGATCCTGGGGGCCTTGGGGTTCTACTCCAATGCACCAAAATGTTGTGCTTAGTTCACGAAAACCCAAAGACCACCAAGGAGCTGATTCTGACACAAACACACAAGGGTCTTTATTGCTAGCTTGAGCAAGGCTCACATCGTCACCAACACAGCAGTTCTCAGATGTGAGCCTCAAGCCTAGGGAGGGAGGAAATTTTATGGATCGTAGCAATCAATCAATCAAGCAAGCAAGCAAGTGGGCTTCCATGATGGCGAGTGTCTCATTGGTTAATTGTAGCAATAAAGAGACTGGCCTGGGGCCTTAGCAATGGTGCCCAGTTCACCCATCACCCCACAGCTCCCTATACAGTACTCCCCTGAATTCTGATATGCCCCCTGCATCACAACCACCCACCCAGGTGTACGCACTCACAGAGAGATGGGGGTAACCATTATGGGACAGTGGGTGAGAGGAAAGATGGCGCAGAAGGACTCAGAACACAGTTTGATCTTCTGGATCCATTAACACAATTATGCAATAAATATGACTGCAATGCAATATTTAAAGTCCTGCCTCAGGGGTGGGGACCCCATGTACAACTTCCACGAAGAGGATGGGCATGTGGTCAGGGGTGGAGCCATGTGACCACTTGAGGGGTGGTGGGATCTAGGACAACTGAGTCAATAATTAAGGCTGACTGAAATATCATTCAATAACTAACTTTATTCAGAGCTCCAGACTGTACGTGCTCTGAGGTTTACGAAAGAGTGTGTGAGGATAGTCAGATCACAAAGAAACCCCATATTCAAAAACAAGAGAAAGAAAGAAAGAGTAAAAACCTGTTTTGTGCCCCCCCCCAAGCATAAACATTTGTTTGAAGAACAGCAGCAAGCATTAGTGAGTAGTCTAAAGTAAATTCACTCTTATCCAATAAAATTGGAAAGAGCACGAAAGCACTGAGGTCTCAAGACTCCTGTCTTGTTTTCCTGGAATTGTTCTCACAGGTGTTCAGAATTTTTCTGGTCCATGTTCTGACAAGCCTGAGTGGGATTGGCTCATGAAAGACCTACTGATGAGTTTTGCTTGTTTGTTTAGTTTTTGGTTTTGTTTTCCGAGACAGGGGAATCTCTCTGTAGCCCTGGCTGTCCTGAAACTCACTCAGAGATCCACCTGCCTCTGCCTCCTGAGTGCTGGGACTAAAGGTGTGCAGACCACTGCCAGGCGATACCAACTTTTCTCTTTATCTTCTAATCCCATAGTCCTCAACCTGGAACCTCCACTTTGGGCACCCTAATTGTGGGTGTTTCCCTTCTCAGACAGATCTGGTTTAAACTTTTCATATCCTGCCTCCTCCCCCCAAAATGCTGCCTGATAGGCCAGGGGCACCACAGAAGGCTGGGAAAGTGTTAATAATGGTTTGCTTAGGATGTGCAGCTGAGAGAGCTGTGAGCAGTCCTAGCTCTGCCTTACTGAAATTGCTGATGGATGGTGACTGTCAATCTGGTGGTTTAAATTTGGCATAAAGGGCTGGACGTGATCACAGCTGAGACAGGGGGATCACTCTAGTACACATCGGGTAAAGGTATCTGTATGCTCGGGACCCAATGCCTGCACAAAGGGACAGTGTCTACTGGGCGCTGCAACGACTTTGCAGCGCAGGCGCAAGTTCTACCGCGATGCCAAACTCCGCAGGTCTGGGCAGCTCTGTGCCTGAGGTGGAAGCCAGGGCTGGGGACCACTGTGCAGTGACTCTGTCCCTAAGGGAGCTGCTCCTGTCACTCAGGCCTCACTAGCCAATCAGGACCTCGAGGCGGACTGTCAGTCAGAATAGAGGCGAGCACTTCCGGTCCCCCATGCTTCGGGCTCCGCTTTGTCTGAGGGAGGCTCTCGGGTTCCGCGTGCCGCGCCGTGACCCGCTGCCGGGAGCTGTGAGGAGAGCGGGGCGAGCTCGGGATCCGCGCCATGGTGAGCGGGGCCGCCGTCCCCACGCGGGGAGGAGCCGCGGGAGCGCGCGTGGGGTTCGTCCCGGGGTGCGGGAGCCGGCGGCGCCCGGCGTGATTCATCTTCTTCACTGAGCTCCCTGCACCTCCCGGGCGGAAGCGGGACCTCTGAGTGATTGAAGGCTGCGCCTGCGCACAGCATGGGAAAAGGGAGCCGGTGCCTGGAAACTGTTTAAGTAACTGTGCGGGGCGCGCGCATGCGCGGCTTTCATTGCCAGGGAAGGCAGACTCGCTGCCTCGCAGAGCCCTGGCTTCTCTAGAGTCTTCTAGGAGTTCTGCGCTGGGCACTGGACACTCAGGTGCAGGATCCGTCTGCAGTTAATTCTGTGCAGGTGGAAAGTCTGTGTCACTAACACATTTGCATGTGGATGCCGCGGGGGTCCAGTGTGTTAGGAAGACAGGCTTCCTGCGTTTCCTGGCCTCATGGATCAAAATTGGCCCTATATCAATTTCTCTCTAATTGTTCGTTCGTGTTCTTTTGATCTCTTTATTCTTTCTCAAACAGCACAGTCTTTATTGCAGGTGTATGAGAAGTTTTGAGGTCATGTGATGTCACTGTGTGCGCGGTTTATTCAATTCAGTCTTGTGTTGGTCGCGGTTTCAGTCATGATGACCTTTTGCCATCAGTTTTCTGATGTTCATAGCATAAATTATTGTTTTGGAGTTTATTGTTTTGGGGGTTGTTGTTGTTGTTTTTGTTTTTTTGAAACAGGGTTTCTCTGTGTATCCTTGACTGTCCTAGACTCTCTTTGTAGACCAGGCTGGCCCCGAACTCACAGCGATCCGCCTGCCTCTGCCTCCCAAGTGCAGGGATTAAAGGCGTGGGCCACCACCACCCGGCCATAAATTGTTATACTTTTTATTAGACTTTTGTTGAATCTGTAGTTCAAATTTTGTACTGAAAGAATATTAAGACTTCCTGTGTGTGATCATGGAATTTTTCTTCTTTTATCCGGTTCCTTGATTTTTTAATTACAAAATTATAGTTTTAGCTGTAGATAATTGTCACATTTCTGTGTATTTTTGGCCATTTTATTCATGTTGATGTATACAAGACATGGGGTCTGTGGTTTACTAAATTTCTTTTATGTGCGTGAGTGTTTTGCCCCTATCTATGTGTGTTCATCACTTGGGTTTGGTGCCCCCAGAAGACAGAAGATGCTACCAGATGCCTTGCCTACATGATTTACAGATGATTTTGTGCCACCATGTTAGTGCTGGGAACTAAACTCAGTTCTTCTGTAAGAGCAGTAAGTGGTCTTAAATGCTGACTCGTTTCTCCAGCCCTAAACGACAGATTTTCAAATTTTCATTGGTTTGTGTGTGTGTGTGTGGTTTGTGTGTGTGTGTGTGTGTGTGTGTGTGTGCGCGCGCGCGCGCGTGCACGCACGTGTAGGACCTGAGTGTCAAAAAACATTGTATTTGCTTTTAAAAATCTGTATTTTGAGGCTGGCAGATGATTCAGTAGGCATGCTTTTTAGATGTCTGTGAGAAAATGTATAGGGCATTTTCTTGATTAATGATCTATATAATATTTACTATCCCACTGTGTTTTGTGTCACCCTGGGCATGTGGTCTTGAGTTGCATAAGAAAACAGTCTTAGCAAGCCACGAGATCAGGAACAGTGTCTCAGCAAAATTCTATTGCTGTGAAGGAACACCATGACTATGTCCACTCTTAGCAAATCACTGTGTGTGTGGTCTGATTCTACATTGGGAAGGCACATTAATTCCAGACGAGCTTTACCTCCAGGCTTTCAGATAAATATTTTTTACAAGGTCTTTTATATTGATTCTGGTTGCCTCCACCCCACTGTGTAGCCACACAGGCCTTGCTGTCCTTCTGAGTCACCTTCCTCAATTCTTGAATTAAAGGATTGTAGTATCACACAGTTCTAAAAATACCCATTTGAGTCATTGAGTGCACTGTCCATATCAGTAACATGAAAAGGATGTGTGTGGATAGCATGGTTTCTTTCTTTCTTGAGACCAGAACAGAAGGAATAGTTTAGTGTGTACACTGCAGGGGTAAACAGGCTAGGCAAAAGCTAGGTTAGGGTTGGCTCAAGTTTAAGTTGTCAGTGAGTTTCTGTTATATATGTTCTGATCTGGCAGGTAAGTGACTTCCTGTTTACATTCTCAGCATGCATTAATTCATACCTTATGAATGAAGGCTAATCAAATTGGTGAGTGTACAATTTGATGACATTGTCTTGGACCAATGAAATTTCTAATTGGGCAGCTCCCATACAGGTCAATACAAACCTGGTTGGCTCACTTCAGTCTGGTGAGAGGACTGAGACACAGGGCATTTGGCTGTGGCGTGTCTGTCAGCATACAGCACTCAGCAGCTAACGTTTTACACTGGGCAGGTCATACAGTCTCCTATTAATGGCGTTCCCTCCACCAGGAAAGAACTTAGTCTGTTTTAGTGTCAATATACCTGTGTTCTTTAGTTATTTCCATCCCTTTAAAAAGCCAAGTATTGGCATCTGGCTTAGTGTGGTGGTTTGAGTCAGTCTTTGAATGCTTGGCTCATAGGGGAGTAGCACATTTAGGAGGTGTGGCCTTGTTGTAGGAAGTGTGTCACCATGGAGGCTGGTTTTGAGGTCTCCTATATGTTCAATCTGTCCAGTGTGGCACAGTCCCCTCTTCTGTTGCCTGCAGATCAAGATGTCTGCCTGCCCGCTGCCATGCTTCCTGCCATGATGATAATGGACTAAACCTCAGAAACTGTAAGCCAGCACCAATTAAAATGTTTTCTTTTATGAGAGTTGCCATAGTCATGGTGTCTCTTCACAGCAATGGAAACCCTAGCTAAGACACTTGGTCAATGTTTCATTGCTGTAAAGAGACACCATGACCATAGCAACTCTTATAAAACCTACATTTTCAGAGATTATTGTTGTTGTTGTTGTTGTTTTGGGTTTGTTGTTGTTAGTTGGCTTGTGTGTTTCTTTTCTCACTTGTCATCATTGTGCACAGCATGGAGGCAGTCAGGTATACGTGGTGGCTGAGAGTTCTACACCCAAAGCTGCATTCAGCATGAGGAGAGAAATCCACTGGTCCTCATGGGGACTTTGGTACCTCAAAGTGTCCCCGAGCCATCCTGATCTACGCTGTCTTCCATGCTCTTCTAGGATGGCCCATTAAGCCCTACTTTGAGCATTCAGCCACTGCCCAAATCCAAAGCCCCAAAGTGCACACTCTGCCAACAAGTAGCATGGTCAGGCCTGTCAGAGAAATACCCTGCTTCCTAGTATCAACTTCTGTTTTAATCGGTGTTCTATTGCTGTGAAGAGATAAAGTGACCATGGCAACTCTTATAAAGGAAAGCATTTAATTGGGACTTGCTCACAGTTTAAGAGGTTTAGTTCATTGTCATCATGGCATGGAGAATATCAGCATGCAGACAGACATGGTGCTGGAGAGGTAGCAGAGAGTTTACATCTGGATCCACAGGCAGCATCTGGATCCACAGGCAGCATCTGGATCCACAGGCAGCATCTAGATCCACAGGCAGCATCTGGATCCACAGGCAGCATCTGGATCCACAGGCAGCATCTGGATCCACAGGCAGCATCTGGATCCACAGGCAGCATCTGGTTCCTGAGTCTTTACTGGTAAAAATCAAATGATTGAGATTTTGCTTAAAACAACTCCATACTGTCTCTTATCCAGGGGTTCTCTCTCTCTCCCTCTCTCTCTCCCTCTCTCTCCCTCCCTCCCACCTTCTCTATTTTTTGAGACAGGGCTTCTCTGTGTAGCCTTGGCTGTCTTGGAACTCCCTCTGAGGACTGGGCTTTCTTCAAACTCACAGAGATCTGCATGCCTCTGCCTCCCAAAGTGCTGGGATTAATGGCATGGTGCCACCCCTGCCAAGCAAAATCAGCACATTTTAATGGCTGTTCATTGGAGAAGATTTCGCCTCCCTTGGGGTGTAAATAAACTTCCAGTTTTCCCTTTAAACATTTCCTTGTTCCTCGTCTCCAAGTCTACAATATGTCAATCTCTGTTAAGTTTTTCCATCTAAATGCAAGTTGAGCATGAAAGGCTAAAACCCCCGTATAGAGGTGGCTTTGTAAGTGGGGCTGCTGGGTTAGAAAAGGTGCAGCAGAGACAGCAACACTGTGGCCTGCACCAGTGTCTCCACAGACCTGCAGGCGCCAGAAAAAGCCTGCGTGCTGCTGTGGCAGGGCGCAGCAGGAGGTGAGTAAGTAGGTGGTGAAAGGATGGGAGAGACGGGGTGAGGAAAAGCGGAGGCTTTGTGCGCTGTGATGTGAGGCGGAACTGGAGGCTGAAGGCGGTTTCTGTTGTTTTTCCTTGGGGAATGGTGACTTACAGGTTGTGATCCCTCAATAGAGCTAATCACCCTATGCGTTCTTCCTTTGAGAAAACCCACCACTGGCTGAGTTGCTGTTGCCCCGGGAGCTGCGTCCTAGTCCAGGAAGAAGAGTAGTGCATGCAGAGACGAGACCCAAGACTGAGTCTACATGTCCTGCTGTGTTCACTTCCCACCACTGGCCCATCTGCTAATCTCTCTAGTTGGTTGTTCAACCATGAGACATGATGACTCTATGTTGGGTTACAGTTTTCCTGTGCAGTGTTTAACTTTGGCAGAGATTTCTTTGCAATCTTTTGGTTGGGCAAACATTTGAAGCCACCCAGTCTTAGGGCCTGAAAGTATAGAACAACCAAAGAAGGCAGAAGAGTCCATGCAAAGCAAGATCTTTATTTGGACTAGGTAGCAAAAACTAACCATTCAGGGACAGCAGCCCAGACTAAGGAGCTGATTGTGTCCCCAAATGTTCATCTTAGTAATTATTTAACCAGAAAAAAAAAAAAAAATCCCACATGTATCTGTGCCAAGATATGGTTCAGTTTTTCATCAGTCAGAAGCTTGGGGTCTTTCGAGGTCAGGAACAATCATTTGCAGAACAAAATAATAAGGAGGAAGTTGTCAGTCATCTGGAAAGTGACCAGCTCTCCTACAGCCTGGGAACTTAATTTCTCCTTTTGATCAAAATGGAGTCTGAAAACAGAATGGCAGCACTTAGCAAAAGTCTCATTTGTTTGGTCACAACATTCCCCCTTTTTACCTTATTCAGGTCTTTGTTTATCTGTTTCAGGGTAGAGCGGGTTGTATTGGGTCCTCAGGATCTAGAGTTTAACTGTGCTTTTGTGGTTGTACACAAATTGAGCAATGCCACTAATAATACAAAAACAATATAAAAAAAACAACAAGGTTAGGGGTCTTATAAAACTAGTGAGGAGGGTAGTCAGCCTGGGGGAACAGTTGAGCAGAGATTCAAACCAGTTAGAGATCTCACTGCTTTCTTCTTCTTTAGCAAGGAGGTTGTCTTCTACCCTAGCCAGTGTGTTTTTAATAACTCCAGAGTGGTTAGCATCAAATCAGAAGGTCTCTCCTAGAATCAAGCAGAGGCCTCCTTCTTTAAAAAAAAAAAAAAAAAAAAAAAAGAGCAAGTGTATCTCATACCTCTTTTGGAGTACTACTTTGGCCAGGGAGTCCACTGACCCATCTGCTGATTTTTCACAAAATAAACAGAAATATAAGTGGTCCTCTGTTTTGACCACAGGTCTCATGGCTTTGGAGGACTAGGCAAAGCTAATTTCTCAGTGATGACTTTGATCCCACATCTTCACCTGTCTGATATGCCAGGAGCCCCCAGGTCAGTCCTGTGTCCCATCTAAAAGGGGGTAGGTGGTGAGTCCCAGTGCCTGAGTGATTTGATAGGATTGCATGTCCTTGGGATTTTACAAGAGGCGTGTTGTCCCCTCTGGATATGAGTGTGTTCATCCTCATACTGCGGCACAGGGCTGTCATCTCCAGTGGTCACAATGGAATTGGCCTCTAATGCCAGAAGTGGACCTCTTTTCTGTCAGCCAAGCCTATTTCCTGCTCCAGAGCCTCTTTTTTAGCCTCTGTCAAGTGGGCAAGGCACCCTTGGAATATTTCTTCTTTGCATGGGACTTGGAGGGAGACCCCACACACACACACACACACACACACACACACAAGTAGGCCATAAGGTACAAAGGTCTATTTTAAATTTGGGACCTGAGGTGAAAATCTGATAACATAAATATTGACTATGGACAGAGCTAAAATTTCCTGGTAACTGTTCCCGGAGGAGGAGAAGCATGGGAGGGACTGACCTCACCTTGTTTAGCCAAAGTGGGGCAACCAACTCTCCAAGGTCGTGCTTGTCCACTGTTTTGGCTGGTACCCAGCAACATGCGAGGCACTGGGGCAGTATTGCCGAGTGGTTAGTGTTACCACAGTCCAGGTGGAGTCATTTGTCTCTGTGCCATTGTCTTTTTGGAGACTTTGGGGGTCATTACTAGGATCTGAGAGTCTCTGTTTGTCATAATAACTTTAAACATGTTAAATGCCATATTCAGCAGATCTCTGACAGGTTTGAGGGTCTCGATCTCTTCCAGTCATATCCAACGTAAACCACCCTTGCCGATTTGTAATTATTTGCTCATAAATCAGGATACTAAATAAGGCTTATTCTTGTAATTAATTGCATTCGTATTTAGTATGAGTGTGAGCCTAGTTGTTACCATATTAAAGAATTGGATCATTTTCAAGATGACTGACTATTTACTTGTAATTTTTTTTTAATCTTTCACAGTTTACAATAATAAAAAAAAAAAAAGACAATTTCTGAGTTAAACCTCTTTCAGAACCAAGATACGACTTTAAATATCAAGATTGGGAACTTTCTGGATCCTCCATGATACACCATTATAGAACACAACAGTTTTCCTGTATGACTCAGTTTATCAAAATACCTATAGCTTAACAATGCTAGTAAAAACTAAAAGACGTATATCTTTAAGTCAGTCTCTGGTGGCCTGAATAGGCCTTGGGGAAGGAGAGACATAGTTTTAAGCCAGTGATTCTCTGCTCTTTACTCCTGTAACCCTTCCACATAGTGGTAACTGAAATCTTAAAATTAACATCTGTCTTGCATGCAACCCGAGGCTACCCATGTAAAAAAGGTCTTTTGACCCCCAAAGGGTTGTGACCCTTAAGTCAAGAAACTTTTCTTTCTTAGCTTGCCTTAGTTCATTGTTCTACTGCGTCGTAAGAAAGAGACTGTATAATCTGATGTTCAGCTGTGGCATTAATTTTTATTTATCTTTTCATCAAGATCATATATTGACAAGAACATTACAACAAAATATCTGATAAACTTTAAAATGTCCCAGAACCTTATAAATTTAACCTTTTGCTGTTTTTAAAATACCAAGTTTTTAATTTTCTGTAAAATTCCAAAACTTTCTTTAAAGAAGTTTAAAATCTCTCAATTGTGTGTTTTTGCAATATCAAAATAAAGTACCATTTAAAGGTTTAGGGGGAAAGCCAAGTTTTAACAGTGTAAACAATTCAGTGTTTCCAAACCAATACCAAGTGGGTTACTTTTATTTTACAAAGTTTGGCTGCCAGCGAGAAAAATTTCTACATATAAACACATGGAGTTTTTTTTGTTTTGTTTTATCAACCTGGTTTTAAAGACAGGACAGGGATTATTTAAACATCTTATCCTAATTTAAAAGTATCTGTGTAGACCTATTTTCTTGGTTGGCTCATGCCATGTGTTGCTGGCCAGAATGTCTCTAACCCTGAGTTGCAAGTTTTAAGTTAATTTATTCTTACAGATGTTACAGATTTCTAACCATACTCAATAACTTATAAGCCATCTATTACCAAAACATACATTACACAGTAAACTTACACACTTGCTATACAAACATGTAGTGTCCCCCTATATTTATGCACTTAAACAGACAAACTTTCCTTAGTTTCTCCAGCTGCAGTTTTAAGGGAGGAGCACCTTGCTACCTGCTGAATCCAGTTCTCATGGGCCCAGCTTTTCTGTAGCGTGACTAGCCACTGGCTTCCCTACCTGAGAAAGCTGAGGAGCTACCGGAGCCCCGTAATAGCAGCTTGTACAGCTCGGGTGCCCCAGGCTTCACTGTTAGCCGGATCCAGGCAGGAGGTGGGCAGTGGCAGCAGTGCTAGGCTCCTGGCTGTGCGTACAGGGCTTCAAGAGCAGCACCAGTTATCAGTTTTGTTGTTCTTACTCCCCCCATCCCCTTGGAAATTTTTGAAATGGGTTAAGACAAAGTCAAGGGGTGAACAGCTGGTAGATGAAGTTTGGCCCATTTCTCCAACAACAATCAAGCTAAACAAAACTAGAGGTACAACTGACAGACATGGACAGACCTGCATGCCCAGAACCAGAACCAGGTGCTCCCCCAATGGGAGCCAGTGGGAGACCAGTACACCTCCCATTCGTCTCTGACCCTAAGAACAATACTGTGCCCAGTTTCTCCTTCCTTGTGTCCCTGATGGTGTCCACCAGAAACCAGAATACAGGCTTGCCTCAGGAGGGCCAAGTGAGTGAAAAACAGTCCCATGTGCTGCTAATTTGGCTTTGTGGGTCAGGTGTGTAGGAATTTGGTTCCCAGACAACACACTAAATGTTACGGTCAAAAATACAAAGCAGCCCAAGCAGACACAAGAGTTTATGCAAAGTAAGATATTTACTTAATTAGGCAGCACAGACCAGGAATCTATATAGATGTTCATGGCTCATATTACCGCCAGAGGCCATGCAGGTGTTTCCGGTATGGACTGCCACTTGGGTCCATGTGCTATGATCCAAGGGCCTCACAGAACTGGTCTTGCCTCTCACTGGCTTCAGGACATAGGAGAGCTAGCCTCACTAGCCTTGGCAGCACAGTAAAGCTGACCCTGAGGGAGTGAGCTTGGGAGACCTGGCCCTGCCTTTTGCCAGCCATATGGTAGCTATGAGGGAAAGATGCCTTCCCCCTCCTTTGCCCCTTGCTGCCTGAGGCAGACAGGAGAGCTGGCCCTGGTGGAATAAGTGCAGGTGGGGTGGACCCGAGGATATGAAAGCAGAAGAGCTGGCCCTGCCCCTTACCTGGTGTGTCATTGAGTTAGGTAGGTTGGGGCAGTTCTATAGAGCTCTTCCTGGTGGTAAGGATGTGGGAGAGCTGGTGGTCTGACCAACGTAGCCACCACCCAGGCCCAGATCAAGGGCTAGGAGTTAGCCCACACTAACATCTACCCCATCCACAAACTGCTAGAGCACATGAATGTGCCAGTCTTGCAGATCCTAAACTCCAGGATCTTGTTGACACAGGAGAACAACAGTATATCTTAGCGTAGTCCTGGTGAGGACCCAGTATTGACAGTGCCCCAGAAGCCAGAGGACTCAAACCAGACCAACGACTCCTTGCATGAACACTTGCAAGTAAAGGTGTATGGACAACAGGGCACACTGTGCGAAACACTGTGACGCACTGCAGCTTCCACAACGATTTTTTTTTTTTTTTCTTTTTGGGTGAGGTGGCAAGGGCAGAGGGCTGAACGAGGGGATGGGCAGATGAGTGGGGTTGGGGATCATGATGTGAAATTCATAAAGAATGAAATGTGGCTGTAGGGCATTTCCTTAATTATAGTGAATGGGGGGGGGGGGCGGAGTCCAGCCTGTTGTGAGCTGTAAGCAGCAGTAAGTAGCACCAGCCATGACCTGTGCATCAGCTTCTGCCTCAGGGTTCCTGCCCTGCTTGAGTTTCTGCCCACTTCCTTTTTGTGCTGCACACCATCACCACCCTTATAGAGTCCATCCCTGAAACACATAAGATAAAACAGAAGCAATTGCTTTTCCTTGCTACGCTATTTTTCTGGCCTTAATTTTTTTTTTTTTTTTTTAATATTTTTGGCTGATGGAATTAGGTTTTTGTAAATGCCAAGCACTTACTCTAATGGTAAGCTTTACTCACATCTTGACTTTTGAACTTTGGCAGTAGTTGGCATTATTGTTTTCACCAGAATGGCATGAATTTATGACATTAATACTGAGTCCTTAGAATCACTGGATTGCAGGTCTTGACCATTTTCCCTACCTTTGTGTACAGTTTTGATATTTATAAAATGGTATGAGTCTTTTGCACACATGTATTTATTTATACACACATATGGATGGATGGATGGATGGATGGATGGATGGATGGATGGATGGATTTTACCTCTTGTGTGCATGGTGTTCACTGAAGTCAAAAGAGAGAATTGGATTCTCTTGACCTGGTGTTATTGACCTCCAATGAGTGTTGAGGATTGACCTCGGTCCTCTATAAAAGCAACACATGATCTTAACTGTTGACTCATTTTTCTTTCCTATGCTTTTTGGGTTTGATTTTTGGATCAACATTTATTTGCTACTATTTTTCAGAAATCTTTTTGTCAGTCAGTTACTTATTAAAAATGCATCTCTTTGTAGGAATATCATAGTCCATATTCTCCTTACAGCTTAAAGTGGGGTACTCCAGTTTTATGATAGACTAGTATTGAACTGAAGGGAATGTTTAACTCTTTGGAGGAATTTCAGGTGAGCACCTGAGTGCTTTCTGTTTGTTGGTTTGAGACAGGGTCTCCCAATGTAGTTATGGCTGTCTTGGAAATCACTACATACATTAGGCGGGCCTAGAAATGACAGAAATGCACTTGAGGTATGGGATTAAAGGTGTGCATCACCACGTCCATCTTGCCCATCCTTTTTTGAAGTTAGGATATATTCAATAGTGTTGATCTGTTTGAGTCTGTCTTTATTATCTCTTAGTTGTCATTTCTCTGGCACTGTCATATGGAATTTAGCAAGCCTAGAAATGAAAGGTGTGATCCTCCTTTTCTGCTTTCTTCTAAAATAACTTGGTGATTGCATTTGAAGTCAGTGACATAGAATATATGTGTTGACCACCCAGAATTATGTAAATATATTTTTAAAGATTTATTTATTTTTATTATTATGCATACAGTGTTCCGTTTGCATGCATGCCTGCAGACCAGAAGAGGGCATCAGACCTCATTATAGATGGTTGTGAGCCACCATGTGGTTGCTGGGAATTGAACTCAGGACCTTTGGAAGAACAGTCAGTGCTCTTAACCTCTGAGCTATCTCTCAGCTTGTAAATATATTTTCAATGAAATGTGCATTTACAATCATTAAGTCTCACCATTTCTATAACACAAATGTATTGGATACTTCAGGATGCAGTGACCTATGAGGATGTGCATGTGACCTTCTCTCAGGAAGAGTGGGCTTTGCTAGATCCTTCTCAGAAGAGTCTCTACAGAGATGTGATGCTGGAAACCTACTGGAACCTCACTTCTATAGGTAAGAGTGTTAGTTGTCCTTCACTGGTCACTAGGAGACAAGCTTCTCTTGGTTATTGGTATACTTCTGGTGTGTGTGTGTGTGTGTATGTGTGTGTGTGTGTAAGAGGAAGAATGTAGTGAATAATCAGGCGTGGTTTTCAGGTTCACCGAGGATACTAAACTAAAATTTACATACTTTTCAATAATACATAATAAGTTTTCTGATTCTACATTTTAGGTTACAAATTGGATGACCGGAATATTGAGGAACACTGTCAAAGTTCCAGAACACTTGGAAGGTAAATTTCATGTACAGGCTGATAGAAATATGTCACTGATGAAATTTTAATGTGCCCTTAAGATTTAGAGAAAAGCAACAGTGTAAATAAGCACAGCACAGCGTTATGTATGTTGATGATTATTAAGTTCTCACAAGACCAGGTAGCTGACCTGTGTTTGCAAGGCACTCCTCTAAGAAACAAGACAAGGAAACGATAGCTTAACATATGATACATTTAAGTCATAACCCTGAGAGAGCCATGTTGTGTAATTTGTCAATCCATTTAGTATGATGCCATTCAATGATCATGAAATCATGCACATTCATTAGATCAGTGTATGTCCAAGACTGTCTATAAAGGAATAGTTCATAGTAAAACTAGTGTTATTCATATACTTACCAAAGTTTAGCGAGAGCAGCAGTTTGTGGGAGGCAAGGAGGTTGTTGCCATGGACCAACCTTAATCTCCATAGCACATGTCAATGGGGAACAAAAAGTTAACCTGTGTGGATGCAGTGTGAAAACTCTTCGTTTGTTGTTTCTCCTTTATAGGAATAACACCTGTCGCTGTGGGTACAAGCCATGTGAGCATAAGGGATATGGAAAGAAGCAGTGTACCTTTGCATGGGACAATTTTCTTCAAATATTTGAAAGAATCCGCTCTGAAGATGAACCCTATGAATGTTATCAGTGCAGTAAAATCTTTACAAATGTCCGCAGTCTTCGAAAACATGAAAAAAATCATACCAGAGAAAAACCCTATGAATGTAATCACTGTGGTAAAGCCTTTCCGAGTCGCAGTTCTCTTCAAATACACACAAGAACTCACACGGGAGAAAGACCCTACGATTGCCCTGAATGTGGTAAAGCATTTGCTTGTCGCAGTCATCTCCAAATACACAAAAGAACTCATACAGGAGAGAAACCCTATGTTTGCAATGAATGCGGTAAAGCGTTTGCACGTGTCAGTAATCTTCAAATACACAAAAGAAGTCATACAGGAGAGAAACCCTATGACTGCCCGGAATGTGGTAAAGCCTTTGCGTGTCGCAGTCACCTTCAAATACACAAAAGAAGCCACACAGGAGAGAAACCGTACGATTGCAATGAGTGTGGTAAAGCCTTTGCAACTCGCAGTCGTCTTCAAAAACACGAAAAAACTCACACTGGAGAGAAGCCTTATGGATGTAATCTGTGTGGCAAAGCCTTTGCAGGCCGCAGTCATCTTCAAATACATGAAAGAAGCCATACTGGAGAGAAACCATATGAATGTACTCAATGTGGAAAAGCCTTTGCATATAACAGTGATCTCCACAGGCATGAAATAATTCATACTGGAGAGAAACCCTATGTATGTAATCAGTGTGGTAAAGCCTTTGCAAGTCGTAGTAGTCTTCGAAATCATGAAGAGCACCATACTCTTGAGAAACCATATGAATGTACTCAGTGTGGTAAAGCCTTTGCATATTGCAGTAATCTTTATATACATGAAAGAATTCACACAGGAGAAAAACCATACAAATGTAATCAGTGTGGCAAAGCCTTTGCACGTCCCAGTCATCTTCATATACATGAAAGAATTCATGCTGGAGAGAAACCTCATGAGTGTAATCAATGTGGAAAAGCCTTTCTATTCCGCAGTAGTCTTCAAATACATGAAAGAACTCACACTGGAGAGAAACCTTATAAATGCACTCAATGTGGTAAAGCCTTTGCACGTCACAGTCTTCTTCAAATTCATGAAAGAAGTCATAGTGGAGAGAAACCTTACGCATGTAATCATTGTGGTAAAGCCTTTGTATGTCGCAGCAGTCTTCAGATACACGAGCGATCTCACACTGGAGAGAAACCCTATAGCTGTAATCAGTGTGATAAAGCCTTTGCACGTCGCAGTCTTCTTCAAATTCATGAAAGAAGCCATAGTGGAGAGAAACCCTATGGCTGTAATCAATGTGATAAAGCCTTTGCACGCCGCAGTCTTCTTCAAGTTCATGAAAGAAGCCATAGTGGAGAGAAACCTTATGAGTGTAATCAGTGTGGTAAAGCCTTCGCAAGTCGTAGTAGTCTTCGAAATCATGAAAAGCATCATACTGGAGAGAAACCTAATGAATGTACTCAGTGTGGTAAAACGTTTGGATGTTGTAGTCATCTTCAAATACATGAAAGAAATACTGGAAAGAAACCCTATGAATGTACTCAATGTGGTAAAGCCTTTGCACGTCGAAGTAATCTTTATATACATGAAAGAAGTCATACTGGAGAGACCATATGAATGTACTCAATGTGGTAAAGCCTTTGCATATTGGAATAGTCTTCATAATGACAAAAAAAAATGTCATCATGGAGATAAACCCTACACTACAATCAATGTGGTAATGCCTCTACATGTTACAGTCTCCTTCAAAGGCATGACAACATTCCTACTGGAGAGAAATACCATGAATCTAGTAAATAAAGCAAAGCCTTACACACCAAGCACATTTCCCCCAAGTCATCTCGCTGTTGCTCATGTAACATTAGTATTAAAATACTATCTTATTTTTAAATTGTATACAAAGTGTCATCCAAGGACAGAGGTGCGCAGCATAATTTGAATAATAAACCTGTTTAAAATGAAAATGATATTTATACTTCCATCCATTTTTATGGGTTATGTTAGTTTATTCTGAGGAGTAAATACTTGTTCTTAACAGTTTCTCAGAAACACAACTGAATACCAGAGAATTGTCTCAGTGGGTAAAGGTGGTTGCTGCTGAGCCTGATGACCTGAGCTTGTTCTCTTCAGAGATCCAAATTACTCATGCAAGATTTTTTTCTAAATATTTATTTATTTATTTAATTTTTAAATTTATGTGTGTTGGTGTGAGGGTGTCAGATCTTGGAGTTACAGACAGTTGTGAGCTGCCATGTGGGTGCTGGGAATTGAACCCGGGTCCTTTGGAAGAGCAGGCAGTGGTCTTAACCACTGAGCCATCTTTCCAGCCCTCGTGCAAGATTTTTTTCTGATTATTACATGTACTACTGGATTTAATGTGTACCATACTAATATAATAAGTCAAGCTAAATTTAGAGGTCTCTGAAGTCACAATCTGGGTGCTTTAATTGTGGGAAACGTGGTCATTTGCAAAGAAGTGTAAACAAGCTGCCAAAGGTTCCCATCTCAAAATGCCTAGTGCATTAACTGTGACAAATATGGTACTTTGTGTTGGAAAAGTGTACGTGGCATCTTTAAGGGCAATGGTTTTCCTAATCTAACCAGAAAGACAGCCTATGCTTTCATGGTGTGCAGGCAATGTGGAAAGATTGCCATCGGACCAATGAGTGTAGGTTCAAAATAGGTATCCAAGGCAATTTCTTACTGTTGGGAAAAACTTTGGCAGCCTGGCTTGAGGTCCTGCAGGGGAAAAAAAAAAAAAAAAAAGTAATTTGCCTCTTGTCAGCTAAGAACTAAGAAGCAGGCAGAAAAACCTCAACTAAGTATTGTAGATCTAATGCAATTACTGCAGGCAATGCTGCTCTAGACTTGGCCATATCTAAACATTTTACTTTATGCACACATCTCAATGTGACCAAAAAAAAAAAAAAAAAAAAAAAAAATCTACTGGAGTTTATGGTTCTTTGTCTTTCAGGACAGTAAAAGGGGTGGGGGATGCGATCTAATGCAGCTGATAGGATTGCTCACCTGCTACTGTTCCCTACATCAAAGGCAAAGCTGCTCACAAAGAAAGAGCGGGAAGGTTTGGAAATACTGGAAAACATGTGTTAAGGCAAACGGTTGTTAGTGATCAGAGGCCAAAATTTAAATTGCAAGTAAATGGTATTGAAATAGAAGGTTTTAGCCGGGCGTGGTGGCACACGCCTTTAATCCCAGCACTCGGGAGGCAGAGGTAGGTGGATCGCTGTGAGTTCGAGGCCAGCCTGGTCTACAAAGTGAGTCCAGGATGGCCAAGGCTACACAGAGAAACCCTGTCTCGAAAAACCAAAAAAAAAAAAAAAAAAAAAAAAAAGAAATAGAAGGTTTGGTGGATGCAGGAGCTGATGGAACATTTCACAAAAAAAAATGTAAGACTGCAGAATGGCCACTTCAGAAGCTTTATACCTAGTTTCCAGGAACTGGAAAGTTGTCTCAGATAAAATGAAGTGTGTGGTGGGTTAAATGTATGGGACTGGAAAGCCAAAAGGAATGGTAAGACCTTATGTGGGTGACATATCGATACATTTATGGGGAAGAGGTCTTTGACAACAGTGGGGTACGCAGATTAATATTCCTGCAATCCCAGAGACAGCCTCTGATGTCATTAGGGGTGGACTGGTAGATGCTCCTGGGGAAGGTAATGACATGTGTCATCAAAAATAACCCTAGACTGTGCTAATTGTTAAAATACAGGACATCGCAGGGATTACATTTACAAAATTATATTGTGGGGGGCGGGGCACTGCTGATGTACCAATGACCCTACACTTTGGCTTTATTGAGCAGCTGGTAACAAAGATCACGCTTGCCTTAAGGAACTCGATGCCCCTAATGAGCAGAAGCAGTCTAACTATAATGACACTTCTTTCTCCATCTATCCTTTGTTTCCTGTCCTATTTAATGTTAGGGTTTGAAAGGGAGGAAGAAAAGTGATGGAGGAGGGTGGGAAGAAAAAAGGACCCACAAGCTACCACGTGCTGGCTACCTCTGGACTCACCTCTACTCAAGTCTTTTGTTGCCCGCACTCTCACAAAGAGAGCTGTGTTAAAAATGACAATGAAAAGCAATATGCAGAATCCATTCACAAAGGGAGAGTTATCCATTCAATTCTTAAATATACCAGGGACTGGTATCACCTGCAAGGGATAGAAGACAGAATTAGAAATGGGACATCTTCATCTTTGGCATGCAATGACATATTTGGCGGTCTGAAAAGTTGACTTAATGGTACTGATGCTGTTGGGATCAGTTTCCTAGCACCCAGACCAGGTGGCTCTGAACTACCTGTAATTTCAGGTGCATCTGATGCGTCTTCTGGCTTCCTTGAGCACCTGGTAGGTAAATGTTAAGGTACACAAGCACACACGCACACACACTGACTTCCATATTTTAAAATATGTGTGTGTGTGTACATATATATGATAAAAATAATTCATGTGTTCTGTTGGATCACAGTTCTGTAATGGAGTCATGTGAGAAGTCTGAATGCTTGTGAGAAAACTCCGTGAAAACAAAAGATGAGTTGTGACTTCAGTTTCTTCAGATCACAGAATTGTTTCAGCAATGTTTTTGTGCTCATGTTAGGTGTAGCAGATAGAAGCGAGTGTGATTACTCATTATTGATTGCCGTTGTTCAGTTAAAAGGGTAAACTGTACTTTATATGCTTCTATGGGAAAACATGTTTATGCCACATGCATGAGAACTTTACTCGGGTGACATTTCTCAATCCTCAAGCTTTGTGTAACTCCGGCTCTGTGTAAAGTTGGCTATTGATGAGACTTCAATCCATTGGCTCCTCTATTGGCCCTGTTCTCCCAGGTCCTGCCCTCCCCCCACACCCCCATCTAGAGCAGTGAGAAGAGGTGAATCAGGACTAGGAATAAACAATGATAAAGAGAGTGGAGGCCGGGTGTGGTGGCGCACGCCTTTAATCCCAGCACTCGGGAGGCAGAGGCAGGCGGATCGCTGTGAGTTCGAGGCCAGCTCGGTCTACAAAGTGAGTCCAGGATGACCAAGGCTACACAGAGAAACCCTGTCTCGAAAAACCAAAAAAAAAAAAAAAAAAAAAAAAAAAAGAGAGTGGAGACCCTCACAGGAGATGACTGTGAGAGACGGAGGCAGAAACCAGGAAAGGCTTTGCCTTATGTCGAAATTATAAATTAATCATTTTTGAAAGCAAGAAGGAGCATAAATATTAGGATCACATTTATTGGAGTTCTTACAAGTCACTTCTGATTATAATCCCTGGTTTCCATAAGAAAGACTTTAGATGAGGAAGTATGGGAAAAGAGTCCAAAAGAATATTGAAAAGAAAAATGAACTAGGGGGGGGGAAATCCCCATTCAATTTTGAATCACTTTACCATAAATTTGGACTGTTTTCAAAATAATTAAATCATGAAGAAGAGAACAAATTTTTGAATGCATCAAAACTATATATCAAGCATTAAAATGGTAAAAGAGGAAAAAAACTTTCCCTGTTCAGGCAGTATCAGAAGTAAAAGCAATGCCACTAGCGACTGTCCATGTGATCACGTTCTCGCTTCCCTTACTGTAGTTTCTTTTAAATAGGCTTCCTTCGTTGCCTGAAGACCGCCCTGAAGCATGGAGCAAAGAACTTGGTCATCAGTCTTAAGCTCTTACCATTTCCTGATGACGACTTAGAAGAGCCTATGAAACAGCTAACTTTCCTGCCTAGACAAGCGAGGGAGGGCACACATGGAAGAGGAGTTTGTTTACTAATTCCTTCACTGTGTCATGAATTGCATTTGGTATTTCAAGAAAATGGTTAACATCTAACTATGCACTAACCAATCGGTGTAAAACTCTAGTATCGAACAGGGAAGAGCGGCAGCTGTTTGAATTCAGCCGAGAGGAGGCATTTGTATTTCCTGTGGATCCTAAACTGCCCTTAAACTTACTTATTTTAACCACTAAACTGTCTTCTGCAGGTCTCATAACACAAGATGATAAACCTTTGGTATAGATTTATTTACCCCATCTGAGTCAGAAAATATTAACTGCTTCCCTTACTCTTCTTGGTCAGCTGGTAAATCAGGGTAGCCTGATATCAACAATTATATGGGCGTGATACTCGCTGCATTATAATACCCTTAACTGAAAATTAATTTCTCAGAGCATTACACAACTCTGCATTTTCAGGTTTTATTTGTAGATTACCACAGAAGGATAAGGAATCATGGCAAGATGTGGGATTCTCTCATAGGAACTGAATTTGTGATTCCAAAAATTGTCCAGCCTTCTGCCATTCCACAGGCAGATACTCATTTTATTGATGGCTAAACTAATCATATAGAAGGGGGTCATGGGCCAGATAATCATTATTCATCAATCTATTCATAGTTTCCCCAGCCCAACAGGTGGAACTGCCTGTTTTGGATTCATCTATCATGGTTAATTACATCATTGTAGAGAAGTATTCATCTGTCATTGCTGATAGATCTATTGTGTGAAATGTTTTTCAATAAGGTAAAAACACTACAAAGGGCCTCTGACTTTACTGTATTATTTCACCAAAACCATTTGCTCTTAAATGTCAAGTAAAGAAGACATTTTAAGAGTCCAATTCCTGTACCAGTGTAGCTTCCACGTAAGCCTTGTGGTCTGAGTTTAACTCTTGGAATCCATAGGGTACCAAATCCAGCACACTGTCCTCTAACCTCTACAGGTGCACTGTGAATTATAGAGACACTTACCACCTGGCAGCCTGTGTGTACGCATGTATACCCACCCGGAAGAAATGAATATGCAAATGCATAAAAAGAATATATAGTTCTTACCCGTGTGTTAGGTAATGACAAAGTTCTGGAAGGACTGAAAGTTTTCACACATCAATGCCAAACACCAGAATGAAGTAAATTCTCAGTCTGCAGTTCAGAAAGACCGGACTCTCTTTATTTCATCTGTTTGTTCATTTATTTATTTTTTTTAACGTAAGATATTGCACTGTGGTCTAAACTGGCCTGAGTTTGCAGTATACCTCTGACAAACTGGGCTGGAACTCATGGGATCCTCCTGCCTCAGCATTGTAAGTGCTGAGATTGCATGAGTGAGCCAAGATGCCCAGTTTCTGTCTCCTTAAAACCATAGCCTGAAGGAAGACTGTAGCCCCCTGAGTGGCATGCTGAAAGAGCTGTCAAAGCGATGGCCCCTCCTTCCCAACCCAGTCTGTGGCTGCTGTAAGGTACCATGATAGGAGTTGTCAAAATGGTGGCACCTATCAAAACAACACCTCAGCCTACTGCTGCCATGAGGTACTGCCACAGGAGCTGTCCACGATGGCTGTGCCTTCTATTCCCACCTTAGACCGCAGCCGTAGTGAGAGATAGCACTGCAGAAGCTTTCCATGCTGACAACACCTCCTTCCAGCTCCACTGTGAAGTGACTGTACCGCAGCCAAGGTCTTCCTGCCCTAACCCATTGTCCCGATGTAGGAAAAAGGGTGTGAAGAAACGCCACCAATCCCTGAGCTTCCCACAAATCCTACCAATCCCTGAGCTCGCCAAGCTGAGGAATTAAAAATTACACCAACCCTCACTCTGGAAATCTCTGCCCCCCAAAGCCTAGCCGCCTAAGAAATCCTATGTAAATCCTGCCCTTTGTTCAAGTCCCTGCTGTTCTCTCCAGGAAGCAGGGACAGCAAACCCCAGATTCCTCTTTCCACACCCTGGACCCTTCCAACAAATCTCTTAAGAGATTTGCTGCCTGGTGTTGACTCTCGTATTGGGAGAAGCCAAGAAGCAATGAAGGAAGAAGAAAAGAAACAAAGGAATGGAGCAGGGCTGAGGCTCCTCAGCTCCTCATCTCAGCTAGGGATACCCTTGGTAACTCAACACCTCTGCTGAGGAGGCTTCTTCTTGGGACTGTGTGGACCCTAAGCTTCTGCATCTCAGGATGTCCTTCCATTGAGACACAGTCCCACCCCAAAGGCTTGTGGTTCCTGGGCTCCCATGTCTCAGGATGCCCAGCCGTCATGATACCATTTCTCCTCAGAGTTTGTGGTTCCTGGTCCTCTGAGTCTCAGGATACCCTTCCATTCAAGCAAAAGATGGTATGACATGGAAGTGGATGTTATCTAAAATGGGTGGTATTAGGAATGTGAGGACATTTGAGGACCACTTCTTATATCATGTCCATAAGGGTTGAGAGAGTGAGATGTGTACACTACCCTCTGTGTTTTGATCATGCTTGGTGGGCAGCTGTGGTTAAGACTATAGTAAAGTTTACCAATGTCTCCTCCCATCTCCCATCTATGGCACCATGGGTCCTTAATTAGAATATAAAAGATATTTTTGCATCATTTGTGCAGTGCCAGAATTTGCCATCATTGAAAATCGAGCATTCCCATTTTGGCCACTTGAATTGTTATAAGGCCGAGCTGTTGGTTATAACAGATTGAGGCTTTAGTAAAATCTGAGTCCATGTTGGAAGAGAGAAAGAGTCACAAAATGAACTCTGCTGGAGAAAATTTCTATATGCTCCAAGTAGGAACTGAGAGACCCAGAAGCCCAGGAGGGTGTGGAGAAACTGTGAGACTTGTGAGAGACAAGGTTGTAGAGTCCCAGAAGGGTTTAAGGAAGCTGCAGGACTTAGAAGGCATCACCTGGGGGGAGAAGGAAGGGAAGCAGGGAGGGTTCCAGTAGAAGAAAAGGAGCAAGTGCTTCAATCGCTAGAAAGTTGCCCACATGGTGAGGCTCTGGAGAGCTAAGCAGGCTCCAGGAGCCAGAGAAAGGCTCCTTACTGAGTAGGCAAGGAGGAGCGAATGTGTAGAGCAGGAGGGGGGAAGAGACTGATGGAGAGGCACACTCTAGAATCTGGAACCAAATATGATAGGTGGCAGAGGCCAGCAGAAACAGAGGATGTGTACATACCGTAAAGGGAGCCAAGTCAGTAACTTGAGTCAACTTGACATGTTAGTATGTGGACATGGCTGAAAGGTAAGTGTAGATTCTGATGTCACCTGAAGAGAGAGGGAGAGAGAGAGAGAGGAGAGAATATTCTGGAAGGGGTAGTATTGGAGACCCTTCTGTTAAGAGATGGTCTACGTGGTGGACAGAGAAGACTATAGTAGGTGAGTTGAAGGTTAATCCCTTTTGATTTGCGTATAAGAAGTTCAGATACAGCAAGAGCTCACAGACAAGGAGCCCACCCTTGGATAATACGGTCCAAGTTTTAAATTGAGGGTGGACAGATGGACCTTAGAGGGTAGGACTCTATATCTCTGGCTGGACAGGTAGAATATCATCTACATATTGAATAAACTTGGAATTGACTAGAGACAAAGAGAGTAAGTTAGAGGCCAGAGCCTGGCCAAATAAATGTGGATGATCCCAGAACCTCTGGGGTGGGATGGTCCAAGTGAGTTGGGAAGAAATTTCCACATCTGGGGTCAGTCCAAGTGAAGGCAAGGATATTCTGTGACTGTAGATCAAGAGGAATAGAAAAGAGGGCATTCTTGAGGTCTCGGACACAGGAATGATAGTCTCTGAGGTAGAGAGGAGAAGAGTATAAGGGTTGGGTACTACACGGTGAAGAGGAACTACTGATGAACTGATGAGTCAGAGACCCTGAGCCAAGCAATAGGTTCCATTGGCTTATTTTACTGAGTATGGGGGTAGAAGTGGGAACACAAAAGAGTCTTTCCCAAGAGGTTGGAGATAAGAGGGTTAAGTCCCTCGAGGCTTTGGAGAGGAAGTGGGTCTTTGAGCCTGGCTTGTATATTTTGTTGGGTTTTGCAATTAAATGATGAGGGGGGTAGGTGATGATTGGCTATAGAGGGAATTTTGGGTGTCCTGGGGATCTACCTTAGGCTGGTAAGGGGAAAGGTGTGTCATAGTGTATAGTTTGGAAGAAGAGTGGGGGAACAACCCGTGAGCCTGGGGTCAAGTGGATGTGGTGAGAAAAGAAATAGAAAGCTCCCGTTTTGTCGAGAAGGTTCCTTTTCAGCAAGGGGATGGGAGGGACAGGTTGGTACCACCAGAAAGGAATGGGGTAAGGAGGATGCCCTTAAATATACAGCTAAGTGGTGGATTTTGGTGAGCCTGGCAGGGCTGTCAATAGGGAAATGGGAAGGAGAGGTGGGTCCCCACAACTCGGTGGCCTCAGTATCCAGAAGGAAGGATATGAATCACCCTGCTGCTATGATGACTACCCGAGGCTCCCTGTCAAAGATGGAAGTGGTCAGGCCATGGTAGCCTGGGCCCCATCAGTCATCCACAGCCAGGCCAATGGCGGTTGGCCGGAGGATGATCTGGGTTTGATGTCCCCATGACGTGAGAGACATGGGGGGCAGTCAACAACCCTCTGTTCTTTTGATGGCATCTTGGACATGGTTGGGTGGTCTATGAGGGTTTGGACAGGCCAGAGTTCAGTGGCCCTCCTAAGCACATTTGAAACAGTGATGTGAAGGTTCTCAGACTTTGGGCTGCGAGAGATCCTGAGCTTTTGCTTTGGCCAGCTGAGAGGCCTTAGCCATCGTTAGGCACTTTCGTTTTGGAGTTTTTTCATCTTTCCGATGGTACACTTTGAAGGCCATAGCTAAGATTTCCACCTGAGGAAGCAGGGGTCCTTCCTCTAGATGTTTAAGATTTGGCCCTAACATCAGGGAAACTCCAGGAAAAGAAGTAACTCATGAAAAGTTGTTTTTCAACTGGGCTCTCAGGACGTAGATTAGAAAATTATAGGAGGGCCTTTGCAATGAGATCTAGGGATTGCGATGGATTTACATATTTTCCTGGATGGCCTTTTGGAATTTTTCATAGTTTACCACCTTAAGGGCCGCCTTACAGAGAGTGGCCAGGAGGCAAGTTATAAATTGATCCTAGCTAGGCTGCCTCCCAAGGTGTTGTAATCCCATTCAGGGTCCTGCTTGGGGACTGCCTCTGCCCTGACAGGGTGGGCAGCCTATCACTGAGGAGGGGGAGGGGGGGAAGACAAACCAGAGAAGGTGAAGAGAAGAGAAGGTACTGTGGGTTGCAGTTTGATGGTGGGATCGAAATAGTGGAAGGATTGTCTGGTTTGGGCCTCTCAGCTAGGAGGAGTTGTTTCCCCAACACCCCCCCCCCCGCACCCCCTTGGTTGGCTTATGCTTTGTGAGAGTGAGGTCTCATGGCAAAGCCCATCCTTCCCAACACTAACAAAGATGGTTGTCGGCCGTGTGGCTGCCTCCATCCTGATGGGAGAACAGCAGCTATGATGGCAGCAAAGCCACATGTGTCTTATATACAGATGTTACCTATCAACCTTGGCATCAACAAGTTTTAAGCTCATGCCATTGTTAGAGGTTTTACTGGGTTTTAATCATGTCCAGTATGCTTGTTAAGTCTTGAGATAATGTTTGTATCATCGCAGAAGTTTCAGACGTTTAAAACCTAAATAGTATGAGATGAGCAGCAATAATCTGTACTGTGAATAGTCTGTCCGTTTATTTTATTTTGTTCCTTTCTTTGTCACATAGTCTGGTGGCTCGCCTGATATGGGACAGAGATTTTTTTTTTAAAGACGCATGCTTGGTTCTAGAGGAGGGGGAGCCGTACCCCAACTCCAAAGCCAGCTTTTAATTAAAGTGGGACAGCATAAAAGAGTCTAATGCCACGCATACCTAAAAGACACCTAAACTTCTGTAAAACTGAATCCAGTAAGCAAAGCACAAAGAAGGCTTGAGAATAGGAAAAATTTTGACATCTGGCTAAAGACAAAGAACACTGCAGGAGGGAGCTGAGAGACTCACCAGCCAGTGAGGAGTGTGTGTGCTGTGTGTGTGTGTGTGTGCGCGCGCGCGCGCTGGGATTAAAGGTGTGCGCAATAGGGTCTTTTAAAGGGCCGGGCACACAAAATAAATCACAGAACATTTCCCCACATTTGTTGTGGCTGCTAATTATGCAGTTCTGAAGTTGCTTCTCCATTCTTTCTCAGGTGTCTGATGTGATCTTTTGTTGATTTCTCAGTAGCGTATTCACAACTGAGATAAGAACCTAACGGTGATTCTTCTCTTTCCTGCGCCTTGGGAACTGCTTCTGGAACCTTCTATACTCTTGAACAGTCTTCTAGCCCCTTCTGTTCTAGAGTTCCTTGCTGAAGTCTCTTATTCTCTGCTCCCAGCTCTGTGAGCCTCTGCCTTGCAGCCCCAACTTGGGCATGCAGGATGTGGTAGCCTTTCTGAAAGTCCTGCTCCTAGGCCTGTGGTTGCCCTGCATTGTGGAGGGCTCTGTATTTCAGGAGACCACAGTCCTGTCAGTGGTTAGGTGCTGAACATTTCTTGTCCAGGCTTTTCTGACTGGCAGGAGAAGGCAGTGGTTAGCCAGGCTTAGTTCTTCACTGCTTTAGGATTAGTAGACCAAGGTTTTCAGAAGAATCCCTGTTCAACTCTGAACTTTATTAATTTTTATGGTATCTACAGCTTTTTGTTTCTTGTGGAAATATAAACAAATATGTGTCCCCGATACAAAACATTTGCTGACTTCCATTTTGTTGTTAACATCCTTCATTTTCCTGATTTCTTTTTTTTTTTTTTTTAAATAATAAATACAGAGGAGTTTCATAGGCTTCTAGACTCTTCTATATGACGAGTCTCTAGCTGCTTTTGGACCAGCTGCTGACGTGCATGTAATTTCTCCTAAGTTAGTGACCATTGATAAACCCACACAGGCCTATTAGTCAACTATTTTAAGGGTAAGGCCATTGGTATAATTTAAACATACACACACACACACACACACACACACACACACACACACACACTTGTAAATTTGGAAATTCAATCTCTATTGTGCCCTGGTTTCAGAGAGTCCACACAATCTGTGCTTGTTCTGGCTGATATTTTACAATACCTTCCTCCAAAAGCATTTTCCATCTCACCCATTAGTTTAGAGATTGTTTCTGACACTGAGGGACCACTCATCTGAGTTCCCCACTGCTGTAATAAGTCTTGCCCCCCATTCATTTACGGCTACGTGTCTCACGTAAGCCCTCAGCTTCCGTATTTGACCTTCCCAGCCTTACACATTTAACCCATCACACGCCTTGTTTTGTCTGAGATAACTTTCCACTTCCTAGAAGCCTTCTGAAGTGGCCGTTATAAATTCCAAGATTTTTGTGAAAAAAGAAAATCTTGCTCCTGTATGCACCAAGCCTTCTATTCCAGTACTATTCACTTGTAACTTTAATTTTGGCCTCTGATCATTAACAGCTATTTGCCAAGATACATGTTTTCCTGTTCTTCCAACCCTTCTGTTCTGTCTGCTCGAGCAGCTTTGACGTTGACAATAGAGAAACAGTATGAGCTGAGCAATCCGATCACCCATGTTAAATTGCATATCTCTTTTAACATAAGCCGTTATTTTAATTTATCCTTTGAAATCTTCCTCTATAGTTCCTGGTATGCACAGTGAACTCTGGAGACAGCAAGCTGCTCTTTTCCGAGACCATCCCTCCTGTCCCTGAGGGCAGAGGACCTTAAACTCCAGGGGTTACTTTTAGAATATTAGCCTTTTTGAGGATAGCGTAAGATGCTTAACTACGGCCAGTTCTAGAGCAGCAGCACCTGCAGTAGCTGGTATTATTTCCTGGCTGACAAGAGACAAATGGCTCATACTTTTTGCTGTGGGTCCTCAAGATAGACCTCCCATTTAGCTGCCCAATGACAAGAAATTGCCTTGGATATCTCTCATGGACCTACACTCATTGGTCCAATGGCAACTCCTGCCATGTCACCTGCATACCCTTGGAAGCCTAGGCCATCTTTCTTGTTCATATTTAGAAAAGCCATTAACTTTAGAGATGCCTTGCTCACAATTTTGTTTCAGATATCCATATTTTCTACAACTGAAGCACCAGCTCATCCTGGAAACGCAGGTAGGTGGGGAGGGCACAGCCAGCAAGGTCTTGTGGGTTCAGTCCGTTTATCACATGGGAAACTGAGTCACAGAGAAGGAAGAAAATCTCAGCTAGAGCCACTCCGGGTGTGGATGCTCCAACTGGCTATCATCTCCATGGTAACAGATGTCCAGCCCTTTCTGCTCTCCCTAACTGTCCCCATTGGGAGTAACAAGTGCAGGGAGGTGATGTCACTCAACACAAGGTCACACATCAAATACATGGATCATAAGCCGGGATTTGGGCCCAAGTTTCACATCTGTACCTTTAAATTTTCTTTAACTACTTACATTTATTTCTGTTGCAGTGAGTACACACCAACCAGTTGGGTCCTGAGGATTGAACTCATGTAGAGAGACAGGCTTATCAGCAACTGTCGTTAGCCCTGAGCCTTCTTACTAGGTATGTTCCTTTTGTGTGCACGTCAGTATGTGGTGGCCACAGGTCAATTTTGTGCATCCCATAAAATAAGGTAAAAATCCTAAGTTTGGTTTATGGGTTCTGAGCATGGTGAGACAGCTCCAGAGCCTAGGTTTTTTTTTTTTTTAAATGTGTTTAGTTTTTAAAAATATTTCTTTATTATGTATACAGTATGCATCAGATCACATTATAGATGGTTGTGAGCCCCCATGTGGTTGCTGAGATTTGAACTCAGGACCTCTGGAACATCAGTCAGTGCTCTTAACTGCTGAGCCATCTCTCCAGCCCCAGAGCCTAGTTTTTTCCTGAGAGGTGCCAACACATGTCCTAAGATCAGGGGAGGCAGGTGTGTGTGTGTGTGTGTGTGTTTTATGAAGAACAAAAATAAAAATAAAATAAAATAAAAACAGTATTTATTGCCCCGAAGGCTACAGAGTGTGTGGTTCCTGTTTGCTATAAGCAGACGGGGCCATGTAAGGATAAAACTTTGTTGATAAATGTCACACTGTGATTTGGAATCTCTTCAAGGGTCACAAAAGAAAGTTTTCTTTGAAAGTATCTACTATTCCCCTGACGTAATCGTTGTCTCTGAGGCGTACTGCCTTCGTCTGCTAGCCTAAGCCTAGTCCTGGAAGCTTCTAACCACATACAATCTAATCTAGGCCTAGAATGTCCTCAGCCTCTGAGACTTTTGCTGAATAAACTCATCTTTTCTAGCTCTTCTGAACTCTGGCTGGCTGGCTGAACTCAGCCGTTATAGCTCAAACTCCTCCCCCAGCTGACTGATTCAATCTGGCTTCTCTCTAGACCTCTGACTGAATTGCTCTGCTTGGCCTCAAACTAACGCTAGCCGTCCATTCTAATCTTCTGGCTCCTTCTCATTATCTGCCTTGCTCTGTCTTCACCTGTGTCTAGTTTGCTCTCTCTTCAACCTGTCTCTGTAAAACTCTCCCAGTAAAACTGCCTCTGAATCCTACGAACTGATCTGCCACAAACTCAACTCCACTGCCCTGCCTCTCAACTGTTCCACTGAACTGACTAAACCTCGGGTGTCTGCATGCCTCAGTTTCTTAGGTGCTGGAACTGAAGGCATGCACCACCACGTCTGGACCTAAGCTTTTCTTTACCTGAAACTTTCTCTATATCACGCTGGCCTTGAACTCAGAAATCTTCTTGGCTCTGCCTCCTTGCAGGAAAGGCATGTCTGTATTCCAGCCAGATCACACAGACCTAGAAGGTCTTTGGATGTCATCTCTTGCCAGGGCAGCCATGTTCTGAATTTAAATTCCTCTACATCTTTCTTTTGATTTCCCCCACCCCCTCCAAACATTTAAAAATGTGAGGAACGTTTTCAGCTCTGGTCTATACAAATTCAAGTTTGAGGTTAGCTCAGTTTCTGGACCAAATCAGTGACCTTGAACCAAGTTGCCCAGGAAAGGTACAGAGGTCCCTGGTTTCTGCCTGGCTCAGAGTGGCCCCTCACAGAGCCTCCCCCCCCACCAGATCACAGATCTGTCCAAGGATCTGTGCAGAAGGAGGCTGTGAAGGCACAGCAGGTAGCCCCAGCCATATCTGAGGAGAAGACCCTGTACAGCCAGGTGACAGAGTTGCGGCAGCAGATGGAGGTACCGACTCTGTGTAGCAGAGGAGGGGTGATCGGAGTCACAGACAGAACAGTCAGAGTACTGGTGGGGAGCCTGGCAGGATGCAGGCTGGGCAGGGGACCTCGCAGGCTCTTCCTTGATTCAGCCATCGTCAGCCACTGAGTGTGAGGGTGTGTCTCGCTGTGGGTGGGCCTCCCTCTCCTCCCAAGTCACCTCCTTCCCTTCCCTCCCCTTCTAGTTCCCTTCCTCCCTCTCCTCTACTTCTTTTTTTTGAGTCAGTGTCTCACGTAGCACTGTGTAGACCAGGATGACCCTAAACCTCTGATCCCCTTCACCTATGCCACAGGAAAAGGCTCAGGAGCATGATGCTGTGGTGGGTTTATGCCACACCCATCTCCTGTATACCATTCAGGTGAGTCTCCTGCCTCCTGCCTCCATCCCAGGGTTGCCTACCTGGATTTGCCATTCCTCTGCCACTGCCTGGGCCTCAGCTTCTCCTGTTCAGAGCCAACCTGGGGCTTCTGGGAACATGCCTGTGCTGGGACCTACCTCATCGACTCTCTTGGATTTGAGTAGAGACTTGCAATGGGCCTGGGGGGGTCACCCAGCAGGTGCAGCAGGGTGTGACTCTGCCTCTGTCCCCTCCCACCTCACCAGGGACAGATGGACACAGACGTACAGTGCGTTCTCAGCCAGATCCTGCAGATGCAGCAGATGCAGGCACAGGGCCGCTGAGGACAGAGCTCAGCTGTTCAGTCTCCATTTGTCACCTCGGCAAGCTGAAGCCACAGACACCAGCATCCTCAGACCCTAGGGGGACGAACAGGACTGGACACACAGTGGGAGACCAGCCTGGGGCCTTAGCAAAGGTGCCCAGCTCACCCGTCAGCCCACAGCTCTCAACTCTCTCTGGCTGTCTGATTCCAATGTCTCCCCATCTGATGTGCCACCTATGTTGCAACCCACCACCCAGGTGTACCAGCTCACTGAGAGGGGGGGGGGGAGGAGAGGGAGAGGGAGGGAGAGAGGGAAGCAGTGGGGCACTGGACTGGGCAGGGGGACTCAGAACACAGTTTGATCTTCTGGGTACAATAAATATAAGTGCAATGCAATATTTAAAGTTGTGCCTCAGGGGTGGAGACCCCACCTCGGACCCCCAGGAAGGAGATGGGAGTGGAGTCAGGGGTGGAGCCATGGACCACTCCAGGGATGGTGTGATCTGAAACAAAGGAGTTGATAATTGAGGCAGACTGGAATCTCATGCAATCGCCAATTTTATTCAGAGCAAGGAGTATACAGACTCTGAGGTTTAAGAAGCCTAAAGACAGCCAGGGCTATGCAAAGAAACCCTGTCTCAAAAGACAAACAAGGTCTGGAGAGATGGCTCAGAGGTTTAAGAGCACCGTCTGCTCTTCCAAAGGTTCCGAGTTCAATTCCCAGCAACCACATGGTAGCTTACAACCATCTGTAATGAGATCTGGTGCCCTCTTGTGGTGGGCAGGCACACGTGTGGGCAGTATACTGTATAAATAATAAATAAATCTTTAAAAAAAAAGAGACAAACAAAAGGAGGAGAAAAGAAAAGAAAAGAGAAAAAACATGCTTTTCCATTGAGGCATAAACATTTGTCTGAGGAACAGCAGCAGGTAATAGTGACTAATCTAAAGTAAACTCACTCCTTTCCAATAAAGCAGGAGGAACATGAAAAACTGAGGTCACATGACTCTTGTTATCTTGGTGTGTGCTCACAGGCTTTTAGGATTCTCCTAAATGACACAGTTCGTGGTCCCTGCTCTGACACGCATGAGTGCAATCAGGTTATGCTGCAAACTCCTCTCTCTCTCTCTCTCTCTCTCTCTCTCTCTCTCTCTCTCTCTCTCTCTCTCTCTCTCTCTCTCTCTTTCAGGAGAGGGTTTCTTTGTGTAGCTCTAGCTGTCCTGGAACTCAATCTATAAGCTGGCCTCAAACTCAGAGATCTGCCTGCCTCTGCCTCCCGAATGGAATGCTGGGATCAAAGGCGTGCGTTGCCGTTGCCCAGGGATACCAACATTTTTCTCTTTCTCTTTTCATCCCAGGTCCTCTCACCCTGGAACCTCCACTTTGGGAACTCTAATTGTTAGTGTTTCCCTTCTCAGCCCAAGCTGGTTTAACCTTTTGACGTCCTCCCTCCACCTCCTAAATGCCGGCATGATAGGCCAGCGCCACCGCAGAAGGCTGGGAGAGTGTTAATGTTTGGCTAACAGCTGGGAGAGCTGTGAGCCGTCCTAGGTGTGCCTCACTGCAATTGCTGACGCCCGGTGCATGTCAATCAGGGGACTTAAATTTGACCTGGATGTTCCGTTTGTGAGGCAGGGGGATCACACAGTGCACGTTGAGTCATGCTCTGCGTATGTTAGAGACTAGTCGAAGGAGAAGTTATCTACGGAGTGCAGGGACGACTTTGAGGTCCGGGGGCAAGTTCTACCGCAATGCCAGTCTCCGCAGGTCTGACAGCTCTGTGCCTGGAGTAGAAAACCGTGGCTGCTGCGAACCGCTATGCTGTGACACTTCACAGCACTCTGTCCTGTCACTCAGACCTCACTAGCCAATCAGGGCCTCGAACAGGACTATCAATCAGAATGGAGGCGGGCACTTCCGGTCCGCCAAGCCGCTGGCTCCGCTGTGTCTGAGTGAAATTCTCCCTGTCCCGCTTGCCGCGCCATGACCCGCTGCCGGGAGCTGTGAGGAGAGCGGGGCGAGCTCGGGATCCGCGCCATGGTGAGCGGGGCCGCCGTCCGTACGCGGGGAGGAGCCGCGGGAGCGCGCGTGGGGCTCGTCCCAGGGTGCGGGAGCCGGCGGCGCCGGGTGTCATTCCGTTTGTTCACTGAGCTCCCTGCACCTCCCCAGCGAAAGCGGGACCTCAGATGTATTATTTTATTCCCCTGTCTGCGCCTGCGCACAGCACGGGACCCGGGAGCTGGTGACTGGAAAAGGGTTACATTATTCTTCAGGGCTCGCGATGTGTTGCCTCGCAGAGCCCTGGCTTCTCTAGCGTCTTCTAGGAGTTCTGCGCTGGGCACTGGACACTCAGGTGCAGGATCCGTCTGCAGTTAATTCTGTGCAGGTGGAAAGTCTGTGTCACTAACACATTTGCATGTGGATGCCGCGGGGGTCCAGTGTGTTAGGAAGACAGGCTTCCTTACCAAGAAGAGACTTGATACCCTATGAGCATATACAGGGGGAGGAAGTCCCCCTCAGGCACAGTCATAGGGGAAGGGAGTAAGGGGAAAATGAGAGGGAGGGAAGAATGGGAGGATACAAGGGATGGGATAACCATTGAGATGTAACAAGAATAAATTAATTAAAAAAAAAAAAAGACGCACTTCCTGGGTTTCCTGGCCTCAAGTGTCAAAATTGACCCAATATTAATTGTGCTTTTATTTTTAAGTCTTTTTCCGTGTTCTTTTCTCTTTATCCTTTCCCAAACAGCACAGTCTTTATTGCAGGAGTATGGAAAGTTCTTAATCAGATGATGTCACTGTGTGTGTTGTTTATTCGATCTGTGTTGGCCTTTTTTTTTTCCCCCCATTCATAATGACTTTTTTCATCAGTTTTCTGTTGTTCATAGCCTAAATTGTTGGGCTTCTTGGTTTTGGAGACAGGCTTTCTTTGTGTAGCCTGGCTGTCCTGGACCTATCTCTGTAGACCAGACTGGCCTTGAGTTCAGGGAGGTCCTCCTGCCTTTTCCTCCCAAGTGCTGGGATTAAAGGTGTGTGACAGCACTGCCTAGTAACATGGGACCTTTTATTGGAGTTTTGTTGAACTATAGCTCAAGCTCTGTACTGAATAATATTGAGGCTTCCGGTCTCTTAGAATCTCTCTCCTTTGACTGAGTTCCTTGATTATTTCAATTACAAAGTTAGAGGTTTGCGTCCACCTTCTGCCAAGAAGTGTTATGGTCTGGCCTGTCAGAGAAATACTCTGCTTCCTGGTGCCAACTTTTGTCTTAGGCAGTGTTCTTTGTAAAGAGATACCATGACCATGGCAAATCCTATAAAGGAAAACCTTCGTTTGGGGCTTGATTACAGTTTTAGAGGTCGAGTCCATTCTCATGGCCAGGAGCATGGCAGCATGCAGGCAGACATGTTGTTGGAGAGGTGGCTGAGAGTTCTCCATCCACAGGCAGCAGGAAGAGAGAAAGCCAGTGGGCCTGGCTTAGGCTCTTGAAACTCAGATCATGCCCCTAGTCACACACTTCCCCTAAGACCACACCTACTCCAACAAGGCCTCACCTCCTAGTCCTTCTCAAGCAGTGCCACGCCCTGATGGCCAAGCAGGCAAACATATGGGCCATAGGGATTGCTCTCATTCAAACCACCACACTGTTCACTTTTAAATTTTTATTTTTGATCATTATTTGCTTCTGTTTCACAATGTTTCTCAGTTATTAGGAACTTCATTCAATTTTCAAGAAGTTTTTCATTTATTTATTTTTAGAGTAATGCGTTATGCAGGTGTCTTAGTTAGGTTTTCTGTTGGCTGTGATGAAACACCATGGCCAAAGGACAAGTTGGGGAAGAAGGGGTCTTACACTTCCACAGCACTGTTCAGCGTGGAAGGAAGTCAGGACAGGAACTCAACCAGTGCAGAGACCTAGAGGTAGGAGCTGATGCAGAGGCTGTAGAGGATACTGCTTACTGGTTTGGTCCCTATGGTCTGCTCAGCCTGATTTCTTATAGAACGCAGGGCCACCATCCCAGGGATGGCACCACTCACAATAGGCTGGGCCTTCACCATTAATCACTAATTTTAAAAATACCTTAGAGGCCTGCCTAAAAACCAATCTCGTACATTTTCTGAGTTGAGGTACCCTCCTCTCAGATGATTTCACTCTGTGTCAAGTTGACAAAAAACTATGCACCATAAAATGCCACACTTGCCTTGCACTAAGAATTGCTTTGAATACCTAAAACTGGCTCTGCTGCCCAGTGCTTAGAATACAGGTATTCAGGTCAACAAAAAGAAAAAGAGAAAGACAGAGGAATAAGTGTTCTGGTAGAGCCCAGGCCTTTCTTGGGGAGTTACAAATACTGGGGACCCTGTGTAAGAATTGGAGTCCACTGTCCACTTGCAAAGTCTTGTAGTCAGAGAAAGGGACATAATAGGGACAAAGTTTTCCTGCAGATGGGTTTATCAGTGATAGCTTAGGCAATCAATTTTAGTTGACTGATAAATACTGTTTTTAGGGTCCACGGAGCAGAGCAAACAAGAATGTGGATAAGGAAATGAATTTCCTTCTAGAAACCAAACTACTGTAGTTACACTAGTTCAACCAGAGCAGAAGAGCTGTACAGATTGGTGTGGCCCTACCTAACTGACCTGTTGGTTTTCTGGCTGAACACATAGAGCCTGAGAGAAAAGGTTTGAGTTATCCTTGGTGTGCTCCAACATAAATTGTTAGTCCCCTGTGCACACGGGGCCATAAAGCCTGTTTCAGTGCTTTAAACATATTTTTTGAGATCATAATTACCACTTAGCCTTTCCTTTTCCTCTCCTTTTGTCCTCCACATACCCTCTTTCATTTCAAATTCATGTCGCCTTCTGCCTTCATTGTTGTTCCTATGTGAATTTGACCTGAGGTTGGCTGCAGGACTTCCCGGGTCTGGAGGGCAAAAGGGATGACTGCACTGGGTATTGAGTGTAATAGGCTGTGCACACTGGAGAACTTACACCTAGGAGGAGTACGTTTGGAAGCTGGAAGAATTTCCACTTAAATGCAAGTGTCCAATCTGGTGGCTCTGCGTGCTCATGGACGAGGGCAGAGCTGTGAAGACCTGTGTTTCGTGACACATTTGGTCTCTGATCATAGTTTAGGTTAGTTGCTCTCTAGTGAGGCCTATATAGCAGGGCAGCTCTTGCCAGAGAGATTCTCTGGATAGGCCTTGCAATGGGAGCATCAGTGAGCAGTAGCATGGTGGTCCTTTCCAGAGTTTTTCTCCTGGGCTAACATGTGAGTCTGCTGTGTCTAATGTGCTGATATGTATCTGAGTATCTGAGCTGCTGTGTTTTCCCAGAAATACATTGTGTTGAGCAGGTGGATCGAGTAGCATATGTGGCAGGACGCAGGTGTTAAATTATCATTAAAGTAGTTTTGTGTGTGAGAATGTTAGACGTAGGTTCAAGGTGGCCAAGAAAGAGACTACCACTCCAATTGTAGTGTCTGGAGGAGGCAAGCATTACTCTTGAATGAGAGATTATGTTCCTGTTCTAGACAGAGGGTGCTCTTGTATTTTACTCTAAGGAAGGTCGTGGCTGTATCTTTTATCCTTTGGCTGGTGTCTGGCTTCAAGGTTGTTTTCTTAGGGTGCTCTGGAAAGAATTGCTGGTTAAGAAATGACGGACAAAGCAGAAGAGAGGCACTGCTTTAGGGAGAAAAGAGTCTCCTGGAATGTTCCAGGTCATTAAATTCCTACCAAATAGAAGTGAATATTTGAGTAAACAAAGGTTTTACTGAGTGGGGAGATTAATAGGATTTGAATTTCTTGTTCCAGGGCTGGAGAGATGGCTCAGCGGTTAAGAGCACTGCCTGCTCTTCCAAAGGACCCAGGTTCAATTCCCAGCATCCACATGGCAGCTCAGAACTGTCTGTAACTCCAAGATCTGACACCCTCACACCAATGCACATAAATTAAAAACTAAATTAAAAAAATGAATTTCTTGTTCCCAAAATGAACTTAATAGTATTTGATGGAAAAGACACATGTATTTTTTTTTTTTTTGACAAATTCCTTCCTCTCACTCTCTCTTTAAAACACTTTGTTTCAAACTCATTAATATGTTGGAATAAGAAGGTGCAGTGGGGAAGGAGTACCTGATTAGCATTAGCTGATTGAATAATTCTATGTCAGTCCTCTAGTACAAAGGAATTATTACATGTCTTTCATCAGTGTGGTGTATGGTGAGTCTCTTCACTAATCAGGAATCTGTGAGCTCCTGTCTTAGAAACTGTGGCTCCTCTCTTAGTGAGCAGAATTTAAAAACTGCCCTGTAATCTTGTTTTCTACATAACTTCTTGCTAGATTACTGTAAATTCTGCCCCTATTTAGTATGCCAGTAATTAACGTTATTCTTACAAAACAGTATTTATTTCTCTTTATTTCTTAATCTGGCTATCACACAAATAATTGAGACTCTTTTATATTTGTTTAAAATCAAGCTTCACAACACAATCTTGAGCAGTTTATGCCTATTCTTAACCTATGTTATTTTGTCTCACTCCCAGCAAGCATCCCAGCAATACTTGCACTTTGTAGCTTTCCTCAGCTCTGGCTCCTTCCCTCTGATCTTCCTTGGACCTCTACCCGTGGCTGAACCCCCTGCTTTCTCTACTAATGCCTTCCTGCCTGGCAGGAAGTCCAGCCCTATTCTCTTTCCCTGCTCATCAATTGACTGTAAGTTGCTTTATTGACATAGGGGGACAATTGAGGAGCAGAGTTTATACAACATTTAGATAGGAAATCAGAATTTAAACTACACAATGGCCTTATGCCTGCAGAGACCCAAAGCTGCAGGATCTCCATGACCCAGAACAACAACGTGGTATGTGAGAGCAGCCCTGGTGAGGATCCAGTATTGACAGTGTTACTAGAAGCCAGAAGACAACCAGACCTGTGACTTGTTGCAATGAACACTTGCAAGTAATGAAGTATAGGCAAAAGGATGTACTCTGGGGCACACTGTGGCTACACCACAGCTTCTACAATGAGATTTGTGGTTTCAGAGGGGGGGGGGAGGTTGCGAGGGCAAAAGGGCAATGCAAAGGAACAGGGAGGAGTAGGACTGGGACGCATAATGTGAAATTCACAAAGAATAAAAAGTGGTGGTGGGGGGCATTTTCTTATAGTAATAATTAGTCAGGGTCCAGCCCACTGTGAGCTATATCACCAGGGACTAGTGGTCCTGGGTTCTATAAGGAAGCAGTCTGAGCAAGCCAGTACACAGCACCCTCCATGGCCTCTGCATCAGCTTCTGCCTCCAGGTTCCCGCCCTGCTTGAGTTTCTGCCCTCACTGTTTCTGATGATGAACAGTTTTATGAAGCTTTGAGTGAAATAAACTCTTTTCTTCCCCACCCCCAAAATCCGATGTTATATCCAATACTCATAGTTTAAGGGCTATGGCATGCAGAATACAAAAAAAAAAAAAAAAAAAAAAAAAAAAAAAAAATCTAAATTAATTGAAAAGGAAACAGTGTTAAAATGTTCTTTTGTCTGTAGCTTGTTTATGTGAGAACAACTGAAAAATGAAAATAAAATTCAAGTTCAGAGGGCATGCTTGGGCAGACACAACAATGGGTATAACAGGTGAAACAGGAATCCTGAGTGTGTTTCAGGGAAAAATCAGGCATGGAGATTACTATTAAGGGCAAGAGCACGAAGTAAGGCATTAAGATCCGTTGTAGCCTGTATTGGCAGCCTCCATTTGTCATAGCCACTCGCTGGCAGCAGCTTGACTAGCAACCAGAAATCTATTATTTTGGTTCTCTTGGTTTGTGTGCATCCCCAAGGTTGACTGTCTAGGCTGATGCAAATTCACATGAGTCTATGAAGTCCAAGTGTTGTGGAGCATTAGCAGCTTCCTTTGATACCTGGCTGTTTGGTAGAGTACATGGCTAAGAGAATTCTTCATTTTTCTCGTAAGGACATCAGGTAAAGCAGTGTGTCAAAAACAAATCAAAGCAAATGCGCAGCATGACAATCTGACATCTTCTTAGTATTAATGGAGTAATCCCCTTAGGGCTCAGTGACACCGGGAAGTTTATGGTTGTTGACATTTGGTTTATGCCATGTATTTATAGTAACCAGGAAGTCACATGGCATTTGCCCTGTTATATGAAGCCATGAACAAAGATGAGAAGTGTCAGAGAGGATGAGGCATCTACGCCCAACAAAACTGGAATCCCAAGTGTCTGACACAGAGCTGCAAGACTTGGCTTTTGCCCAGTAAAGTTACAGTTTTTTTCCCTGGTCCAGTCTTTTCTTAATTCATTGGAAAGGAAATGTGTATTCTGTGCCATTGTGTGTTATGAAAATATGATTTGGGTTTTGTTTGCTTGTTTGTTTGTTTTGCAGGATGTCACAGTTAATATCTTGCCTTGAGTTTATGAAGAAACATTGGGCATTGGAACGGTGTTGGGACTGTTTTATAGTATGGGGAATCTTTCAAGTTCAACTAAATACATTTAGCATATGGGGTAACTGAGAGCATATCATAACCCGTGTTGAAATGGGATGGGTTGAATGAAAAAATCTCCCAGGTAGGATGATATCACTCAGCACTTGTCTCATTTTTGTGGCTTTAATTTGGGTGCTTATGGAATCTTTAGGAGGAGGATCCCTTCTGGAGGAAGTTAGTCTCTGGGGCTGGGCTTTCAGTGTTTATACCCTCACAACACTTCATCTTCTTATCTTTTCTGGTGGTTCAAACTGAGTAGCCTGCAGCCACAACACCACCATTACAGACTCCGTCCTTAAAAATGTAAGATGAAACAGTAACAACTGCTTTTCTTTGCTATGCTATTTTTCTGTCTTTATGTTTTTTATTTTTATTTATTTTTATTTTTTGGCTGATGGAATTAGGTTTTCATACATGTCAAGCATTTACTCTTGTGCTGAGGTTTACTCTCATCTTGACCTAAATTTTGGCAGAGGTTATTATTTCCTTCAGCATAATGGCATTCGTTCACGACATCACTACTGAGTCTTCAGAGTCATTGGATTGTAGGTGTTTAACATTCTCCCTACCTTTGTGTATATTTTTGAGAGAGAAAGGGAAAGGGGGGGGGGGAGGATTGTGTGCCTAGTGTTTACTGAAGCCAGAAGAGAGCATTGGAGTCTCTTAACCTGGAGTTATGAATGGTTGTGAGCCTCCAAGTGAGTGCTGGGGATTGATCAAGGTCCTCTGCAACATGTGATCTTAATTGTTAACACATCTTTCTCCCTTATGCTTTTTTGTTTTGATTTTGGATCATTTATTTGTTAATATTTTTGAAAACTCTTTGATCTGTCAGTCATTATTAAAATGCATTCCCATATTAGAATATTATATCTCTCTTATGGATTAACCCAGGGCACTTCAGTTTTCTTTTTTTTTTTTAAGATTTATTTATTTATGTATTGTATATGGGTGCTTTATCTACAGAAGAGGGCATCAGATCACATTATAGATGGTTTTGAGCCACCATGTGGTTGCTGGGAATTGAACTCAGGACCTTTGGAAGAGCAGGCAGTGCTCTTAACCACTGAGCCATCTCTCCAGCCCTTGGCACTTCAGTTTTCTGATAGACTAGTGTTGAAATGGGGTGAGTGTTTGACTCTCTGGAAGAATTTCAAGTAAGCCCCTAAGTTCTTTCTATCCTTTTTGTTTGTTTGTTTTGTGAGACAGGTGTAGGCTCAATTTTCTTAACCAATATATTTTTATTACGAACTTATTAACCAAGCATATGTCCCTTTATAACCCGACTAACCAAAACAGTAGGAAAAGAGGATTAAAGAATACAATAACAAAACTGGAAGGATATCAGTTCCGAAGGATGATTTTCCTGGCGTAATCAGCAGGATTTCTTCTGCTGGAGCCTGGAGCAACCAGAACCCAGAACCTCAGCAGGAGCTGGAGCCCTGAAGCCTTCCCTCAAGCGGTTCTCTCTAGGAGCCTCTCGAAGTGCAGCGATGAACAGCCAAAACTATCTCAAGTCTCCAAAGGCTCCGCCTCCAGTTTTAAGCTCATTTATATATCTCATCCCAGAGTCCGTTCATAGGATCTTTTCAGCTGGCAACAATCAAGCTCCCGCACGAGGTGGTTGGTCTTCTGGTGGATTAACCTCGCCTGTTCTCACAAGACTGTTCTGATCCCACACTTGGGATCATAACAAAAACAGGTTTATCCTTCCTTCAGACAGGGTCTCCACTATGTAGCCCTGACTGTCATGGAAATTACTACATAAACTAGACTGGCCTGCAAATCATAGAAATTCACCTGTCTCTGCCTCTGAGGTCTGGAATTAAAGGTGTGAATCACCACATCCATCTTGTCCATCCTTTTTAGAAGTTAGGGATTTTGATACAGTTTTGCTAATGTATTCTCAAGTGTTTGAGTGTCTCTCTGTATTATCTGTCCATGACCGTGTCTCTGGCAATGCCACATGGGATTCAGTGGGTCCAGAAATGGGAGGTGTGACCCTCCTTTTCTGTTTCTTTCTAACATGACTTGGTGACTGCTTTTGAAAGTCTGTGACATGGAATAAATGAGTGAAGCACCCAAATTTTTATAAATGTATTCTCAACTTACAATCATTACATCTCACTATTTCTATTATACACCTATATGGGATGCTTCAGGATGCAGTGACCTGTGAGGACGTGCATGTGACCTTCTCTCAGGAAGAGTGGGCTTTGCTGGATCCTTCCCAGAAGAGTCTCTACAAAGATGTGATGCTGGAAACCTACTGGAACCTCACAGCTGTAGGTAAGAGTGTTAGTTGTCACTCATTGTCTAAACCAGGTGACAAGCATATGTTGGCTAATGGTGCACTGATGTGATTTCTGTTGTGAAAGAGGAGGAATGTGCTGAATAATCAGACGTGGTTCTCATGTTAGTGTCTCAGAGATACTAACTTTAAATTTGAATCGTATCTAATAATATAGTGTAAATTTTCTGCTACTATATTTTAGGTTACAAATTGGAAGACCAGAATATTGAGGAACACTGTCAGAGTCCTAGAAGACATGGAAGGTAAATTTCATGTGCAGCTGACATAAATGCGTCATTGATGAAATTTTAATGGGCCCTGCATTTTAAAGAAAAGCAGGGTGTAAATAAGCATGGCTTTAAGCAAATAGTCCATAGTAAAGCTAGTGTTACTCATATACTTAATGACTTTCCAAAGTTCAGTGAGAGGAACATTTTATGGGAGGCAAGAGGGTTGTTCTCATGGAGAAGCCTTACTCTCTACAGCACATATCTATGGGGAACAAAAATTTAACCTATGTAAGTACAGTGTGAAAATCTTTCGTTTTCTATTTCTCCTTGAACAGATGTGACATCAGTCACCTCTCTGGATACAAGCTTTGTGAATGCAAGAGATATAGGAAGAAGCAATGTAGCTTTGCATCAAGCAGTGTTCTTCAACTATATGAAAGAATCCACTCTGAAGAGGAACTCCATGAACATAATCAATGGAGTCAGATCTTTTCAAATTTCCCTAGTCTTCGAGAACATGAAAAAAATCACACTAGAGAAAAACCTTATGAATGTAATCACTGTTGTAAATCCTTTCCAAGTCACACTTCTCTTCAAATACACAAAAGAAGTCATAAAGGAAAGAAACGCTATTATTGCAATGAATGTGGGAAAACATTTTCATGTCACAGTAATCTTCAAACACACAAAAGAACTCATACAGGAGAGAAACCCTATGTTTGCAATGAATGTGGTAAGGCATTTGCATGTCGCAGTAATTTTCAAAGACACAAAAGAACTCACACAGGAGAAAAACCCTATGACTGCCATAAGTGTGGTAAAGCTTTTGCATATAGCAGTGTTCTTCACAAACATGAAAGAAGTCACACCGGAGAGAAACTCCATGTATGTAATCAATGTGGTAAAGCCTTTGCCCGTTATAGAAGTCTTCAAAATCATAAAGAACACCATACCCTTCAGAAACCATATGAATGCACTCAGTGTGGTAAAGCCTTTGCATATTGCTATAATCTTCATATACATGAAAGAAGTCATACTGGAGAAAAACCCTACGAATGTGAACACTGTGGTAAAGCCTTTCCGAGTCACAGTTCTCTTCAAGTACACAAAAGAACTCACACAGGAGAGAAACCCTATGTCTGCAATGAATGTAGTAAAGCATTTGCATGTCGTAGTAACCTTCTAATACACAAAAGAACTCATACAGGAGAGAAACCCTATGATTGTAATGAATGTGGTAAAGCCTTTGCATGTCGCAGTAGCCTTCAAAAACATGAAAGAACTCACACTGGAGAGAAACCCTATGAGTGTACTCAATGTGGTAAAGCCTTTGCACGTCGTAGTGATCTTTATATACATGAAAGAAGTCACACTGGAGAGAAACCCTATGAATGTAATCGATGTGGAAAAGCTTTTCTACATTGCATTAGTCTTCAGAGGCATGAACGAACTCACACTGGAGAAAAACCTTATGCATGTAATCAATGTGGTAAAGCCTTTACACGTCGCTTTAGTCTTCAAATACATGAAAGAAGTCATAGTGGAGAGAAACCCTATGAGTGTAATCAATGTGGTAAAGCCTTTGCAAGTCGTAGTAGTATTCGAAATCATGAAAAACATCATAATGTTGAGAAACGTAATTAATGTAATCAGTATGGCAAAGCATGTCATCTTCAAATACATTGAAAGAAGTCATACTGGAAAGAAACTCTTGAGTATAGTCAATGTGGTCAACCCTTTTGCATGTCAGAGTAGTCTTCATGATCACAATTTTTTTAAACTGGAAAGAAACCCTAGGAATGTAATTGATGGAGTAAGCTTTGGCACATCAGTGTCATCTTCAAACACATCAGAGGACTCATACTAAGAATGTGATCATTGTGATAACGCCTCTGCATGTTACAGAGCCATGTATGAATTCCTACTCTGAGAAACACTTTGAATCTAATAAGTGCCGTAAAGCCTTGCACACCGAGCACATTTTTCCCACTGAGCCATCTCCCGGGGGCTCATGTAAGATTAGTAGAACCATTCACCATTAAAATATTGTCTTGTTTACAGGTTATCATCCAAGGATAGAGGAACACAGCATAACGCGAATAATAAACCTTACTTGCAAATGAAAATGATTTTATACTAATATCCTTTTTATTGGTTATGTTAGTTCATTCTGAGGAATTAGTACATGTTCTTAGCACTTTCTCAGAAACACAAATGAATACCAGAGAATTGCCTCAGTGGGTAAAGGTGATTGCTGCTAAATCTGATCAGCTGAGTGTAATGTGGAGACTCACATTGCTCATGCTCATTCTTCTCTCATTACTACACCTGACAGCACATACATAAATATTTTTGAAACCTAAATAAGGGCCAGTAAGTTCACTCACCGGTTGAAAGTACTTGCAAAACTTGGCCACATGGGTTTGATCTCTAGAACTCTTCTAGAGAAACTAGGGACTAGATAACTGTAAGTTGTCTTCTGACTGGCAAATGCACAACATAACACAGGTGTGTACATATGGGTAAAATTTATTAAAGATGAAATTCAGAGCCAGGTGTGGTGGTGCACGCCTGTAATCCCAGCACTCAGGAGGCGGAGGCAAGCAATCACTGTGAGTTCGAGCCCAGCCTGGTCTACAAAGTGAGTCCAGGACAGCCAAGGCTACACAGAGAGACCCTGTCTTGAAAAAACAAACAAAAAAGATGAAATTCAGAAATCAAAGAAAATAAATTATTGAGAATATAAGAAACTACCAATTGTAATTGGTGCATTGTACTATTCCAAGAAGTGTTTCTATTGATCAAAACAATGATGGTTCCTGTTTAAATCTTATATTTTCTTTTCATTCTCTTATTCAAAGATAGGTTTTTTTGTTTTTTGTTTTTTTAACAGCTGGGTGTAGTGTCTGCGTGCCTGTAATCCCAGCACTTGGGAGATAGAGACAGATGGATTTTTCTGAGTTTCAGGCCAGCTTGGACCACACAGTGAGTTTCGGGATGGCATAACTATGTAGCAAGAACCTGTCTCAAAACAACAAAGAAACAAAACACCTAAACCAACCAACCATATCTCCCTTTATGGATATCTTCTAATATGATCGGGATGTAGTGAGAATTTTGTAATTTAGGTTTCTTTTAAAAACAGGAATATTATGGGACTATGGTTTTGTTTTAATCTTAGATGTGAGTACATGGAGCTTCATCACAGCAGGTAAGTAGGAGTTGCCTTATGCTTTAGCAGAGGCAGATACTGTCTGTAATTGTGTGACATTTAGAATTCTGGGGACTTTTCAGAGGGTATATACATTCCAGGGCCCTGAGAGATGGTGTGAGTGGCTGGTTACTGGTTGGATGACATTGGTTGCTGTTGGTCGTTGTTAAGTAATCACTCACAGAGAAACAAGAAGAAATTAGATATCCTGATGGCAAAGATCAACCTTGCCCCAAGGAACCTAACATCCCTAATCAACAGTAAGTAGTCTAATGATAATGTTGCTTCCTTTCCCCTTTATCCTTTTTGTCCTCTCCTATCTAGTGTTACAAGGTTGAAAGGGAAGAAGCAATGGGGTGGAGAAGGGTGGAAAAAAGAACCCACAAAGTAGCAAGTGCTGGCTACAAGTGGCGCCAGCTACACATGGGGGTAGGCAGGATGGGAAATTTAGTTTGAAAGAATGTATATTTGTTTCAAGATGACAGCAAAACATTTATTGTGTTTACACCTCTGGGATATTTCCTGGTTTGCTCCCAGAGGGGATTTTCTATATTCTGTTTCAAAAAAGAAAAAAGAAAAAAAAAATTAGAGAATGACTGAGCAGTTGGAAAAATTGTGGCTGGAAATGGAGTGGAGGGACCGGAGGAAAAATGGCAGACATGGTAGAAAAACGGTTAACTCAGCTCTTTTCTGAAAGGGTTACAGAATTGGCAGGGCAACTGGAAAAAATGTGGTGGAGGGCAAAGCTCTTGGAAAGCAAGAAATACTGGAAGAGGGAGGACAAAGAGACTAAGGTCTGATCACTGTGCAAGAGAACGGGCCAGCCTGGTCTACAAAGTGAGTCCAAGACAGCCAAGGCTACACAGAGAAACCCTGTGGGGGGGGGGGGCAGGGGAGAGAGAAAGAGAGAGAGAGCGTGCGCAGAACTTTCTCACAGGAGGAAAGAGCAAAAGAAACTGCACCAGAGGCTGGTCAGGTGAGAGAAAATCTGAATGGGATGGGAAGAGGGTCTCTTGAAACAACCCATTTCAAGAGAAAGGGGTTAATCTTGAAACAACTGTGCCATCAGAGTGGAAGGAGGGGTGGCCAGGGTTTGGAGATCGCTGTCAGTTTTTCCAGTAGTTGTACAGCATGCCCGCTAACAGGGTGGAACAAAATTATAACAAGAAAGGATGGCGTCCTATAAAAATGATAGATCTAAGGCATTTTAAGGAGGCCATGTTTTCATATGGATGTACTCGGATGTACTCGCCTTACGTGAAACAAATGGTGAATAACTGGTCTTCTCAAAATAGAATTATTCCCCAAGCCTGGAAGGGATTGGTGATAGCTGTAGTAGAGGCCAGTCTGTAATTACAATGGTTAATGTGGTGAAAGCAAGGGCCTGCGAATATTGAACAGCAAAATACAGTGAGAGGAATAAATGTAGTAAAAGACTAACTGCTGAGCCGGGAGTGGTGGCGCACACCTTTAATCCCAGCACTCGGGAGGCAGAGGCAGGCGGATCGCTGTGAGTTCGAGGCCAGCCTGGTCTACAGAGTGAGTCCAGGACAGCCAGGGCTACACAGAGAAACCCTGTCTCGAAAAAAACCAAACAAAAAAAAAAAAAAAAAAAAAAAAAAGACTAACTGCTAGTACTCTGAAATACAAGAAGAGAATCAATTTGACATTACTATAGAGCAGTGTTGCTAGTGGCTTGAAGAGTTAGGAACAATTTTGAGAAGCACCGGGTAAGACCCCCGCCATTTACAAAGGTTATACAAGGATCTGGAGAAGCCGCCACTGAAATCTGACAAAGATTAGTCTCAGCTGTAAAGAGAGCTACGTCAGACCTTGATGCCAGACAGCTGTTGTTAGAAACCTCAGCATATGAAAATACAAATACTAAATGCAAAGAAAGTACCGTTAAAGGCATGGGCAATGCACTTGGGTGTGTGGAGAAGAAATATGGCCGATATTGGTTCTAATGTGCACCATGCTAATATAATACATTAAGCTATAGCTAGAGATCTCCAATATCAAAATGCCCAGTGCTTCAACTGCATGAAATATGGTCATTTGCAAAGAAACTAAGACCAAGGCACTAAAGGTCTCAGATCTCAAAATGCCCAGTGCGTTAACTGCAAGAAATGCAGTACTTTACACACACAGCAAAAAAAGAAAGAAAACAAAATATCTCTAAGGGAAATGTTTTTTTCTGAATATATACCAGAAGGAATTATTCCAAAAGTATGAAGGTGATGTTTCAAGGGTTGCCATTGGACCACTGAGTGTAAATCCAAAAGAGATATCCAAGACAAGATCTTACCATTAGGAAACAGCTTTGGGAGCTTGGCTAAAGGCCCTACAGCAAAAAGCACAAGCCATTTGTTTCTTGTCATCAAGAAACTAACAAGCAGGCAGAAAAACCTTAAATAAGTATGACAGATCTAATGCAAGATACTGTAGGCAATACCTCTCTAGACTTGGCCATAGATAAACATCTTACTCTCTCCCCAAAAACTGTCATAAAATGTCTGCTAGAATGTATGATCCTTTGCCCAATTGGATAGTAGGGAAGATCTTAGGAAGGGTTGGCTGACTTCCCAAGGATTCGTTGTACATCCAGGAATTATAGGTGAAGATGTCAAAGGAGAAATTAAAATTATAATATGTGTGTGTGTGTGTGTGTGTGTGTGAGAGAGAGAGAGAGAGAAAGAGATATGCAAATGAACACAGGTGATTGGATTGCTCATCTGCTACTGTTTCCCTGCATCAAAAGCAAAGCTGCTCCAGTAGAACAGGAGGGTTTGGAAGTTCTGAAAAACAGTTGTAAATAATCAGAGGACAAAATTAAAATTACAAATAAATGGTATTGAAATACAAGGTTTGATGGATTCAGGAGCTGATCCATTATCATTTGATTACTATCAAAAAATGATCACTGTCATTTCACAAAAATCGTGGAATTCAGAATGGCCATGTAAAAAGGTTTATCATATCCAGTTTCTAGGAATTCAAAAGTTATCTCAGATAAAATAAAGTGTAAGATGGGTTAATTGTGTGGGACTGGGACTGGAAGGTCAAAAAGAAAGCTAAAGCCTTATGTGACTGAAATACCCATAAATATATGGGGGAAGGGAACTTTTACAACAGTGGGTGCTCAGATTAATATTCCTGAAATCCCAGAGATAGCTCATGATGAAATTAGAGGTGAGCTAGTAGGTTCTCCTGGGGAAGGTGCTGATGTATGGTATGTGAAATTACCTCAGGCTATGCCAGGTGCTCAAACACAGGACATCCGAGGGATTGAGTTTTCAAATGTATAAAAGAGGGAGAACATTACTGAAGTACCAAGGACACTACCATCTAAATGGTTGACTGACAAACCTGCATGGGTAGAGTGGTGGCCCTTGATGAATAATAAATTATAGGCATTTCAGCAGTTGGTACAAGAGCAACTGGAGGCTGGACATGTAGAAGAGTCCACCAACACATTGAATTCCCCTATGTTATCAAAAATGGAGAATGTTAACTGATTTAAGAGCAGTGAATAGAATAATTCAGCCAATAGATCCATCACAGCCTAGAATTCCTTTACTTTCTTTATTTAGCTAAGGCATAGCCTAAGATAGTAATGATATAAAAGATTGCTTTTTACTATCCCCTTGCGTGAGCAGGGTAGGGAAAAGTTTGCTTCCACAATACCTACTTATAGTAATAGTGTTCCAGTAAAAGGGTTTCAGTGGAAAGTTCTTCCACAAAGAACATTAAATAGTCCAACTCTGTGTCAATATTTTGTGCAACAACCTCAAGAAATAATTCATAGGCAATATCCACAATCCATTATTTATTATTACATGGATGATATTTTTTGGCTGATTCTGGAGCAGATACCTTAGAGAAAACGTTAAGGAAACACAAAAGAATTCTGCTATGCTGGGGGTTAGAGATTGCTCCTGAAAAAATAAATTACGGAGAGGACATCCTATTAACTACTTGGGTTATAAAATAAATCAACAGAAAATTCAGCCACAAAAATACAGATCAGTAGAGTTCAGCTGCAAACTTTTTGATTTTCAAATATTAATGGGAGATATTAATTGGCTACCAGCCACCATCAGATTAACTACTGAAGGTTAAGTCATTTGTTTCAAGGGTTACAAGGAGATTTAGACTTAAACCAAGATGGTTAACAGCTGAAGCAGAGAGAGAGAAGAGTTAGCTCTGGTAGAACAGAGACTGTGAGATGGATATGTGGACCACATAGATACCAAACTTGATTGGTATCTCATTGTCCCACTGGGCTCATTATGCAAATGACAGATAGTATTATTGAATGGATTTTCTTAGCACACAAAGTAAAAAATTTAAAACTTACATTAAAATTTTTTTGATTTAATTATAAAAGGCAGAGTAAGACTACATCACTTGTCAGGAACAGACCCAGCAGAAATCACAGTAATGCTAATACTGAGAGTAAGTCATTATGGGTAATCAATAAGATTGGCAAAGAGTTTGTAGCAGCTATTAGGGATAAATTAACAACAAACATTCTAAAAGTTTTTTTTTTTAATTGGATCTTTCACGTATTGTAAAGGGAATGCCAATTCCAGAAACACTTTCTATATGAATGCAAATAAGTTAGGAATGGTAGGCTATAAAATAGACAAAGTGAACAAAGTAATTTGAAGTCCATATGCTTTGGTTCAAAAATCTGAGCTGTATGCAATTCTTATGACATGAGATTTTCCTGAATCTCTTAATATAATTATTGACTCTCAATATGCAGAAAGAGTTGTTTTGCATATAGAAACTATTGAATTTATTCCTGATAATTCAGAATTAAACTTGTTATTCATGCAGCTGCAATGGGCAATCTGAAATAGAAACTACCCATTACGCCTCATCCATATTCAGTCTTTTGTTTTTTGTTTTGTTTTGTTTTTTTTTTGGATTTTGGAGACAGGGTTTCTCTGTAGCCCTGGCTGTCCTGGACTCACTTTGTAGACCAGGCTGGCCTCGAACTCACAGCGATCCGCCTGCCTCTGCCTCCCGAGTGCTGGGATTAAAGGCGTGCGCCACCACCGCCCGGCTCCATATTCAGTCTTATAAAAGGTTGTCAGGTCCATTGGTACAAGGAAATGAAGAAATTGACCAGTTATTAATAGGAAAAGTGGTAGAAGCCTCAAAATTTTATGAAAACACCATGTTAATAATAAAGGCTTAAAGAAAAAAGTTTCTGTCACCTGCTAACAAGCCAAGAAAGCTATAAGAAAATGTCCTATTTGATCTTTGTATAACCAAACTCCATTGCCCACTGAAAGTAACACAAGGGGCACCAAAAGAAACGAAGTCTGGTGGATGGATGTATTTCATATTGCAAACTTTGGAAAGCTAAAGTTTGCACAGAATTCCAATGACACACACTCTGGGTTTCAGTGATCAACCACGAGTTATGTAAAGGAAGATTTTTGTAATTACACATTTATGGGGGGGAAATGGCTACTACCTGTCCAAATGAAGACTGGCAATGCCTCCTCATTTATCTCCAGTAAAATGAAGGAATTATTTGCTTATTATAATATAAAACACATTACAGGCATACCACACAGTCCTACAGGATAAGCAATTGTAGAGCAATCTAAGCACATCTTAAATGCTTATAAAACAAAAATAAAGACCCCCCAGGGACAGACTAAATAGTAGTCTGTTAACTTTAAATTTCCTTAATGTTAATGAGAAAGGGACAACAGCAGCTGAGAAGCACTGAGTCACAAAAAACTGGAATTAAATCAGACTACGCGTTATAAGGATATGCCAACACAAGAATGGAAGTCCACAGGTGTTGTTGTGTGTTGGGGACAATTCCAGATGTTGTGTGTTGGGGACAATTCCAGATGTTGTGTGTTGGGGACAATTCCAGATGTTGTGTGTTGGGGACAATTCCAGATGTTGTGTGATGGGGACAATTCCAAGGAGATGAAAAGTTGTGGATACCATCAAAACTGATAAAGATCAGAACTGAGTAGGAAAGCTCTCCTGAAAACCTCGGCCACTGATCCAAAAGTGCTTATTTCCATGAAAATGTCTCTTGTTTCTAATTTCTTGCTACACACACTATAATTAATGGCTTGAAACAGAAAAGGAAAAGTATAGTGAGAATTTTGTTATTCTAGTTGTTTAAGATATTAAATGTCTATTTAAATAAAAATATTTAAAGTGAAGATATTATGGGACCATGTTTTTGTTTTAATCCCAGGTGTGGGGATATAGGACTGCTTTAGAGCAGGTGACTGTGATTTGCCTCATGCTTCAGGAGAGGCACGATTTTGGCAGGGGCAGATAGTTTCTGTAATTGTGTGATGTTCGGAACTCTGGGGACTTTTCAGAAGGTATATAGTACCTAGGGCCCTGAGACATGGTTTGGGTTGCTGGTTAGTGGTTGGTTGCTGTTGGTCATGGTTTGTTACTTAGCCACGCACAAAGACATGAGAATAAGAAACTAAGTATTCTGACAGCAAAGGTGTAACTAACTCCCAGAGAACTTGATACCTTGAATCATCAGGAAGCAGTCTAATAATAAGGTCACCCCCTTTCTGCTCTACCCTTTTTGTCTCTCCTATCTAGTGTAAGGGATCTGAAAGGTAGAAAGAAGAAAGGTGGAGCAAGGCAGAGGAAAGAAAAACTCACAAAGTAGTAAATGCCAGCTGTATCTAGGCCCATCTCTTCTCAAGTAAATCTTTGTTGTCTTCCCTCTCATCAAGAGTACTGTGTTTAAAATGACAATGAGAAGCCTGGTGTGGTCGCACATGCCTTTAATCCCAGCTCTTGGAAGGCAGAAGCAGGTGGGTGTCTGTGAGTCCAAAGAGAATAAGACCTACACAGTAAGTCTAGGAAAGCTAGGGCTCAGTGACATAGAAAAATCCTATCTTGGAAAAGAAAACAAAGCCAGGCGTGGTCGTGCACACCTTTAATCCCAGCACTTGGGAGGCAGAGGCAGGCAGGCACATTGCTGTGAGTTCGAGGCCAGCCTGGTCTACAGAGTGAGTCCAGGACAGTCAAGGCTACACAGAGAAACCCTGTCTCAAAAAACCCAAACCAAGCCAAAACAAACAAACAAAAAACCATAAATGACAATGAGAAACAATATTCAGAGTCCCTTCACAAAGGGATAAATATCCATTCAATTCCACAATATACTGGAGATTTTCTTCACCTGCAAGTGATAGAAGACAAGAGGATTAATGTGGCATCTTCATTTTTCTACATTATAATTACATATCTGAGTTCTTGTAAGTGAAGTCAGTAGTACTGTTCCTGTTGGGTGCTCAATTGTGTTTCCTAGCATCCACATCAGATGGCTCAGAACCATTTATAATTCCAGGTACAGAAGTTCCGATGCACTCTTCTGGCTTCCTTGGGCACCAGGTATGCAAACACTGTAAAGACAAACACACACACACGACTCCATATTGTAAAACTTGCTTTCTTCCTGTATATGTTATTTTTTTTAATAAAAATAATTTTATTGGTGTGTATCGTTGCAACACAATCTTGGAATGGAGTCATGTGAGGATTCTGAGTGCTTGTTGAGAACACTCCAAGAAAACAAGAAAAGAGTCTTAAGACCTCAGTTTCTTCCTCACAGATCAGTGGGAATGATGGGGCAGAAACTGGTCAGCCTCATGTATCATTCTTGAAATAAAGAAGCACAGGCATTGAGGTCACGTGTATTAAGTTCTTGTAGGTCATGACTATAAGTCCTGGTTTCCATAAGAAGGGTGGTAGATGAGGAAGTATAGGGACAGAGTCTGAGAGAAAAGGAACATAAACTAGGGCAAAAGATCCCCGTTCAGTTTTGGGTAACTTGACCACTAATTTGGGCTGTCTACAAAATACTCAAGGAAAATAAGGAGGATATTAATTATGATGAGATAACGAGTATTTGAAGGAATCAAAACTGGATAATCGGGCTGGAGAGATGGCTCGGTGGTTAAGCGCACTGCCTGCTCTTCCAAAGGACCTGGGTTCAATTCCCAGCACCCACATGGCAGCTCACAGCTGTAACTCCAAGATATGACACCCTCACACCAACTCACACAGATTAAAATTAAATACAGATATTAAAAAAAATAGCTGGATAATCAAGCCCTAAAATTGGTAATATTAGCCAGATATTTTCCCTGTTCAAGCAAAATTGAAAGTAAAAGGAGTGTCACCAACTCCTCAGCTCCCTTACTATAGTTTATTTTATGTATGGCCTTGCCTAGTCTCAACAGAAGATGTGTCTCGTCCTACCACTAGGTGGGGCATTAAGTTTATCTAAACCTTACTGTCTATTCAAATGTTAATTGCTTGGCCCTCGAAGATCCTTGCTGCTTTATGAACAAATCTTCACCTATACAAAATGACGTTACATAAATCTTGCCTCCCAAATCATCCCTGATTGGATAATAAAAAGGCTGACACTGGGCAGCGAGAGAAGTGGGAGGCAGTACTTCCTGGGAGAGAGAAGGAAATCTGGGAGGAAAAGGAGCAAAGGGGTTTTTGTTTTGTTTTCTTTTCTTTTTTTGCCAAGAGACAGGGAGGAAGCAGATGTGACTGTGGGCCTAGAAGGTATAGCAAGCCATGTGGCTGGACAGGGCTAGGTGGTCAGGTTAACTTAAGTGGGCTAGTTGAGTGTTCACCCAGCTAAGACCTAAGCTTCAAAATATTAAAAAGTCTTGGCATCTTTATTTTTATGGCCTAAGGGCCTGCCTAGGTTTTAGGCCTTTTCACCAGGAGACGTAATCTGTGGTCTTCCACATTTGGTGCCCAACTGGGTAGCACATTATCCATGCCCTTAAAATTCATATCCAGGCATTAAAAGACAGGCTGAATGTACATATTTTTCTAGGGTAGACCAACCTGGTCCACCCCCTCTCATGGCAGCTCTCCTAGCCAATCCACTCTCCCACCCACCACACAAAACCATAGCTCCCAAGCCAGAGACAACAAGCCTCGCAAAAGGTAAAATTGCTGCCTGTTCTTTACTAAGAAGGTTAAAGAATGTGAATATAAAACGTTATAGTTAGATGTAAATATTTTTAAATTGGTAATTTTAAAGAAAAATGGGCAAATAAAATAAAGGACACACTGATCAGACGCTTTGGACTTTAAATAATACCATTTAAGATGGCTTAAATATAGAAAAAATATAAATATTGCCATGTTAATAACTATTATATTGGTATTAATAATAATTTTCCTTAACTCATTATTTTAGAACAAAGGGCCTTAAGAAAATATTTAGAAAAATTATAATTAAAATTAAAGAGGTAATGGAAAAAATTGGAGAGGTTTATACATCAAAATGAACAACAACTAGGCCAAAGGGCATGTCCCACGAAAGCCTTCACTTACCAGGAAACTGGGAAAGAAGAGAGGACATCCTATTGGGACTCTAGATGAGAGAAGCATGGGAGAATAGCAAAGTAGAAGGATCCAGAGGGTCCTAGAAACCTACAAGAAGAACATTATGATAGGCAGATTTGGGCCCAGGGGTCCCGCTCAAACTATGGCACCAGCCAAGGACAATACAGGCCGCAAACTACAAACCCCTACCCAGATCTAGCCAATGGACAGGACATTCTCCACAGTTGAGAAAGTGGGGTATGACTTTCACATGTACTCTGGTGCCTCACATTTGACCATGTCCCCTGGAGGAGGAGACCTGGTGGCACTCAGAGGAAGGATAGCAGGCTACCAAGAAGAGACTTGATACCCTATGAGCATATATAGGGGGAGGTAATCCCCCTCAGGAACAGTCATAGGGGAGGGGAATAATGGGAAAATGGGAGGGAGGAATGGGAGGATACAAGGGATGGGATAACCATTGAGATGTAATCTGAATAAATTAATTTTAAAAATTAAAAAAACAAAATGAACAACAAAAGGAAAAAGTTAGAAGCTTAGAGGGGACATTGGAACAAAAAAAAAATACAGAATTTTATAGATCTAAATGAAAACGATACTGAAATATCTTAATTACAAAATAAAGAAAAATTAAGATATGAAAACAAAGCTTAGAACAAAAGATACACATTTTTATGGATCGACATGAACAACAGAGAAAGATGAAATATATAAACAAATCTTAGAGGAAAAGTTTCAAAAATTCGTAAGTCAGAATGAGGAGAATACTAAAATATCTGAAAGACTGAAAAAGGAAAGGGCGAAATATAGAGAAGAGTTTAAACAGGTTTATAACTCATATTAAGGAAAATGCTAGGATAGAAAAATGGAAGCGTAAGAGAGGTATGAACTATGGGCAAGGCCTTAAGAGAGACTTAAAATTAATAAACATAAGGAAAACATTTACTCAGACAGAAGATAAAAAAAAAAAAAAAAAAAAATTTAAAGCCAACCAAAAGTTGTTAAAAAGCAAACTCCAGTCTGTCCACTTGGTATACATCAAAGACAGCAAAAGGAAATCATCCACAAAATTATCACGAGTATGAACAGCATCCTGTGGAAGCATTGGACTTGAAAAAGTTCCAGGAAAGCATCACTAATTTGGGGGCGCATTCACTACTCATAAAGCAAATCATGACTTCTTGGGCAACGGCAATTAAAAAAAAAAAAAAAAAAAAAAGTCCCTAAGACCGGAAAGATGTGGCAGAAGCAACATCAGACCCTGGGCCGCAGCTACGATGCCTCTCACGCTGGAGAGAAGGAACTAGAGAGAAGTATAGGCAAAGAGATCAATATTGCTAAAGACCGGCTGCTAGGCAATAGTCAATACGGTAAGACGGAGACACAACTCTTATTTAACAAGGAACCCTGTGGCATTGTGTCACACAGCAGCCTTAGATGCCTGGGGCGAGGCCCAGGAACCACAGTAAGGACCCGAACCATTTACTCCGGTAGTACGGGGTCTAAAAGAGACGCTCACGGAACTTTTACAAAGACTGACTCCAGCTGCATTTAGAAAGGTGTCGGATCCACCAGTTAGAAAGACACTAATCGAATCTCTGGCTTTTGAAAATGAAAGCACTGAATGTAAAGAGGGTAGATCATACCGTTAAGGGCATGATCAGCACCTACAGTTAATGATAGATGTCATTCACCCGAGATAACCTTAGTAGGAGAAACCATGATTAATGGTTGTGAAAAAAAAAAAAATACAAATTCACAAATGTCTTAGTTTTGGTGAACAATGTTATTTAAAGAAAAATTACCAAAAAACCAAAAAAACGAAAAACAAACAAACAAACAAACAAAAAAACCCTAAACTGAGTCCAAGAGAGATCCTATGCTTTTTAGTACGTACAGAAGGTGTGGCGAAAGCTATCATTGAACTAAGGATTGTAGAGCAAAGCAGACAAACGGGGTAACCCGTTATCAAAAACACCTCCAGAGTCCTCTAGCAGGCCCCATCCAGACAGCAAAAAATACTCTCCCACAAAACAATTAAACACCAATGCTCTGAACTTAGACACTCAAAACCCAGATATCACGGTCAGAGCAACATATAGAGGTAAAACTAACAAAACAAAACACAAGAATTGGGTTGCAGAATTAATATATTGGCAAACTTTTGTAGATAATTAGAGGGAAAAAACTAAAGGTATTTATAAATAATACTGAAATCGAAGGAATGGTAGGCATAGATGATCTCTCCAGAATCTTGGCCCCAGGATGGTCTCTGCAAGAAATAGACATTTAATTTCAAGGAATGGAACTTTATCCCAGGAGAAACAAAGTATCAAGTGGCTTAAATGTATAGGGGTAGAAGATCAAATAGGAAAGTTAAGGCCATACATGGCTGATCTAGCCATGAACTTATGGGGAAGAGATCTATTACAACAGTGGAAAACACAGATTAGCATCCTACCAACTTCAGGAACAGACTATAAAGTAGAGAACATTCCTTTTTTTTTTTTTTTTTAATTGGTTTTTCGAGACAGGGTGTCTCTGTATACTCTCGACTGTCCTGGACTCACTGTGTAGACCAGGCTGGCCTCGAACTCACAGTGATCCACCTGCCTCTGCCTCCCGAGTGCTGGGATTAAAGGCGAGCGCCACCACGCCCGGCTCCTTTTTTTTTTTTAAGGTTTAAATATTATCTACGACAGTTACAGACTGTCCAGGCTATCCACAAACAGGATACCATAAAGGCTGACTCTTCAATTTTAGTTGAGGCAGCAACTGCTGGTAAAACAACCACTAAGGTGGTTGACTGACCAACGTATTTGGACTGTGACAAAAGAAATATTATAGGCACTAAAACAACTAATCCAGGAACAGCTGGAGGCTTGACACATAGAAGAGTCTACCTATATTTGTCATTTTTTTTTTTTAAAAATCTGACAAATGGAGGACGTTGACTAATCTGAGAGCAATTAATAAAATTATTTAACTAATGGGTTCCTTGCAGCCTGGAATAAAATTGCCTTCCTTCTTAGCCAAGGAATAGCCTATCATGGTAATTGATTTAAAATATTGCTTTTTAAAATTTTCTTTACAAGAGCAATGTCCCGTCCAGCGGGACAACTTCAAACCAGGGTTCACCTGAAAGAAGGGGTGCAGATGGGAGAAGGACAGAGAACACGGAGACAGGAAGGCCAGGTCGAGGATCTCCATCAAGGCCTCTGTTTATTAAAGCACAATGCAAGGTTTATATAGACATCAGACACCTGCCTGCATACTCCACCCCACCTTGCCCTCAGGGCAGGCTGCAAAGGAAGCATTCTGCTGCTAAGCTCTCCTGTTACAGAAACTTGTGTTACAAGTCCTCGGAGGGGGCGGGTGTGGGAGGGTGGGGGGCAGGGGGCGGGGCTGGGGAGAGAGCAGAGCCTGGAGAGGCTCTCTGCCTAAGTTCCTTTGTCTCATCTCAGCAGGAGTTAGTTCACACATTCAGGTGTGGCAGCTTCCTCAGCAACGCAAAGGATCGTCCCAGCAGGTTCTGGCTAGCAGAAGGCTGCCTTTGCACTCACAGAGTCACAGTCCTGAATTATGGCTCCCTGAAGAGCAGGGTGAAGGAGATTTTCTTTCACAGTGTCCACATCTAACCACTCTATGCCAACAAAAAGATACCAGTTGAACGTCCCGCCTCAAAGAATGCTAAACAGTCCTACCTTATGACAACATTGTGTACAACAGCCATTAGAGATAATCTATAAACAATTTCCTCAATTCATAAATTACCATTATGTAGATGATATTTTGTTGGCCAATACAAATAGAGATAACTTAGAAAAATCATTTAATGAAGCAAGGAGAATTTTGCCTTATTGAGGATTAAAAATTGCTCCTGAAAAAAAAAAATACAAAGAAGAGATTCTATTAATTATCTAGGATATAAGATAATTAACAAGAAATTCAACCACAAAAGGTACAAATCAAAGATTATTGGGAGATATCAACTGGCCAAGGCCTACAATTTGTCTGACTACTTAAGAGCTGAGTAATTTATTTCAAACTTTAAAAGGTGATAAGGAATTAAATAGTCTAAGAAGGTTATTGCCTGAGGCTGAAAAATAATTGGCTCTGGTAGGAAAGAAACTACAAAATTCCCATACAAATTATATAGATCCAAAAATGGCCTGAATTTTAGTTGTCCTGTCTCATACTTATTCTTCCACCAGATTCTTACGCAGTGGGAAGATTATATCTTATCATGGATATTTTTAGCACATATACTAAAAAACTTAAAACCTATATAGATAATTCTAAAAGGGAAAAAAAAAAAGAGACATCATCAATTAGCTGGAATAGATCCAGCTGAAATTGTAGTATCTTTTACTAATGTGGAGATTGCCTCATTATGGGGAAAAAAAATGAACATTGGCAAAGAGCTTGCAGTAATTTTTGGGAGAGATTAACAACAAATGTCCAAAAAGCAAGCAACATCAGTTTATGCAGAAGGCTCATTGGGAACTCCAATTTCTAGAGTCCCGGCATTTTACAGCCACACATACAAATAAGGACAGGCCGGGTATAAATGAGAAGACATAAGCGAGGTGGTTGAGTGTCCTTATCATTCAGCTTTAAAAATCAGAGTTATATATAATTCTCATGGTATTGTTAGATTTTCAATAATCTCTTAACATAGAAACTGACTCTGAATAATTCAGAAAGTGCTTTTTTTTTTTTTTTTTTTTTTTTTTTTTTTTTTTTAACATATAGAGACTGCTAGATTTGTTCAGGATGATTCTGAATACATTCATTGTTTAGTCAATTACAAGTAATCAGGAATAGAAATCATCCATTGTATACCACATATCTGATCCCAAACAGATCTATCAGGCCCTCTAGTACAAGGTAATTATGAAATTGATCAGCTTTTGATAGAATATGTGCTAGAGGCTTCAGAATTTCATTTTTAAAAACACCATGTTAACAGCAAAGGCTTAAAGAAAGAATTTCCTGTCACTTGGCAACAAGCCAAGGAAACTGTAACGCGGTGCCCTACCTGTCCTTTGTATAATCAGATCCCATTACCTGCAGAAAGTAACTCTAAAAGTACCCAAAGAAATGACATTTGGCAAATGCATATGTTTCATTTTGCAGAGTTTGGTAAACTGAAATACGTATACCATACTATAGACATATATTAAGATTTCAATGGGCAACTACTTAAAGTACTGAAGAGGCTGATCTTGCAATCACACATTTGTTAGACGTTATGATAATTATGGGAATACCTGTACAAATTAAGACTGACAATGCTCCAGCACATTTCTCTAGTAAAATGAATAGTTTTTTACATATTATAATATAAAACATATTACAGGTATACCACACAATCCTACAAGACAAGCAATTGTTGAGAGTTCCAATTGTACTTTAAAAGAGATGCTTAATAAACAAAAAGGGGAAACAAGGGACCCCAGAGATATATAATGCCTTATCAATTCTAAATGTTTTAATGCTAATAAACAAAAATCAACATCATCTGAGAGACATTGGATTATGGAAAAAACTGCTAAACTAAGTCAGCCTGTTTATATTAAGGATGTCACAACCTCAGACTAGAAGGCAGGAAATGTGTTGTGATGGGGAAGAGACTTCTCTGGGCAAGGAGCTTTGAGCATGTTCATACAGGAGAAGAGAGATTAGAGATTCCATCCAAACTGATTAAAATCAGATTTGACAGAGGGAGACCTCCCCACCCAATCCCCCAGTTCCCTCCACCGCCTCCCGCCTGTGAAGCTCTTGGCCAAATTAAGACCCTAATAGGTAATGTATATTTTGGTCCCTTTATGGGAACTCTAAGACTGGCTGAGACATAAATGTCTATGCATAGCCACTAAATAACGTTTGCTACAAAATCTTCAAGAATTATTATATGCCACCCCTTCGTATGGCATGAATGGAGACTGGATTACATTTTGGTATACAATCCAGACTGGCTTAAAGAAAGACAGATATTTCACCTGCTCATACAACTCATACAAAAAAAATTTTTTTTAATCATCTTTAACTGATACATGGCACTGTGCACATCTCATGAATGTACAGTTTCAGAACTGTATGTTACTTGTGAGAGCTTATATATTTGCAGGGGAAAAAAAGGGGGGGCCAAACCCCAATAGAATGAGACAGACCTGACAGAATCCCTCTGAAGGATGCTGAGACACATCTTTTCTTCCAACATTCTGCTTGATCAAGCATCAGACTATTTCAGTTGCTGTTCCTTCAAAGCTTGTTTCCAGGACAGCGGCAAAGAAAACTACAGTTTCATCTATATTACCAAACTCTCCCTCATGAAGTGGAACCACATTTTTCCCATGAAGTGTTGTGATAATCTTTTTTTTGTGTGTGTGCGCACTGTGTATGAGAAACTGTAAAATTGTAAAATTATAAAATGTAAGACCTGAGGCTTCTCCCAGTTCTTGTTACTACTAGCCTCAGGAATTCCACCCTAGTTTCCAGAATAGCTACATGCAAGCTCCCAACTATCAAAGGTCCCATACGGTTTCCAGTAACCGCCCTAGGGACCCACACCCAAGTCCCCACAAGAGGTCTCCCAACGCCAATGTCCATATGGTCTAACTTGATAAGCAACCCCACCTGCTTTGTGGTTTTAGCCTTTAAAAACTAGCCTGTAACAGCTACTCGGGGTCCTTCACCTCCCGAGTGCTGAGGAACCCTGACATATCAACAATTGGGACTTCTGATGTGTCCGTAATAAATTTTACCTATAAATCCAGCCTGTGTGACTTGAGTGGTCTCTCGTGGCGACCCCCTTCCTGAATTGGACTCTAGGGTCCAACATGTACAGGTTGTTTTTGTATCACTCAAATGTGGTTTTCTATATGAGCAGAGAGTTGAATGCAGGCCAGGCTTTGGTGTTGTTATTTTAATGAAGCATCATGTGGCTTTTAGTAACTGTAGCTTTTTTGTCTTGAGATGCTTTGTTTGTGGGCTCTTCTCCTAACTCTCCTAACAGTGTCTTTGTTGGCTCAGCTCAGCTTCTCCTGCTCAACAGTCACCAACTGTCTTCAGCTCTCTCTGCCAGCCCAATCCACTTTCAGCCTTCCCTTCACTCTGCTCGGTCTTGTCTTCTTCTCTCTAGCCTTACTCAGTCTTCTTTCTTCTGGCATCAACTGTCTTCTCTGACTTTACTCTTCTGTCTCCTGGACCCTCCTCCTGCCTGTTCCTCCTCCTAATCTCTCCTCTCCACCTCCCAGCTCTCAGTCTCTGCTGGCTTTTTATGTTCTCCTGTGTTCCCAGAAGTCCAAGAGGCAACTGACCCTGAAGGGCATGGGGTCATTTAAAGGGCCAGGCACATAAAACCTTTTCTGTAGCAGCAGAGAGTTGAATCCAGGCAGGATTTTGATAGTGTTATTTTTTTGGAGCAGCACCTGTCTCGGTGTTTTGTAAGCACACTTCCCTTACCTCCTGACTGGTTTAATAAAGACCTGATTGTCTATAGCTGGGAAGGACAGGACAGGTGGGACTTCTGGGCCGAGATAGGAATGGTAGGAAGAGCTGAGAAGCTGGAGGTCGGCTAGACAGAAGTCCTGAGGCTGAGGAGAGGTAACGGGCCACATGGCAAAGGTGGACTAGTATAGACTGGATTAACTCAGTTACATGAGCTAGTTGGGAATGAGCCTAAGTTGTAAGGCTTAAGGTTTCCATGCCTTTTTTCAATCTGCCGGAGGTCCAGCGAATGCCACATGATGATGAAGGGACTACATAACACAGTAATAATAATTGTGCAATTTTTCTCCTACTTTATACCGGCAATCGGTTGGTACTTTAATTATGACTACAATTCTACCTGCCTCTGTCTCCCACGTGCTGGGACTACAAATGTTCACCACTGCAACCAGATGTGGTGTTTTTTAAAAATGACCTCCCTTTGAATTAGAGAACGAAATAATATGATGTAAGGTGTAAACAGTAGCCATCGTTGGAATTCAGAAACGCGTCTTGGAATTCTGTGATGGCAAATTGTGTTCCTCAATATTTTGGTTACTTGCCTTGTTAATTCTATCTTTCTCAAAAAAAAAAAAAAAATCAGCTGTGTGTACACCTGTGCTGTAATGTGCGTCTGACACTCAGAGGACAACTTAGAGGTGTCTATTTTTCCATTTCTTCTGTGTGAGATGGAACTGAGGCAGCCAAATTTGGAAGCAGGAGCTCAAATGGCTTGAATCCAGAGTAACAGATATATATGCCTATTAAAGGAAGAATAACACGTTTTCACACCACATTCGCAGAGGCTAAAATTTTGCTCCTCATAGAGATATGGAACAAGGATTCAGGCTTCTCCGCCACAGCATTCTTGTCTCTTATAAGCTGCTCCTGTCACTAACGTAGGGCATACTACAAGTGTATGAGGGACACTAGCTTTAATATGGATAATTAGCTTATAAAGTTCCTGGGTACACACGAAGCTTATCGTCAGTGTGTAAGCCTTTTATGGTGATTGAACGGCATGAAACTAAGCGAATGGATAGTTCTGCAACATGGTTCTCGTGCGGCTGTGATCAAAACTGTGATGTCTGTTAAAAGGCATTGTTTTCTTGTCCCGTTTCGTAGGAGACTGCCTTGCAAATACTGATCAGCTGCCTGACATTGAGGTGTATGGTGTTGTGAGATTGTAATGATCATCACAAAACTGTGCTTATTTAAGCTGTTGCACAAACAACAAGATCGAGGTGAGAGACACTGCTTGGCCAAGTACCTCCTTTTGTCATCACATTTCCTCTTGCTAATTTGTCTTTTTCTTCAGATGTTCCATTTGTCCAGTGAGGGGTCTTTGGATTCCTTAGTTGGATATTTTTATTCTCCTGGAAAAATAAAAACAAAACCCTCCCCCAACACTAACTCTGGGGGTTTTCTTTTCTTTTTCTTTTTCTTTTTTGGTGGATTGTATCTTTTCTTTTCTTTTTTTTTTTTTTTTTTTTTAATTTTTTATTTTTTTTAATTTTTATTTATTTATTTTTTGGTTTTTCGAGACAGGGTTTCTCTGTGTAGCCTTGGCCATCCTGGATTCACTTTGTAGACCAGACTGGCCTTGAACTCAAAGCGATCCGCCTGCCTCTGCCTCCCGAGTGCTGGGATTAAAGGCGTGTGCCACCACGCCCGGCGGATTGTATCTTTTCTAGGGCAAAATGTTTTTTCACAATAGAAAAAGTATTATCTCTGAATTGAAATCTTAAAAAATTAATTTTTCAAGTGGCTCTTATAATTAAAATCGCTGTAATTCCTATGCGCCTGCCCCAGTCCCCCAAGTGTTGAGGTCAAAGGCACGTGCGTTACAAGTGCTGGGACTAAAGGTGTGAATCACCTCACCTGGGTCTAAGTTTTTCTCTGCTTGGAACTTGACCTGTATTAGGCTGGCCTTGAACTCAGTGATTTCCATGCTCTGTTTCCTGAGTGTTGGGATTAAATGAATATGACTCTCAAGTGCTGGGATTAAAGGTGTCGACCACCTGCACCCCTGTTGGTTTTGACTCTAGAATTTAGGAAGCAACTAACTTATAGGGCTCTGACTGTCTCTGCTAGGATTAAAGGCATGGGCTACCATTGCCTTCCTAAATGTTTTAATTTTAGATCAGGCTTGAGTTTCAGTTCCTTAGAAAATAAAACTGCAGTTCCTGGAAAAAAAAACCTAAATCCTGAGCAACCAATCAGCTTCTGCCCTGACACTTGGCCTGAGTGAAAAATAATGAATTTATAACTACCCTGGAAAGTCCCTGTGTGCTGGACCAATCCTGAGTGTCTCCGTTTCTCCTAGACCACTGCCAACCAGTCGCTGTGCCGGTTACCTAACCACCCTCTCTGTCTTTAAATTAAGCCTGTAAGCACACTTCAGGGTCACTATTTTGTGAAGGTGGTGACCCCCGGATGCGGGCAATCTCAGCAGAATAAATGCTCTTTGCTTTTGCATCCTGCCTGAGTCTGGGCTCTTCTTTCAGCAGCTCACACAGATCCCAGCACGTCTCATATGTTAGTTTGAACTGAATGACCAAGCTGTCTGATGAACTATCAGCTCTCTTCATACAGGAGATCGCTCCTATTCAAATCTAATCTTTATCAATTTGTGTCTACTAAACCTTCAATTCCGATGCTATTTATTTTTATTTTTAGCTTAAGTCTCTGATAATTTACAGTAGTTTGCCAATATATTTGTTTTATGGTCTTTCTTGAACTTTTTGTTTTATCTATTGAAGCTGTTCTCTTCTTGATTACATCCAGATCAGTGCGGTTTTTAACAACAGGCACTAAATCTTTTAATTGCTCTGTGGATGAGTTTCTCCTACACTGACAGAGAATGAGTGAATTGAATTGGATATTGGGACCCACCCGAGGCTCCCGTTGGCATTTCCCAAAGGCCTATTCCTTGTTGATCTGTGCCCGTTAGTCCAATGCCTACACTTGCCATACTTTCTGCATATTCCAAAAGGCTGGGTCCTTCTTCTTGGATTATCTCTAGAAAAACCATTGTTTCTAGGAAAGCCTTGCCTATAATTTTTTTTTTTAAGACAGGGTTTCTCTCTGTAACAGCCTTGCTTGTCCTAGACTCTCTTTGTAGACCAGACTGACCTTGAACTAAGAGATCCGCCTGCTTCTGCCTCCTGAGTGCTAGGATTAAAGGTGTGCACCATCACTGCCCAGCTTACAATCCTTTTTCAAATGACATTTCTTACCACAATTAAAACATCTGCCATTTTGATTTTTTCCTAAGTCATTTAGAAATAACTTCTCCTATCAGATTAGCATCATAAACATGAGATCCAATATCAGTCATATGTCTAATCCATTTCTTTCCTGGTGCTGATCTTGACTTTAAAGCTCTCATTAGTCTATCACATTCTGAATTAGCATTTTCAAAAGCCAATGTTTCAACTAGTACTTTTCTGCCCACCGAATCTGATCCTATTTATAGCTGAAGTCAATCTTCGCAAAAATTCAGTAAGCGTTTCCTTTGGGCTTTGTGTAATTTTAGTAAATGGCTCAGCCCTCTTCCCCAATTCTTAAACCTTCTCCCAAGTACTTAAAGCTGCTATAGGGCATAGTGCCAAGGTGTGACCCTCAAATTCCCACTGCCTTTGTAAATCAACATATTGACCTTCACCTAGCAACTGGTCCTGGGGAATATCAATACCTCTGGCCTGGTTTCTTTGCTCTGTGGCCTTCACTTCATCTTTCCACCAAGATTGCCATTGTGACTGAAGACCAGGTTGTAATATTGCAGTTGGCAAATCTTTCCTGTCTTTGAGGATAATACTGTTCTGAGTTGACCATGAATATAACATCTGCTTAATGGGCTGGAGAGATGGCTCAGTGGTTAGGAGCACCGTCTGCTCTTTCTAAAGGACCCTGGTTCAATTCCCAGCATCCACATGGCAGCTCACCACTGTCTGTAACTCCAAGATCTGACACCCTCACACCAATGCACATAAATTTAAAAATTAAATTTAAAAATCTGTTTAACATATGATGAACATATACCATAGGAGATGATTGCTTCCTTAAATCTCCTCAAATCTAATATATCTTTAGGATGCCATTCAAATTTATTATAACCCTGGGGTGCATATCATCTCCTGGTATGTCTTCTATAGTACCTGATTATACTAAGGCTGGTTTTCTAACAACCTTAGACCACGTCCTTCCACTTTTATTATGCTGTTGCCTGATAAGCTCTTGTCTAAATTCCTCTGTGTGTATCTGACTATTTTTCTTAGGTCTTCCTCTAAGGTTTGTCTAAATTCTTCTATCTTTGTCTGTGTGTTTTCCTTAATCTCATTTATAAGTTCCTCTCATTTCCCTGGTATGGCTCCTATGCACTTTGCATATTTCTCTTTTTTCCATGTATCTGTCAAGGTTAGAGCGATACAGAGATAGAGACACCTTAGAGAGGGTACAGAAAGCGGTTATGGCCATTAATCATCATAACTGGTATGGAGCCAATTTCATCTAAGTTAGTTTTTCATTTAAAGTTTCTACTTTTAGGCCCTGTGGAGTAGCACTGATCAAGGTTCTACAGCCTTCTATTAAGTTCCAGCTACTTCCCATCCTCAGCTCTCTATTTAAGGGTCTCCCAGATGACTTACCAAACCTGATGATGGCTTCTCAGCTTTAAAGGAAAATCCCAAGTGTTCTATTTTACTAATAAAGACTCAGGAGTGAGATGCTGGTGTAAAAACCTGCTAGCTCAGAGAGGCAGAGAAGCCCATGTTCTGATGGAAGAGGCCGAAATGGCTCGCTAGCTCAGCTAACAGCCCAGGGAGAAAAGGCCAAAGAACTCAAGGCTAAAGTCTTCCTAATTCAAAAGGCAAAGGAGTTGAAGAAACTCAAGAGCGAAAGAGCTAAAAACTAAGAGAAACTCTGTGTCCAAAACTCATGAAAAAAATTAAAAGCTAATGAGCTAAAAGCCCCAGAGTTCCTTCTGCTTCTAAGTACTGTACTAAAGACCCCTCGACTCGAAGTCCCTCCTACTCTTCAGTCACTGTCAGCTGTTTTCTTGCATCACCTCTTGACCTTGCGTTAACTTTATTAAATCCTGTGTACAGAAAGCTCTTGGATCAAAGGTGTGTGTTAGAACTCAACTGAACCAAACGGAAGACAGATTTTTACAGTTCACAATCTCTGGAATCACAATGGGATTAAAGATCCTGCAACAGCGAGCTTTCTTAAGACTTAATACTTTCCCAAATTTCTTTGGCTTCTAAAAGGAGGCCTAAATTACCAGGAAGCAACTTTAAGAAAGGTTTGCCCCATTTCTCAGGGAGATGGTGGTTGTGGTGGTTTTTTGGTCATTCAGTGTGTTATGTGTGTTTGTTGTTGTTTAAGAGATTGCTTGTAAGATATTAAATTATTTTTGTCAGGAAGGAAACAAGGTATAGGAGATTAGACTCAGGAACTTCTCTCTTTCTTTTTCTTTTTTCTATCATTTCTCATGTAGAGGGAGAAGGGTTGAAAAGGAAAAAAGTGGGGATATAGAAATAATAGGAAAAAAAGGCAGACTATTGAATGTACTCTCATAGGTCTTTGTATATTGATACAAAATTAAGTTTATATTTGGTGACATTGGTAAAGATTTTTGTATATTGGTACACAATTTAGTTTATATTTACAATAAAACATACTATGCATCAGCTCTTTTTAAGGTATTGTGCTCATGTAATTCTTTAAGATGCAATGTGATTTTCTAGCCCCTTGGAAAGCTACTGTTACATACTTCTTAGGATAATTGAGACATGTAAGTCCTTGTCCAGTGGAGACATCTGCACTGGGGAGTTGGTGGGAGCTTCCTCTTCTGTTTGAATGTGGCACAGATCAAAGCAAACTGTGTCCCGGGAGCTGTCCGCAGCCACCACTTGACTTCTTCCTCTTTGCTACCAAGTTTTCCTTGTGTGCATCAAGAAAAGCTGAAAATAATATGCAGGACGGGATCCAGTCAGTGTGTACCCAACTCCCAAATGGCAAAAAGGCATCGGAGAATTCTTCAGGCTGTCCCCTAAAGATTCTGAAAAAGAGAACAATTTCTCTGGAAGCAGTAGCTTAGGAAAAGCAATGAGAGAAGTGTGATCCTTGCAACCTCATCACACAGGCGATGAAAATAAACAGAACTTAATCATCTGAATACTGTGTTTAGTTTACTTACACATTCTAGGAAGTAAATTTGTATATGTATTTGTTCAATTGGCTTGTTGAATAGGCACATAATTGAAAGAAAGGCTAATATTTAGCCACTTAAAAGCAACTGTAGTGGATGTAAACATGTTTTGTTTTCATCCTGGTTGTGGGATGTAAAACTGCCTCCTGTGATGATATTTTTTCATTGAAGACAGAGTCCTGAGAGGGCTTATGATGTTTGTCTGCTAGAAAGGAAACTGCCTCGTGCAGGGGCGTGGTCTTTGCCAGTTGAAAAACATCCTGTGGGACTATGGGAGATTATAAATAGCCCCCAAAACAAAGATCAGTCGCTTTTGCATCACTTTGCATTGCTTCTTGGCTTTGAATCTATTTGCTCTGAGATGCTCCTAGCGAGAAATGGTCCAGAAAAGGCTTTGAACTTCCTGCTGCTGTGGTTGTGGTCATTTTTCCTGGATTGCTGGTTTGCTGTTCAAGGGGTCTGCTGGAATCCTGACGATGAAGAGTGAGATCACCCCAAGGAACTGAGTCTAAAAAATTCCACCTCTTCTGTCCCTGTTAACCTTCCTTCTCTCCTACCCGGGTTTAGTGGATTGGAAGAGAGCTATATGCATTAAAGAATGCCAAGTAAAGGAGGGTTTAAAAAGATCAAAGCAGCCGGGCGTGGTGGCACACACCTTTAATCCCAGCACTTGGGAGGCAGAGGCAGGCGGATCGCTGTGAGTTCGAGGCCAGCCTGGTCTACAAAGTGAGTCCAGGACGGCCAAGGCTACACAGAGAAGCCCTGTCTCGAAAAACCAAAATAAATAAATAAATAAATAAAATAAAAAGATCAAAGCCTACAAGCACCTGGCTATAAAAGGGGAGTATTTGAAAATGTGTAAATTCTAATTGCATTCCTGAATTTTTAATGCCATATGTAGCTTCTTTTACCTGTTAACATTCTTGCTAGAAATCAAGTTTGCATGACGTTCTAATTACTACTCTACTGTCTTTATACTGATGACATTTTATGGGCACTGGTTATGGAAATAGTGCCATATTGTTATGGCTGTTTTGCTTATAAATGTTGGCAGTATTTTTCTCATTAAACATTCAGTATTAATTTTAAAAATAAATGCAAGTTAATAGTCAGTAGATCAAGCTTGTGATTCTGATATATACTAAGTTAATTAGAGAGTAAATAATTAGAGACAAGCAACATTTTCCCATTCGACTATACTGAGATAGATAGGTGGTCATCAAAAACCTCAGAGAGCTATAGAATATGGCATTTAAAGATGTTTTATTAATTTGAGACTTTTTTTTTGACAATGAGACATGTCAGCTCCTGACAGCACCTCCAAACTTCAAAGAAGATGATGATTATGAAACAACCTTCTTTAAGAGTTTGCTTCAGATGTGGCAGTTAGAAACTGACCTTGCCTCAGATGCTGACAGTATGCTTTCTAAGCTGCGGACAACATGACATAAAGAAATTTGACTGCCAACTCTACCAGGACAAGGTTGAGAAGTTGCTCATAATTCCTGCTTCACAGAAAAACCTGCCAGATAATCTGAGCCAGTAGGCTGATGAGACGCATGCTCCAATCACAGCGGAAACCTGGGTGATTGTTTAAATGGCCAACATTGTATGGTATTTCTATAGATTTGGAAGCTGCTTGCTCTGTACTTCCTGTGTATTCTGGGTTGAAGACTAGATAGTTATAGACTCACAGTTATGCTCAAGTTGTTTAGGGTTAAAAAATGTTTTTAGGTGTAAAAGGATGTTTTATGTTGATAAATGCAGGTTATGAAAGAAAGTGATTTCGATATAGAACTTTGTACTCACCAAGGTAGAATAGATGGTAGAGTCATTTTGCAGAGTTTGCTAAATGGAAATGGATTGGACATTGTAAGTGTAGTTCTTACCAGACAGTACGTAGTTTATTTATGTTAGAGAAAGAGTCTTTTATTTAGACACAAAGTAGAAATTTCATGAGACTTGCTCACACTGCAAACCCTGAGATTTTTGAACTGGAAAAACATGTTTCTTGTGGTGTGGCTCAGCCCTAGCACACCCCTTCAACACAAGAGCTTTCTGCAAAGAAGAGCTAAATAAAGGCAATCATAGGTTAAGAGAGGAAGCAAGCAACCACATGACAGGAAGTGAACATAAGAAAACACAGGAAGTAGGAAGGAGGGGCATTGATTGGAAGGGTGTTTAAGATAGCATGAGCTGAGTAGGAAGGCAGCTGGCTGCTTTCTTGCCTTTCTGAGCTAGCAGGTTTTCACTCTAGCATCTGCCTCCTGAGTCTTCATTGGTAAAGATTGAACAACTGGGATTTTTATTTAAAAGCAACAACAATCCTCAGCTTCAGTGCTGAGTTTAAGGCTACTCTGCCTTACACCAGACCCTGTTTCAGAACAAGCAAACATGAGAAGCCGGTTGGAAGAGGAAGACTGGAAACTGTTCTCTACAGAGACTCCATGTAACAAGTAACACACATGTAATAGTAGCCATGATGAAGGGGACTCAGTGGGCTTTATGTAAATAACCTACAAAGATCAGGAGCTGAGCCGGGCGGTGGTGGTGCATGCCTTTAATCCCAGCAGTCAGGAGGCTGTGAGTTCGATGCCAGACTGGTCTACAAAATGAGTCTAGTACACCCAAGGCTACACAGAGAGACCCTGTCTCGGAAAAAAAAAAAAAAAAGATCAGGAGCTGGAAGCCGGGCGTGGTGGCGCACGCCTTTAATCCCAGCACTCGGGAGGCAGAGGCAGGCGGATCGTTGTGAGTTCGAGGCCAGCCTGGTCTACCAAGTGAGTCCAGGATGGCCAAGGCTACACAGAGAAACCCTGTCTCGAAAAACCAAAAAAAAAAAAAAAAAAAAAAAAAAAAAAAAGATCAGGAGCTGGGGATGACTCACAGAAAGAAGTACACACACTGTGCAAAGCATGAGGCTCAGAGCCCAACGCTGAGCCCCGTGTGTGGATCCTGGCCTGGCCCCCAGGTTCTGTCTCCCCCTGTGCCAAGAACTCAAGTGTCCAACCATGGCAAGCAAGGGGCCCCCAGGAAGAGGAAAGACCTTCAGCCAGCATGTCTCTTCCCATAGAATAGGGTGGCTCAGTGTGGGATGGGGCTCAGCCTCTGAGGCTGACACATAGGCTATGGGCAAATTACAGATTCAACGTTCTCTCTTCCAATAAGAAACTGTCCAGCAAGTGTCTGGAATTCCTCTCCTTGTAAATGAAGCATTCCAAGCACCTCTGCCCCAGCCAATAATATACACCCAGCTTGGGAAGCCCTACCCACCGGCCATGTTTTACATAGTAGGCCCTTGTTAAGCCTGAATAACAATGAAGCTGACTCCCAGAAGTCTTTCTGACATATTTTGCCTGCTTGCAGCTTCTGCTCCCCATGGTATCTGTGGCTTGGTGGCCAATGACCTCCGAGGAAAGGGTGACCCACAGCTAGGTGGGTTGGGGCCTGGAATGGGGGTACGGGTGTAGAAAGGACAAGGACAGGGTCAGGGTCAGGGACATCATCAAAGTGTGTGGTGTCAGTGCTGGGAGGGGCAGGGATGAGAAGATCCAGGGCAGGGGTGGGTGGAGCCAGGACAAGTGGGCGGGGCTTGATGAATGTGGAGCGTCTGGTCAGTGCCAGGCCAGCTTTGATATACCAGGGCTTCACCCAGGCACCATGGTACATACACTAGATCCCGCCACACATAACTTCCACAAACCCACACAGCTATGAAGACTTTTCCAAACACACACACATGTAAACATGGTAGCCACACGGACACATGTACCACCCACTCCCTAAACATGTAAATCTACCAGTTATACACAGGCCACACCCCTCAAGCAAACACCCACATAGTGCTCAAAGTGTGCATTTAGGGTTGACAGATGGGCCAGCCCATAAAGTGGTTGCTGCTAACTCTACTGACCTGTGTTTACCTTCTACACGATGGAAAGAGAGAACCAGTTGTCAAGTTGCCTTCTGCCTGCCACCTATGTACTGTGGCATGTGTGCACACCCTGTAGATTATACATAATCACACAGACATATACAGTGTCCACAAGCCCCTTTAACCAATGAGCCTTCCCCCAGAGCTCTGGTCTTTTTTTCTTTTTATTGCTTTTTTTTGGGTTGTTTTTATAATAGAACCTCATGTAGCCCAGGCTGACCTTGAACGTATGACCCTCCTGCCTCTACCTCCCAATGAGAGAGATGGCAGGTGTCCCCACTAACACCTGTTTGCCCAGAGGCCTGGTGCATGCTGGGCCAGCTCTCTACAGAACATTGATACAGCCAACTTGGTGATGCACAGCTGCATACCGAGGCCCTGACTCAACAACAAAAAAAGCAAATGAACGAACGTTCTTACAAGGGATTGTGTGAGTGTGTGTGTTTTGAGACAGAGTCTGAGTACCTTGGCTGGTCTTGGATTCACACTGTAGCCCTGGAACTCCTGAGTCCCCTGCCTCAGCTCCCTGAGTACCTGGATTACAGACTTGCTCCGTGTGAGGAGGCCAGGGCACAGAGAGGCCTAACTACCTGTCCAGGGACACACAGCAACATAAAGAAACCCCATCTCAAAAAAAAAAAAAAAAAAAAAGATTAAAAGATGATGATGATTGTTGGTTGAAACTTAGGATCATTTTGTTCGACATTTACTTAATGTATTATACATGTGCAACTCATTTGAAAAGGTGATGTACAGTTCTAGTCTTATGAAAGCTAACTGTTCCAACTTGTTCACAATGGCTGGAAATAGAAATTGGTAGTTGGTCACTTATAAATCTTATTAGATACTAAATTACTTAATTATAGAATAGGCTTTATTTGGTTTCTTGTCTATGTTTTTAAAAGGAATAGATAGATGATGGATAGAATAGATAGATAGTTGGTCTCCAAACACTTCAGAGATCCACAGAAAATGGCATTTAATAATAAAGGGCTTTTATGACAGAGAGACACATCCGCTCCTGGCAGCACCTCCAGCCTAATTATGAGGGCATCAAGAAACAAGAGTGGCAGATAGCCACTCGGCTGAGGAACTGTGCTCATCTCTACTGCTGATGACAGACTGACGGTCCACAGTGATCAAACCTGACACTGAGAAACTGGCTGCCCAGCCTTGCAGAGACCAGGTGGGCCAGTCCTTCAGGATTTCTGCTTCAGAGCAGTCTGTGAGATGTTTCGGGCCAGTGGGCTGAAGACCAGATGTCCCGACGATGAAGATGAACCTGTGACTGTCCGGGCAGTCAGCTCTTTCTGTTCTGTCTATACTTTTGGAAGTTGCTTGCCTGCACTTCCTTCATATTACATAGTATTTCCTTCTGGGGTCTCTGATGGGGTTTAAGACTAGATAGCCACAGTGTTACTATTTTTGAAAAACTCTGGACACTAGGATAAGACTCAGTAGGATAGGATAGATAGTAAAATAATTTCTCCAAGATTGTCAAATACAAATGGACTTGTCCTTGTAAATGTGACCTTTACTGGATAATCCTCATAATTATTTTCATTGTATATAGTTTACTATATTTAATAGAAAGGGATAGAGGAAGGGGAGACGAACTTGTTTCTGTTTTGATCCCAAGTGTGGGATGGGGAAACGGGCCAGATGTCTACCACTTAGATGTGAGAAAGCAGGATGTTTTTCCACTTAGAAGTCGAACTACTTCGTTGGGGAGCTTGGTGAGACTGAGAGGGGATATAGATAGATAGATAGATAGATAGATAGATAGATAGATAGATAGATAGATAGATATGCCAAAAACAGGAGAGGGGGCTTTTTGAAGGGACTTGGCTTTTGGCTGTTCATCCTTGTACTTTAGAAGGCTCCTAGAGAGAACCGCTCCAGGAAAAGCTTCAAGGCTCTGGGCTCCAGCTGAGGTTTTAGGTTGTGGTTGCTCCAGGTTCCAGCAGCAACTTTGCTGGGATTGCTGGTCGGCTGAGGTCCCGCTGACGACGCCAGGAGAATCATTCAACGGAACTGATAACCTTAAGGGTTCAGTGTTGTGTTCTTTAATCTCCTTTTCCTATTGTTTGGCTTAGTCGGGTCGATAGGGAGGTAGGCTCGTTTAATAAGTTCACAATAAATATAACTGTCAAGAAAATTGAGCCTACAGATGATGATGAAGGAGAAGACGAAGAAGTACGAGAAGAAAAAGAAGAAGAGGAAGAGGAGGAGGAGGAAGAAGAAGAAGAAAAGAAAGAAAGAACAACATGTTATTCCTGAGAAGCATAAACACTTGCCTGTGGAACAGCAGCAAAGCAGCAAGCAAATGTGAAGTAAACACACTCCTTCCAAGAAAGCAGGAGGAACATGAAAACACTGAGGTCACGTGACTCTTGTTATTGTGGCGTGTGCTCACAGGCTTTCAGGAATTTCCTAAAATGACGCAGTTCCTGGATCTTGTTCTGACAAGCACCAACGCGATCAGTTTATTTAAGACCCAAACTTTTTTTCCCCTAAACTGGGTTTCTTTGTGTAGCCTTGGCTGTCCTGTTAGACCAGGCTGGCCTCAGACTCACAGAGATCCTCCTGCCTCTGCCTCCCGTGTGCTGGGATCAATTGTGTGAACCACCACTGACTAGAGATGTCAAACTTTTCTTTTTTAATTTCCTTATCCCAGGTCCTCACCCTGAAACATCCCCTTTGAGGGTCCTAATTGCGGGTGTTTCCCGTCTCACACCAATCTGTTTTAAAACTTTTTGTGACCTGCCTCCTTCCCCCAAATGCTGCTTGATAGGCCAGTGGCACCACAGAAGGCGGGGAAAGTGTTTGGCTTACGGTGTGCAGTGAGAGAGCTGTGAGCAGTCCTAGCTTTGCCTGACTGAAATTGCTGATGGGTGGTGACTGTCAACCTGGTGGTTTAACTTTGGTGTGAATGACCTGGACGTCACCACAGCTGAGACAGGGGGATCACACAGAGCACACTGATCGTTGTATGCTAGAGACCCTGCGCCTACACGGAGAAGCGCCTGCTGAGTGCAGGAAAAGTGCAGGACGACTTTGCAGCGCAGGCGCAAGTTCTACCGCGATGTCCAACTCCGCAGGTCTGGGCAGCTCTGTGCCTGAGGGGGAGGAAGCCAGGGCTGGGAACCGCTGTGCAGTGACTCTGTCCCTAAGGGAGCTGCTCCTGTCACTCAGGCCTCACTAGCCAATCAGGGCCTCGAACGGGCTGTCAGTCAGAACGGAGGCGGGCACTTCCGGTCCGCCAGGCTGCTGCCTCCTCTTTGTCTGCGGGAGCCACTCGTGTTCCGCGTGCCGCGCCGTGACCCGCTGCCGGGAGCTGTGAGGAGAGCGGGCCGAGCTCGGGATCCGCGCCATGGTGAGCGGGGCCGCCGTCCCCACGCGGGGAGGAGCCGCGGGAGCGCGCGTGGGGCTCGTCCCGGGGTGCGGGAGCCGGCGGCGGCGACTGCAGCGCCCGAAGTGACGCGGTTTGTCCCCCGCAGCTCCCGGGCGGAAGCGGGTCCCTCAGGGACTTAGTTCTCCCAGGTGCCGCTGCGCAGAGCGTGGGGAGCGGGAGCTGCTGCTTGGACGCTGTTCTTGTCGTCCTGCAGGGCGCGCATGCGCGGCTTTCATTGTCAGGGACGGCAGATTGGCTGCCTCGCAGAGCCCTGGCTTCTCTAGCGTCTTCTGGGAATTATGCACCTGGCACTTGACATTCAGGTGACATTCGGTGTAGGTGGATGGTGTTTCATTATAGAAAAACTAAGACGTGCATGTATATGACACATTGCTCTACCATATGTATCTGAAAAAACCACTTGAGGAAAATTGAATGTCGTTCTAAATAACTGAGAAACATTGGAGAATAGAAGCAAATAGACATTTGAGCAGTGATATATGTTTTTAAAAAAAGAACTTAAAAAAATGATACTGTGGTGGTTTGAACAGGCCCATGTGTCTGAATGCCTGGTCATCAGGGAGTGGCACTGCTTGGAAAGGATTAGGAGGTGTGGCCTTGTTGGAGTAGGTGTGCTCTGAGAGGAAGTGTGTGACTGTGGACAGGATCTGAGTGTCCAGGGCCTAAGCCCAGCCTGTTGGCTTTCTTTCTTCCTGATGCCTCTGGATCTAGATGGAGAACTCTCAGCATCCCATCATGCACTGTGTCTGCCTGGATGCTGCCATGCTCCATGGCATGGTGACAATGAACTAAATCTCCCAAACTGTTTAAGTGTTTTCGTTTCTAAGAGTCGCTGTGGTCACGGTGTCTCTTCACAGTAATAGAACACTGACTAAGACAGAAGCTGGTACCAGGAAACAGGGAATTTCTCTGACAGGCCTTACCCTGCTTCTTGTGAATTCAAATAGTTATTTCTGCGCCCTGACATTTGGTTGCAGTTAGGACACGGGCGTTGTCATGAAAATTGAACCATCTCCTGTGTCAATATGGTGTAAGGCATGCTCCCCAATTATCTCTTATTGGTTAATAAAAGTCCCAGAGAGAGAGAGAGAGAGAGAGAGAGAGAGAGAGAGAGAGAGAGAGAGAGAGAGAGAGATTGAAAACAAAATGGCAGTACTTAGGATAAGTCTCATTCATTTGTTCCCAACATGTCTCCTTTTCTTTGTACCTTATTCAAATCTTTGATTATCTGTTTTAGAGTAGAGGGGATTGTATGGATCCTCAGAATCCAGAGCTTAACTGTGCTTTTAGTGTTTGTACTCTCTTCACACATCTTCTTTGTATGTTTTCTGATGACTGAAACTGAGCAGCCCACTTTTTTTTTCTGCAGTCACACACACCATCACCACCATTACAGACTCCATACCTACAAAAAAAAGTAAGATAAAATGTAGCAGTTGCTTTTCCTTGCTAAACTATTTTTATAGCCTTATATTTTTATTTTCATATTTTTGGGTGATGGAATTAGGTTTTTGCACATGTCAGGCATTACTCTAATGCTGACTTTTTACTCACATGTTGACTTTCAAATTTTGGCAGAAGGTATTATTTCTTTTACCAGGGTGGCACGCATGCATGACATTAATACTGCGTGCTCACAATCATTGGTGTTCAACATTCTCCCTTACCTTCGTCTATATTTTTGATTTTTAATAAATGTGCATGAGTCATGCACACATTGACATATATTTGGATGTGTGTCTGGTGTTTCCTAAAGTCAGAAGAGAGCATTGGATTCTTTGGCCTGGAGTTATGAATGGTTGAGAGCCCCCAAGTGACTATTGAGCATTGATCAGGTCCTCTGCAAAGCAACACGTGATCATAACTATGGACCCATCTTTCCTGTGGTTTTGTTTTTTATTTTGGGTCAACATTTATTTGATAATATGTTTGAGACCTCTGATATGTCAGTCAGTATCTTATTAAATATGCATTCCATTATAGGAATATCATATTCCTTATGTTTAAAGTGTGGCACTGCAGTTTTCTGATAATATAGTATTGAGCTGGAGTGACTGTTTAAATCTTGGGAAGAATTTTGAATGAGCCCCTGAGTGCTTTGTATCCTTTTTGTTTGTTTCTTTGAGAGAGGGTCTCACTATGTCACTCTGGATGGCATGAGAATCACTACATAGACCAGGCTGGCCTAGAAATTCACCTGTTTATGTCTCCTGGGACCTGGGATTAAAGATGTGCATCCCCACATCCATCTTCTCCATCCTTTTTTGAGGTTAGGGATTTTCATACAATTTTGCTGATGTATACTCAATAGTGATGATCTGAGTGTCTCTCTGGTTAGTTGTCATTTCTCTTGCAATGCCATATGGAATTCATTGGGCCCAGAAACAAGAGGTATTTTCTTCTAAAACAACTTGGTGATTGTATTTGAAATTCTGTGATGTGGAATAAATGTGTGTAGCACCCAGAATTATGTAAATATATTCTCTTTGAAATATATACTTATAGTGCTGTAAGTCTCACCATTTCTATAACGTACATGTATGGTATACTTCAGGATGCAGTGACCTATGAGGATGTGCATATGGACTTCTCTCAGGAAGAGTGGGCTTTGCTGGATCCTTCTCAGAAGAGTCTCTACAAAGATGTGATGCTGGAAACCTACTGGAACCTCAGTGCTATAGGTAAGAGTGTTATTAGTTTTCCTTCACTTTCTAAACAAGGGGATACATATTTCTTGGTTATTGGTGCACTTCTGTGATTTCAGTTGTGAAAAAGGAAGAACGTGATGAATAATCAGACATGGTTCTCAGGTTCACCAAAGAGATTAACTTAAAATCTGTGTAATATCCAGTAATGTATCATAAATTTTCTGGTACTGTATTTTAGGCTACAAGTTAGAAGAGCAGAATATTGAAGAACATTGTCAAAGTTCTAGAAGATATGAAAGGTAAATTTCACGTGCAGACTGATAAAAATGCGTCACTGAAGAAATTTTAATGTGCCCTGAAGTTTTAAAGAAAAGCAACAGTGTAACTAAGCACAGTACAGCTTTGTGTATGTTGATGATTATTAAATTCTCCCGAGACCATGTACTTCAATTTCAGGTAGCTGACCTGTGTTTGCAAGGCACTCATCTAAGAAACAAGACAAGGAAACAATATCTTAACACATGACACTATTTTAGTCAGCCTGGAGAATGCCACGCTGTAGAACTGTGGAGAGTCATGTTGCGGGACTGTTAATCCATTTAGTTTTATAAGCATACAGCTCATAGCAAAGCTAGTGTTACTCATACACTTACAATGACTTTCCAAAGTTTAGTGAGAGGAACAGTTCGTGGGAGCTAAGAAGGTTGTTATTGTGGGACAACCATAATCCCTGTAGTGCATGTCCACGGGGAACAGAAAGTTAACCTGTGTGAATGCAGTGGGAAAACCTGTTGTTTTTATTTCTCATTTAACAGGTATAACATCAGTCGTTCTGGATACAAGCATTTCCATAAAGAATATGGAAAGAAGCAGAGTGCCTTTGCACAGAACAGTTTTCTTCAAATACAAGAAAGAATCCACACTGAAGAGAAACCCCATGCATGTAATCAATGCAGTAAAGCCTTTGCAAATTTCCGTAGTCTTCGAAAACATGAAACAAATCATACTAGAGAAAAACCGTATGAATGTAATCAGTGTGGTAAAGCCTTTCCTAGTTGCAGTAATCTTCAAATACACGTAAGAACTCATACGGGAGAGAAACCCTATCACTGCAGTGAATGTGGTAAAGCGTTTGCACGTCACAGTAACCTTGATATACACAAAAGAACTCATACGGGAGAGAAACCCTATGAATGTAATCAGTGTGGTAAAGCCTTTCCTAGTCGCAGTAATCTTCAAATACACGTAAGAACTCATACGGGAGAGAGACCCTATCACTGCAGTGAATGTGGTAAAGCATTTGCACGTCACAGTAATCTTGATATACACAAAAGAATTCATACGGGAGAGAAACCTTATCACTGCAACGAATGTGGTAAGGCCTTTGCATATCACAGTAATCTGAAAACACATGAGAGAAAGCATACTGGAGAGAAACCGTATGAGTGTAATCAATGTGGTAACGCCTATGCAAGTCGTAGGAGTCTTCAAAATCATGAAAAAAATCATACTGGAGAAAAACTCCATGGGTGTAATCACTGTGGTAAAGCCTTTGCACATCGTAGTAGTCTTGAAATACATGAACGAACTCACACTGGAGAGAAACCTTATGGATGTAATCAGTGCTGTAAAGCCTTTGCACGTCGCAGTCTTCTTCAAATACATGAAAGAGTTCATACTGGAGAGAAACCCTTTGAATGTAGTCAGTGTGGTAAAGCCTTTGCAAGTAGTAGTAGTCTTCGAAATCATGAAATACATCACACTGGAGAGAAGCCCTTTGGATGTAATCAATGTAGTAAAGCCTTTGAATTAAAGTGCGATCTTCAAATACATCAGCGAGTTCACACTGGAGAGAAACCCTATGGATGTAATCAGTGTGGTAAAGCCTTTGCACGTCGTCGTTACCTCAGAAATCATGAAAAACATCACACTCTTGAGAAACTGTTTGAGTGTAGTCAGTGTGGTAAAGCCTTTGCAATTCGCAGTCATCTCCAAAAACACAAAATAATTCATACTGGAGAGAAACCATATGAATGTACTCACTGTGGGAAAGCCTTTGCATATTGCAGTAATCTGTATAAACATGAAAGAAGACATACTGGAAAGAAACTATGAATGTAGTCGATGTGGTAAAGCCTTTTCAAATTGGAGTAGTCTTCATAATCACAAAAAAAAAAAATGTTATACTGGAGAGAAACCCTATGAATGTAATCAACTTGATAACACCTCTGCATATTACCATCTTCTTCAAATGCACGAAAGAATTCCTACTGGAGGGAAACACCGTGAATCTAATAAATGCAGTAAAGCCTTGCACACCAAAACATCCTTTCTACTGAGCCCTCTCACTGTTGCTCATACAAGATCATCAGAACCATTTCTTCATTAAAATATTGTCTTGTTTTCAAATGCTATACAAATTCAAGGACAGAGGAACATACAATAATTTGAATAATAAAGCCTATTTGCAAATAAAAATGATATTTATACTACCATCCATTTTTATCTGATGTTAGTTCACTCTGAGGAATTAATACATGTTCTTAGCATTTTCTCAGAAACACAAATGAATACCAGAGAATTGTCTCAGTGGGTAAAGGTGGTTGCTGCTAAGACTGATGACCTGAGTTTATTCTCTGGGAGACCCACATTACTCATTCAGGTTTTTCTCTGATTATTGTACTTGGACTGGGGCATATGTGTGTGCGTGTGTGTTCACGTGCGTGTGCACACACACTATTATAAGTAAAATTGAGACTCACACAACCAATATGAATATGGAGACATTTATTTATTGTGAAAGGTTTGCATTTTCGGTACCTCCCATTAACAAAGCAGGGCCAGCCTCTCACTATGAATGGATTGTCCTTCCTCAAAGCATGGCCAATAGCCCAACCTTCTGCCAAGAGTCTGTGGCTACTGCACTAAGGCCTCATCTGGAAAAGGAACTCAATATTTGCCATTATATGGATTATATCTTAGTGTGGGGAAATGCTTCCATCTCCCTTCCCAACATAAGGACCAGTTAATACTTTCATTATCCTCCCTAGGATTTAAAATAGCTCCTCAAAAAATACAACTTATTTCACCCATTAAATTCCTAGGAATGGGAAATTTCCCTCACCTCAATACGCCCTCTTAAGCCCACCCTTTCTTTTCCACAAAAATTAACACTTGCTTCCCTCCAACGTTTTTTGGGCAACCTTAACTGGCTTCGACTCTGACTCCCTCTCCCCACAAGCACTCTCCAGCCCCTTTTGGATCTTCTAAACAGAGAAAAGCCCTCCTCCCCACGACACTCTCCCCTGAGACAAGCCAAGCTCTAAATTCAGTTAATAATATAAAAAACATGACCCTTACTAGATACGACCCTACAATGCCCATAAAACTTATCTTTAATTCCTCACCTACACTTGTGGGAGACCAACACCAACCCCAAGGAGTGCTGGAATGACTCCACACCACAGGGGGTAGTGTCCCTTGAATCCTAACATAAGTGGATGCACTAGCCACTATAATTAAGGCTGCCAGAGACAGAGCCCTACAAACCCTAGGCAAAGAATCCGATGTGCTTGTCTCCCCCCTTTTCCCTCTCTGATATCCAATGACTATTCAAAAATCACTCCTGCTTTGCCACCACCTTAATAGGATTCACCGGACAAATTGATAACCATTACCCTAATGAAAAGTGGACTTCTGCCCTTCCGCTCTTAACATGGCTGCCTCCCCCAGCTCTTTATCAATATTCACGGATGAAGGAAAAAGAGGAGCAGCTGCAATAATATTCTACTCCTCAGGAGAAGATGCTCCCATCATCCGATTCAGTTACCTCACCACTCCCCTCATTATAAAGAACTCTACGCTGTCTACTTAGCCCTCAACGAAGTTAATAAACCCCTTAACCTTTTTTCAGATAGTGTCTATGTTGTTGTTAACCTGCTTCCCTGGCTTTCAAGGTCTTTTATTAAGTTAAATGCCAACCTGTTCTCATCATTTGCTCAGACAGGTCTCCACCCTCTTACAAGAAAGAGCCTTCCCCCTCTTCATCCAACACGTAAGATCCCATAGTGACCTGCCAGGATCAATATCTGAGGGACATGCCTTTGCTGACCAAACCGCCTCTACAGGGACATTTGTAGCTCCCATCGAGCAGACAGACCAATTTCACACACACACACACACACAAATATGAAAGGGCTTCATGCCCACTTGCCTCATATTCCTCTCAGTCAACTACCGGGGGATAACAAAGACATGCTCTCACTGTGAATCCCTCATTAGGACACCAACCCTACAAACTATGGGCACCAATCCTAGGGGCCTCAAATCCAATGCCCTGTGGCAAGTTGATGTCGCTCACATCTCTCAGTTTAGCAGACAAAAATATGTCTTTGTCACCATCGACACCTAATTCACATTTCATCTGCCCTATGGCCCAAACAGGGGAGTGCTCAAAAGAACTAATTTACCATATGCTCTCCACCTCTGCCATCATGAGCATCCCTCAACACAAAAACTGGTAATGGCCCTGCCTTTGTTAGTTCCTAACTTAAATCTCAGGGCACTGTAGGGTCGTATCTAGTGAGGGTCATGTTTTTTATATTATTAACTGAATTTAGAACTTGGCCTACCTCAGGCCATGCTCACAATGGGAAATTGCCCATCACACTGGGATCCCCTATAACCCTCAGGGTCAGGGAATAACAACACATTGAACCCTAAAAGCCCAACTTCTAAAACAAAAACCAAACGCCTACCCCCCAACATACAACTAATGATGGCCTTCACCACTCAAAACGCCCCCTACCTCCCTCCATTGGCACACAGCAGACATGGCCCCTTCCTTACAACCAGAAGGGGTTTTACTTGTGTCTTTCCACAGGACCAGCCCAGATCTATTTGGGTCCCTGCCAGAAATGTCCGACACCACCCTGCCAGCCAGCCGAGAAGATGGCCAGGCTCTCTCTGATGGATCTTGAAACAGTAAAATCTCCTGGAAAGACATTCGCGACTTGGTGACCGCTGCTCAGGAGATGTGGCCCCCACAAGCACACCTCTCTCTCTCTCTCTCTCTCTCTGTCTCTCATTCTTATGACTGTGTTTGCCATTCTTTATTCTAACTCAGCTAGTGCTCTGCCCCTCCCTAGGCCCCCTAACACTCACCACTGGAAATTCTTCTTAAGGGAGACCTACAACAGACACAATGAAGTTGTGGGAACCCAGGACTGCCCACTGGAAGGATGCCAAACCTGGCTTAAAATTCCTCTACACCTCGGGTCCATCCCCTCAACCTCTAACGGCCCTTTCCTCTGCTTTCCTTACCGAAACACAGGTGATTGCCTCCATGTCTTCACATATGGAGGCTGCAGATACTGGACTTACAGATTTTGAATATTCTGGTCGCCATGACACCGTGTTCACAAATCTTTTTTTGTTTGTTTTGTTTTTCGGGCCAGGGTTTCTCTGTGTAGCCTTGGCTGTCCTGGACTCACTTTGTAGACCAGGCTGGCCTCGAACTCACAGCGATCCGCCTGCCTCTGCCTCCCGAGTGCTGGGATTAAAGGCATGAGCTGCCACCGCCCAGTATGTTCGCAAATCTTAACACCCATTTTCAGCTTGCTATCGGCGACCCCTGGGATGAACGACGGCGAATAGGTTTCATGGGAAAGCTCTACACTACTGGCTATGCCAATTACCATATTGCTGACCTTCCCGTCTCTCGCCATCTTGTCCCCACCTCCCAATCGGTCCTGACCTGTGCTAACATTCTTAAACAGGAAGCTCAAACCCAGAAGGAGCTTCAAACCACCATTTCCTGGCTACAGTACATTCCATACGCTGCTGACCTCCTTCCCTTAAGCATGCACCCCAACTCCTCTCCATGCTTTCTCTGCGCTTCTCTTTCCCGACCATTATTAGCAGCCATTACGATTAACGCCTTCCTTTATGAACCCTGAGGATCTCTATCCATTCAAAAGTCACAGGACATCCCTCTCTTCGACCTACCCCCTCCCCTCTGCCTTGCAGGGCCCTCCTCGGAACCCCATCCTGCTTGCTCTTACAATGTCACAGTCACAAGGCTCTGTTAGCCCCGCTGCCATTCTTTGGTATAGGGAGACCACTGGTTCCTGCCTTACTCCTCCTTTTCAAGGCTTCTGCACCCCTGTAACAATTGTTCCCCAGGTTTATCTCTATGAGCCGGAAGAGTTCGCCTTACAGCCAGTAGGAAGCCGGAAGAAAGAGAGAGATTTTCATTCCCCTCCTCATTGAACTGGGCTTGGCAGCTCCACTGGGTGCCGTAGGAACTGCAGGAGCAGCCCTCACACAAACCCATCATCTGGCCAGTGATTTCCAGGACAAACTCGACCAGGCGATGGCTTCCACCATTAGACAGTCTCAAATCCCTTCAAGGCCAGATTACCTCCCTGGCTGGAGTCGGCCTCCAGAACCAGAGAGCCCTAGACTTATTGACTGCAGAACAGGGGGGAACCTGCATGCTATTGGGGGAAAATGTTGTTTTTATGTCATCGAATCTGGGTTGGTAGAAGAAGATGTACAACTGTCTAATGACCTCCATCGGGACCTCCAGGCACGTTATGCTCCCTGCTCCCCCACCCTCTGGTATTCAAACCCCTTTGTAAACTGGCTGCCCCCCTTCCTTGGCCCTGTACTAGACATTGGAACCCTGTTTCTTCTTGCTCCCTGCTTTATCCGATTTTAAAAACAACAGATGAATAGTATTGCTGAGGTTACTTGCCAGCTGAGTCCTGGTTCAATACCAGACAATTCACAACCTAGAAACACACTGGTGACACCTTTTTCCCCTTTGTTCTTTAAAAAAAGGGGGGGGGCAGATGTGAGCCTTTGTTGGCAGGCAGAGGAGAGGCTCCCTCCCAGTAAGCATTGTGCTTGGACATAGGTGAGCAGAGCCCCCTGCTGATAACAACCCTCCCAACCCAAATGTGTTAAAAAGATAGTCCTTGTAGACCCTAAGCCACACAAAAGGTGTCAAAAGCTGGCTCTTTGAAGAAAAACATATCAAAGGTGCCCTGGAGACAAGCCTCAGGAAGTGTCCTGGGAATGTCTCCTGCTATTCAAGTCCCTTAGTTTAATAACCCAGAGGCTGGAAGGTTTGGGGCACACTCTCCATTTCTCCCCTATAACTCTCTGTCCTTGTCTTTCTTTTATCACTAAGCTTAGTGAATTAAAACCTAGTTCTTTGACTCTTGGCTGTCTTTATTTTAATCAAGTGCAGACTGGCCTTTCACAAGCCAGAGGCTCCCTTCCCCCTCTGGAAGGGACAAAGATTTCTATTGTCTCAACCCGGCTGAGCACAGGCTGCCCAGAAGGCCTTCTTCTTCGTGACCAGTTCTCAGGATGGAGCCTTCTTCAGCTAGCCTCCAGAAGGCTGAAGAAAACTCTGTGACCAGATTCTCAGCCCAGCCTTGCAGAGAAAGGAACCCACGGGATATTAAGGCCAAGTTTGGTTGCAGAGACATGCAAGCTCAGCATCCCTTAGTGCAGGCATAGGGGTTTGAAATTCTTCTCTACAAGGCTCCCAGAGGGGAGCTGAAGGCACCCCACAGGGGAGCTGAAGGCACCCAGAGGGGAGCTGAAGGCACCCCACAGGGGAGCTGAAGGCACCCAGAGGGGAGCTGAAGGCACCCCACAGGGGAGCTGAAGGCACCCACAGGGGAGCTGAAGGCACCCAGAGGGGAGCTGAAGGCACCCCACAGGGGAGCTGAAGGCACCCAGAGGGGAGCTGAAGGCACCCCACAGGGGAGCTGAAGGCACCCAGAGGGGAGCTGAAGGCACCCCACAGGGGAGCTGAAGGCACCCAGAGGGGAGCTGAAGGCACCCCACAGGGGAGCTGAAGGCACCCAGAGGGGAGCTGAAGGCACCCCTGAGGGGAGCTGAAGGCACCCAGAGGGGAGCTGAAGGCACCCAGAGGGGAGCTGAAGGCACCCCACAGGGGAGCTGAAGGCACCCAGAGGGGAGCTGAAGGCACCCCAGAGGGGAGCTGAAGGCACCCAGAGGGGAGCTGAAGGCACCCCAGAGGGGAGCTGAAGGCACCCCACAGGGGAGCTGAAGGCACCCCACAGGGGAGCTGAAGGCACCCACAGGGGAGCTGAAGGCACCCACAGGGGAGCTGAAGGCACAGCAAATGGACTATTCCCACGGGGAGAGTAGAAGTCAGTGACCAGTTGAGAAGTCCCCCACAGCAAGGTTTGACTCAACGAGATTGGTGCAATCTGTTCCAGCAGCTTATCAGTCCTGGTCAGAGACCAGAGGCATGGCCCAAGAGGACACTGTCACCCAGTGCTAGGGCTTTGAACATGGGTGAGATGGGGAGGGAGAAGGGACCATGCTGGTAGAGGGAGAGCTCACCCAAGGGAGAAGGTCCTAGATGAAGGGGTTGGAATTGTCACACAACCAGATGGGAAGACTCAGCAGTCAGTGTTGAGTGCAAGAATGTCGGGGATAGAGGGGAGTTCTACAACCAGAGAAAGGGGAGGAATCCCACCCTCTCAGATAGGCGATTGGTGGGAAACTTAGGCTGCTGATTGGTGGTACTTATCTGGGTTCCGTTTGGCGTGAGAGGTGGATTTCCTGCAGTTCACAAGAATCCTTTTAAGTTTACAAAGGGAGATAAATTTCATACATATTAGCATCATCATTGTTTGCAATCTGCAGTGAAATACACATTGTGAAAAAAAAAAGTAGAAATATACATTGTAAAAAGCAGATATACTTTTTTTTTTTTTTTTTAGTTTTTAGTTTTTTTGAGACAGGGTGGCTATGTGTAGCCTTGGCTGTCCCGGACTTGCTTTGTAGACCTAGCTGGCCTCGAACTCACAGCGATCCGCCTGCCTCTGCCTCCCAAGTGCTAGGATTATAGGCATGCGCCACCACACTCAGCTTTATACATTTTTATAGTATAGTATAGTAGAGATAGTATAGTGTAGAATATATTGGGGGAAAATGGGTTATAAGAATGAACGTTCTTTGATATGAGCTTAGGATTCAAGAAACCCTCCCCCAGGGACTTCAGACACTCCAAAGACCCCAGTTTGATTGACTAGACCAATTCCATGACAGGCTTCAGGTTTTTCGCTCTACCAAACTAAGTCAAATTTCTAACAATTCCTAGAAAACCCACAAATTAGAGACACGTCATGGACAGCTCATGGCACCTAATCAGCATATAGAGCAAAATGAGAAGGTACCATGTTTTTATACTTCATGGCCTCGGTAAAGAACACAGCTGGCCTCATCCAATCAAATCAAAGGCCAACTCCTGAGTAAGAGCCAAAACCTCAGCAGCTCAAAAAGTCCCCAGTAATTGGGCCGGCAAGATGGCTCAGAGGTCAAGAGCACTGGCTGCTCTTCCAGGGGTCCTGAGTTCAATTCCCAGCAACCACATGGTGGCTCACAACCACCTGTAATGAGATCTGGTGCCCTCTTCTGGTGTCCAGAAACACAGGCAGGCAGAACACTGTATACATAATAAATAAATTAATTTTTTTTAAAGTCCCTACTAACCAAAAAACAGCCAATCCTGAATCCCCTCATACGCTCTGACTCAATTCTGACCAATCAATTAAAGCGTGTCACAAATCCCTCCAACTGTCTATGAATTGAGCCTGTGTGCTCATTTCAGGATTGCCCTCTAATGGAGAGAGGCGATCCTAGCATGCTGGAATAAAAAAACCACTCCTCTTCGCTTTTGCATACTGCCTTGGGGGTCTGTCTTCAGCAGATCACCTGGACCCAGACCGCAGAGGCAGAAGCCTTACGGATCTTTCTGGCATCTGTGGAACATGAGGAGGACAGAAACGTGAACACAGCAGGACAAGAGCTCACTTGACCTTAGTTTTCAGCATCAGTGCACATCATGACAGAGGGGCCTCTTCCCTCCCTTCAGAGACTGGATGTTTATAACTCGAGCACAATGAGAAACATTTTAAGTATAATTGGTTTAAAAGATAAAAAAAAAAGGAAAATTTAAGTCTCCACCTTGGAAATACGATAGTAGAGTTTTTGTTTTTTCGAGACAGGGTTTCTCTGTGCAGCCTTGGCTATCCTGGACTCACTTTGTAGACCAGGCTGGCCTCGAACTCACAGCAATCCTCCTGCCTCTGCCTCCCAAGTGCTGGATTAAAGGCGTGTGCCTCTATGCCTGGCATGGATTTTTTTTTTTTTACCAGAGTTAGATTAATAAATCAGAGCTTCACTGATTAATGTTAAAGTTCTAGATAGTACAACAATAGCACAGCAACAGAAAGAAATCTGAAGGATTTTTTATCTATTTTGGAAACCTTAAAACATCGTTTAGACCCTCCAACCTTTAGAACTTTCTTTATCAACCTTAAAACACCTTCTTAGACCTTCTAACCTTCATAACTTACGTGTACCAACCTTAAAAACCTCAGACCCTCAAAACTTTCTTAGAAGCTTTCCTTTTTAATTAAAAATTCTGTATCCTTATCTAATTCTTTACCATGAAACAGGTGAAATTGCTGTGCACAGTCACTGTCCTTTAGCTAAAAGAAAGGTAAAAGGTAGTATTCGGTTTTTAAAAGCCTGGTAACAGGGTAGACTGTATCTAGCCCTGACAGTAGCAATTCTAGAAGTGAGTCTTAAGGCCTGCTCCCCTGAATATCAAGAGGACTGAGAAGCTATCTGAAGCCTGTTTATTTTTTTGTTTGTTTTTTTGGTTTTTTGTTTTGTTTTGTTTTTTGTTTTTGTTTTGGTGTTTTTTTTGTTTTGTTTTTGTTTTTGTTTTTTTTTTTTTTTTTTTTGGTTTTTTTTTGCTTTTTTGAGACAGGGTTTCCCTGTGTAGCCTTGGCTGTCCTGGACTCACTTTGTACACCAGGCTGGCCTCAAACTCACAGCGATCCGCCTGTCTCTGCCTCCCAAGTGCTGGGATTAAAGGCGTGTGCCACCATGCCCGGCTCGAAGCCTGCTTATCTTTAACCTGAAGTCTGTGAGT